>NC_067206.1:24841470-25441470 GCF_026262505.1 Trichomonas vaginalis G3 | reverse complement strand
AACAAGGGAGGAAATGATAAAAATGATGCAAGAACATGTTAAAAATAACAAACCACTAAAATTGAGAAAATGTGGTTATGCAGTAATGATGGAAGAGAGATGTTGTCGAAGAGGAATAAAAATTAAATTTGGATAGAGTTTAAAAATTCATCTTTATTAAATTCATCTCTTCCAATCAATTTATTTATTCTATTAAATTCTTTTATTTTTGCTTCACTCAGTTTAATGATTGAACGGTAAGTTTCTAATTTTTCGATTATTTCTTTATCATTTTCAACCCCACCACATTGCGACTTCTTTTTGTAATAGCATATTTTTGATTTAATTCTGTTTAGTTTCTTTTTATATTCATTGTCTGGACTCTTGACTGCTTCGTTGTCACTCATTTCTTACGAAATAAAAAAATTAAATATTATTTAAATATAATGGAGTAATAAAATAAATCGGAATTTCTATTAATTTATTGTTAACCTCAACTAATGTATTGCCGTTAATATATCTAACAAATTCAGCTATTGTGTCAAATCTTCGTCTTCTTTTTGTCATTGATTTATTAGTTTTTCCATAATCGAGATGAATCAAAACTTTATCCCCTTGTTTAAAATTCATGAGTCCTGAATTAATTTGTTCACGTTTAACATCATTCAACCTTTCCATTTGCTTTCTAATATATTCCCATTCTTTTGAAATATCATTTTTCATTTCCACCGGTTTCATGTTTATTGTTCTATGCCATGTATTATTGTAATAATATACTAACTGTTGTATGATGGAGTCATGATTTCCATCCCAGTATATCTGACCGTTAACCCCTAACGCATCTCTAAGAGTTTCATTACTGCATCAACTATTTTATTATGAAACGTATATGGAGAGGATGAAAAGTAAAAATTAATTTGTGGGAAATAATGAGTCATAGCTGCCTGAAATCCTTTATCACCATCACCCCTTATATTATCTACTCTTTCATGATCTAGTAAGTATTGAATAGCTCTTCTTGTTTCCTGTTCTGTTTTCCCTTTCACCGGAATGCAATATAAATATCTAGTGTTAATGTTAATGGCAAATAAATAAGTAACGTTTCCTTTTGAATATTCCAGATGATCGATTTCATATGAATATGGATATGGTGCAAATGAAGGGCGACTAAATTTTTCCTTTAATGGTTGAATTTTTGGGTCAATTGGTTTATTTAATATCTTGAAATCCTTTTTAAAATCTTTTTGCTTCTTAAATGTTTGAAATGGATATAATAAAGTGAATGATGAAGGATTAACTGAAGGAAGTTGCAGGTACTGTCGTTAGATTTTGGTGTTGCAAGTGGTTTAATTTTATCTGCTTTGATTTTGGATGATGAAGTTTTGGAATTCATTCCTTCCTTCATTAATTCTGGATGTATTCTATTCATTTGTTTTAAATATGCTGTATATAAAGGTTTAATATACTTTCCCGCTTCGAGTTTATGTTGAAGGATGAATTCCAAAAGTTGATCTTCATTTAAAAGTCGGGCTGAATATGGTTTAACTAATGAATCATAAATTAAAGCTTGTGCATCATTTATGGTCTGAAGGACCTGGGCGTTTTGCACCTTTTGTTTTTGCTCCTTTTGCTTTTGCTTTTGCGGCTTGGGATTATATAATTTATATAATTCATCAATATCTTCTTCTGTTAATACTTTATTTTTGAAATCTTTCAACTGTTTAAGCTGTGATTTAGTTTTTCCCTTTGAATATTCATTATTTTTAATTTTGTCTTTAATTTTAGAAATTATTTTATCATGATATTTCAAAATTTCATTTTTATAATATGGAATAATATTCCATATCATCACCCGTTATATTATTATTATATTTTTGGAGATATGCTTTTAAATCATAATAACTAAGAAATTTTTGATTAAGTACTAAATCATCAATTAAATTTTCTAAATCTGAGTTATCCATTTATATAAAAATAAAATAAATGTTTTAAGGGTGCCCACCTCTTTGAATCATAGTATCAAAAACATATTAACGGTTCCTTTTGTCTCTTCTGTGGCATTTTATTAAATAAATGGCATACAACATCCATTTTCACAACACACAGCCTTAGTGTGTGCTCCTGTTAATGCAGTCTTACCAATTGTAAGCGAGTCATTGACCCATTTTTAAGTTGTAAATTAATATTCTGACCATCAAATATCACTTTATCATTTATTATATCCAAATAATTTTTAGGTGTTAATTGTTTATTTTGTCGTAAACTAACTCCTTTCATTTTTGTGCAATCTTTTTAAAATCACTTCCATCAATTGAACCGTTGAATGATGTATAACACTTAGGACATAAAGCAACCATGTTATCACCTTGTTTCTCAATTGCTAAACCCAATAACTTCTTCTCATGTGCTTTTTCTTCAGCTTTATTCTTTAATTTAGGTTTAAATTTCTCATCAAAACAGAAGAAATCAAAAGGTGCGAATTTGTAAATGTTTTTATCATAAAATTGTTTATCGGTAACAATTGCTTGAAATGCTTGAGTGTTAGGAAGATTTGGGTCGCCAGCGATTGCCCAATAAGATGAATCAGTATCACCTTCAATGAAATGAAAACGATTAACATTCATGCATTTATACATAAAATCATAAATGAAAACCAAATACCAGTATTTTGCGTTATCTAAAGTGAAGAATGCCTCTTGTAAACATGTATCACATCTATAAAATCTATCTTTAAGCATCACTTGATACGTATCTTCACCTATTTCTCTTATGTTTTTAAACTTATTTGACATACATGCAACGCGTGCCTTCTGTGCATTCATTATTTTAGTCTTTGCGTAATTTTGTGTATTCATTGCATCGTAACCATATGATCCATTAAGTGAAATCTTGCAAAATAAACTTTTTCCTTTATTTCCTTCTAATTCAGCCTTTTGTCTTTCGTTCATAAATTCGTTCGCAAATTCATTAAAGCAAGTGTTTTTCGTAAATGTTAAAATTGATTGAATATCATCAATGATAAAATGAAATCTGTCTATTAGATACCAAGATAATAAGAAGAAAATGGTTGATATTGGTTGTGTGTTGATGCTAACTGAGTTAATTTTCTCTGTTTCTGGTCAACTGGTAGATTGTTTGATTTCATGTAATTATACATAAAACTGCCAATTGTTTTTTCATCTGTGATAATATCTAAGTTTCTTATTATTGGTAAAAAGTTTATGTAATCATTAATGTATTTTTCATCAATGTGACCCTTTACTTCAGCCACGAATAAAGTATTTTTCTTTCTAATTATTCCCAGTGCTTTTGCTTTCTTTGTTGCTGTATCACAAATGATAACACCATTCAATCTTCCCGGCATATACATTTTATGGTCAGTATATTGAATGAAATCATGAGGATTAGATGAAAATGATGAAGAAGGATATAATGAATTAAAGTCAACTCCAACGAAATGAGTCATAATGTTGGTGGTGTCCTCATTTGATACAGTTTTAGTTTCTGGATTATATGAAAGTTTATTAATGTGCGTGATTCCTTTAAGATTAACACGATGTTGAACATTTGATAGACCACCAGTAATTCCATTACGGAGAATGTGATAAGCTTCAACTGAATCTAAAGTCATTGGTAAATTATTTTTTAATGCATAATTTCTTAAATTGATTCTTAAACGTTGAACATCTTCATCTTTATTTGATTTTACGACATTGCAATAACAACACATTAACTGACAATTTTCTTTGGTATGTGGTTTTTCATTATCGATTCTATCCAATGTTGGTTTATTAGCATATGTAAACGCTTTACCACACATTTTGCATTTAGATGAAAGGATTAAATCGTGATAGTATTGATAGTCATCCATTGAAACATTGTTTTTAGTATCCCTTTCTGCTTTTTCATCTTGTTTCTTATATGATTCAATTTTATATTTCCAATACTTTTTCGTTAATTCAAAACTTGATTCCACATTTTCTTCTTCTGGATATGTTTCGTTAGGATTGAAGTTCTTATATGCTAACGCGTAACGAATCATTGATGCATTCGATGATAAAGAAAGATTATGAAGCATGTCAATTTTATAAACAAATGTTTCTTCAATAATTTTATCAATTGGGTCAATCATAATTTCAACGTCTTTATTGCAATAATGAATAAAATATTCTAATCTATTCTCAAAATTTTTAGCATCATTGAGATATATTTGATAATCTGAATCGGATATAGTTTCTTGAGTTAATGCTGAATAAAATGAATCTTTCGTGAATGGTTCCTTTTTATATAATTCATCTTCGTAATTTCCCACGTGATGAATTGATAAGGGAAAAAGGATTTAACACGTGATTTATTGTTTCCGAAATCTTGAGTGAATTGGTCTAATGTTCCACCCGCTATATAATTTCTGATGTCAATAAATCTTAATTCATATGGACAGTTTGTTTTCTTTACAATGATTTGCTTAAATTGAGAAGATGAACCCAGCATTGATTTTATTTTCCATTTTGCAGTGTTTAAATCACGAAGAATTAAATTTAAATCAAACTTTCCCGAATTAAAACCTATGATATTCACTTTATTAAATTCTTCATCTAAAGCTCTTTCATTGCTTCCTTTTGTTTCTCATTTAATGTATGAGACAAAGTCCCCGCCGTTTGGTCCGTTTGCGGCTTCATTAATTCTTCATATTTGTTCAATATTTGATTTAGCAACTAATGAACAGGTTGAAAATAAAAACTCAATCCAATCAGAAATAAAAGAATCACTCGAAGTTAAGCAAAAATTCCTCGTAAATGTTTTATCACGGTCTACGACCTCGCCGCTTTGCGGCTTTATTTTGACAGTTGATGATACCATAAATGGTTTTAAGTAAGCGTTCAAAGTTGCACATTCAGAAAGTTGAAGTTCTTCTTTAGTCTCTAATGTTTCGAAGTCAAAAGTAATATAATATCTGTTGGTTTATAATATTCCTGCAAATTATGTGCTAATAGCCATTGATATATCTTCTGTTTCGTGATATGTGGTGCATATGGTTGTTGTGTGTTTGCAATTGAACGTCTTGAATTAATCTTCCATTATTTTCTTTACATTTCTCACAATGTTTTTAAAAATCTTCTTTGGTTTTTCCTTTCTGGATCATCACGGATAGAATAAACTTCTTCTTTTGCAAAAGGGGCAAACTTTATATCCCTGTGAGTGCTTCAACGTCTGTTTATTCTGTCAGCGTGAAGTTTTCCACATGGACTCTGTGTTAATAAAATATTTACTGTTTCAAATTCTGGATCTATCATTATTGATTCCACTAATGGAAAGTCTACCCTTGTTAATGTCTACGTCTTCTGGTTGAGGGTCACATAATAAAAATCAATATTAACGTTTAACATTCTTGCTAACCCTCACTTTCTGATGAAATGTCAAACCCTTCATATGCATCTATTGCTTCATTTAAATAGCTTCTACGAGTTTTAGGATTAACACCATCAGGAAGTTATAGAAGCGTTTAAATAACCTTCTACTTCTGCTGCTAATTTGATTATCATTCATTTTAGCTGTTCCATTTTTGTTCATTTATGTAAGAATAAAAATTAAAAATAATAATAAATAAAGTTTATTTTTTTAAAGTCCAGGCTAAAGTCCATAAAATGAATTAAGAACACATAAATTTTTATCATCTGCGACGTATGAATACATTTTAATTTACTCAAGAATGCGTACCTGATACATTAAATCTAATTCCTGTCTTATTTAATTTCACACAACTTTGAAAAGGAATGTATGAATAGCTATAAAATGATGAGATGATGTTTTATGGGTTGCTTCCATTTTTTCTGAAATAAATGAATAAATATAATGCTTATAGCGTTTTCATATCTTTTTATATTCTTAATAACGAATGGTATAGACCTTTCCACTTCGTCTTCCTTCGGTGCTGTTCTTTCATATGAAACATTATTGGTATCTTCAATAATGAAACCGCAATCACACAAAATTTTTATATGTACAATGGTTTCTTTTGATATTTTATCTAATAAATCAAAAACTTTATCAACACCTGTGCATTATTAAATAATAATTTGTGTAAATATCATGGTCTTCTTTCTTAATCGTATTTGTTGCATATGTTACATTTTTCAGTGCTTTTTTGAATTTCTCAGAATCAAGAGGAGGTGAAAGTAAGATACAAGGGTATTCTTCATTATCAATAAATTGTAACTTATGTTTACGAATAAATTTAGTACCTTCTTCTGAAAGTGTTTCGTCTATTTCACCATCTAATAAATTTTGTGTTGATTCTGAGACATAATTTTTTAATATCTTTCTTCATGAGATTTTTGAACTGCTGATTCTGAAGCTGGGATATTCATTTAAACCCTCTACTTCATTTTCATTATATTTTTCAACTTCTCTTAATTCCTTAATTTTTTCATCTATTTCATCTCTTATTTTTTCCAGTCTTTCATTTCATCATATTCATCATCTTTAATCCGTTCTTCATAATATTCAGGGAAAACATCAGGTTCTTTAGGTTTTTCTTCTTCAGATGTGGGATATAAGAAATTATAAATCCATCTTTATTCATTTTTCTAATCATAATCAAACTCATTTAAAACTCCGCGAATTTTTGACAATTTCTTAAATAATATTTACTAACCTCATAACCCGCTTCCTCAATATATCCTTTATTTCCTCATTTGTGAATCCTAATTTTTTAACGTTGTTAGTTTTGACACTCATTTTCATACAAATTAAAAAAATAAATTATTCAAAAATGTAAGACATGAATTTTTAAAGTTTATTTTTTATTCATGAAAATAATTATTTCTAATTTCTTTTACTCTCTCGTACATACTAGATTTAAAGAATTCAGAACTTTTACCATAATCTCCTAAATGTTTTCTTATCCCTAACGTGTGCCAGTTATTATATGAAACTGTATAAACTTTATCTTTATCTTACACCTTTCATCACTTCCAATATATTTTATTTCAATTTGATTTAGCATTTTCATATTCATTAACGTTTAATAATTCACAGTCTTCCTTTTTAAATAAATGTTTTATGTATTCAGGATTTAATACTCTACGTTTATATGCTCCTAACTTAGTTCTAAGGTTTTTCTACAAAATTTAGGAATTCCATCCTCTTTAATGTCATCAATGATTTCCATTTCATTATTTTCAATTTCTTCTTCTCGTTTATGAGGTCTTTGATTATGACTCCATTGATTCCATGAAATTAAATATTCTTTATCATTATATTTATACCTCATTAGCTTATTTTGGCTTTCATATTCATTTAATAATTCACAATCTTCATTTTTAAATTGAAGTTTAACCCATTCAGGATTTAAACAATGTTTAATTAATCGCGGAATATCTGACATCATCTATATATAGCTTCTTTTATAAAAGATAAAAAAATAAATTATTTTAAAATTAATGTTAATTTTTTTAATGTGTTTATAAATTATATTTTAATGCATCGTCTATATATAGATGTAACAAAAAAAGTCACAAAACCCGCACTCATATACTACTAATGAATATTGATTAATGAGGGAAAAAAATAATGATAAATTTTACAACAATATATGATTACGCTCTAAAATGCTATCACTTTCAAGCCTTTTTAGGAGCTGCCTTCTTTCCTGCGGCCTTCTTAGCTCCTTTCTTAGCTGGTGCTTTCTTTGGAGCTGCTCCATCTGCTGCCTTCTTAGGAGCTGCTTTCTTTGGAGCTGCTCCATCTGCTGCCTTCTTAGGAGCTGCTTTCTTTGGAGCTGCTCCATCTGCTGCCTTCTTAGGAGCTGCTTTCTTTCCTGCAGCCTTCTTTGGAGCTGTCTTCTTTCCTGCTGCTTTCTTTGCTGTACCTGTTCCAGCGCCTTTTGCTGTTCCTGCAGCTTTCTTTGGAGCTGCCTTCTTTCCTGCTGCTTTCTTTGCTGTACCTGCTCCTTTGGCTGGAGCTGCCTTCTTTCCTGCAGCCTTCTTTCCAGCGGACTTCTTAAGCGCAACACCTGCAGTTACTTCTGCCTGTGGTTCTGCTGGTTGCTGTGGCTCTGGCTGTGCTGGAATGATCTCGGCTGGTGGCAAAAGTGACTGGATACGTGGCTCCTGCTTTGGCTTGTCTTCCTCGAAGTAGTTCATTGGTGCTTCAACATCTTCTCCGTTGTTCATTGCTTGGACAATATCTTCATCGGTTCTGAAGCTGAAGAATTGAGCAATGAAGTAGTGGAGGTTGTTGAAGATAGGAAGAGATTCATGGAAATCAGCTTGAGCGGCTTCGTTGAACCTTTGTACAAATTGAATGAAAGATCCACCCTTTTGGCCTGGTTTCTTGAATGCAATGGCGCGAAGAACGGATTCTATCATCTTTGTGTACCTCTCCTGTGTAACTGGTTCGTAGCTTGGCTCTGGAGCTGTTGGTTTACTTGCATTTAGTAAGAATAACTGGAATTTCGGATAAACGTTCTTTTGTAGTCTTTCGTTTAATGGCTCAAGGTGTCCTGAGAAGGAGCCAAATGAGAAGACAACTTTCATGATATCAATAAATCCTTTAAGATTTGGAGATTTCTGGGTTTGGCTGCCGTAAACTTCTGGCTGCTGGATTGTTCCAAGTATTAAGCGAGATAAATAGAAGTTTGCAAGGACATTTAAGACATCTTGTTTTTTGTTGAATTTGATTGCAGAATATGCGAACAAAACTTGAGAGAAGTGCTTGATTTCTGGTGTAAGAGCGCCTCCGCTTGAATAAATGAGCTTTAAAGCTGTAAACAATGGAACTTTAACAGCATCTGGATTTGCGTTCAATCCCTTGGCGAAAACGTCTTTGGAATTAACGTAATCGAGTAATTTTTGTACGAAGTTGTCAAAGTATGGCTTTCCGTAACGAGCAAAGAAAATATTTGCCAATATTCCGAGATTTGATGGACTCCTGAACCAGTTGAAGGAATCTTTAACTAATGTAAGTTCAAGAGATACTAAAACTTGAAGTAATGAAGAAACACGGCCGAGGTGTGCGTAGCAATCTAACAAAGCTTCCATTAACTCGTAGCTACGTTCGTATTCTTCTGGTGGTGTGACAGTTGGATGTGCAACGCATCTTGGAATGATAAGATCGCAGGATGTAATTGCTTCGAAAAGGGCAGGATAATATTCCTGTGGTAAAGGAATTTGATATGAAGAGAAGAAGTATGGGAATGGTGAATGTTGTCTGTTAAGAGCAGCACCCCACATTTGAGCTTGGTTGATGTCAACTGGCATAATTCTTCTGACGTCGATATTGTTGGTATCTGTTAAGATAATCGACTGCTGATCTTCGTCAAGACGAATTCTGCTGACTTCGCCTTGATAATCAAGCTCTGTACCGGATTTTCTGAGTAAATAAAGCTTGAAAATATGATCATTGTCGAGAACAGCCCAGTAAGCCTTTTTATCTGGTGGGATAATGCATCTGCAGATAGCGCAGATCTTTGAATTGATTAAGCATGATGTGCTTGTGAATTGCTTTGGATAAATCGTGTTTGTGAGCCAGAATAAGAATTTTTCTGGACTCTTTGAGTGTAGACAAAGTCTGATAAGCAAATTAAGTACAAGGTCGACCTGCGCAACCAGTCTAGGGACCTGTGGAGGCCAATTGCTAGTGAGATTCAAAGAAGTCTTGTTAGGAATTCTAACCTTAATGTATGACTGGAAATCGATAAGGAGTTTCTTCTTTGTTTTAAGGAGTTCTTCTTCTGATAGGCTGTCAATTAATTCACAAATTTCATCAAAAGAATCAACTGGACTCTTTCTGTTAAATTGTAATAATTCGTTATAATTTGATTCTTTTAAGCGTGTTAAAATTTCTTCCGGAACGCGATTGAATAATATAAATTTTTGTTGTTTGCCTTCTTCAGCAAAAGGAGAAAGTTTAATATCATTGTTGAAGATGGAAGAAAAATTCACTTTGAAGCTTGGGGGTGGGGGTGTTTCGGTGATTGTATGACTCATAATGGCAAATAGAAAAAATTAACGCAATAATGATACTCTTAATTCGTCACTTTTTTGATATTATTCAGATTCTTTACGAATAAAATATTTTCTGGTCAACATGTAAGGACTCGATATTTTTATTTCGAACGCATTCACAAAACCGCATGTAAACGTTATAAATAAATTCACAATTTTTCCGTTAAAGGGGACGATGTAAATTTATGATAAAATCAAGCTATCTTTTAATATTTTAAATTGATAAGACATTCAAAATATTTGAATGGTTTAAAATATTTTCTTTTAATTTCTATAAGATATTATCATGATTATATAATAAAATTTAAATTTTTATTCAAAAAGGCAATATTTCAAACTTTTAATTTCAAAAATCTTAATTCTGCAATAAGTGTATTTAATTGTAGCAAATTTAATGATACTTCGTCATGCTTAGCAATTTGGAACTCATAAATTAATGATTTCTTCAAGTAAAATTCTGCATTATTTCAAAAGTCAATAATTCTCTAGTAACTTTTCTTCAAACCCTAACCATTATATTATATGTATAATGGAGAATAATTGCAAAGAAAGATAGCCGAATTTACTGGGTAGCTCTTGTGATGCGAAATAATTGCAAATTAACACCTAGTTTTAACAGCATCAATCTCTTTTTGCTCTCATTTAAATGCATTCGCACACTTTAATTTTGAAATATAAAAGTTTTGGAAATTATCAAATTTATCTGCTCAAATACTATAGATCTTCATAAGTGTTAATAGAATCATTAGCCTTACATATAGTGTTTAATATAATGATGCACATTATACTGGGATTCATTCCTTATTATAAGATTTACAACCCCATGAAAATTTAAAATTTTGTCAAAAATAGTGAATGTACCTTTCTCATGACATATGTTACACATATATCTACATCAATTGGAAAATTGTATCATATTAGTTATTTTTTCTGAAATAGCTCCTTTGCATAGAAAATCATCTCTATGAAACGGAAATATTAATAAACAACAAAAATTTTATGACCCAAACCAGACAAGATGCAGTTAAAAAGGAACAAGATCCATATCAACCATACATACCAGGTGTTGGAAGGATTGAAATGACCAATTGGCTTTTGAGAAATGTCGAAGTTATTAATAATAGAATCTGGGGCTCTCACTATGAGCGATCGAGATATCATTTTTATGATATTGCTTTTCAAAAAAGTTCCAAATTTCATATGCCATATCTACCGCAATCTACACGTAACTATGCACTTGCAAATCGCATTAATTACTTGCCTTACTACGGATCTGGTCACTTTTTATTGCATTATCCCGTTACTAACGAAGAAATTCAGCAAATAATTGATAAAGTACAAGGAGTTTATAACAAACAATTAGAATCTAATGGAGATTTCAACAGCGAATTTAGAAATTATGTACTGAGACAAGTTGCTCGTACTACACCTGGTAGAAATGCATTTGATGTTGCCAGGATTTACTCTGAATATCAACTTAGAAATTTATCATCAGACAATAAGGTCCTCGTAGCACAGAGATGTGAGTTACCTAACGTTAGTGTACCTGAATATAGCATGACTGAATATCCAATTAGAATCCAGAATTCTTCAAAATCATGTTTTAATAATGATCATTTATTTTTAGCCAATCAGAATTCATTTGGCATATTTAATATTGAAACAGGAGAGAACAGCGTTTATGAGCAACCTTTAATTGAACACGTAGCACCAATTACAACCGGTGGATTTATTTTCTCAAATTCAAACAGAGAAATCTACTATGTTAAAGGTGTTGATGAATTTACAGGCCCAATGAAGACTAATTACTACATCTCGTCGCTAAAATCTTCGCATGGATTACAATCTACATTTGTAGCCCTCAATCCGACAAAAACTGCTATGATGTATGGCTCAAAATACGGAATAAAAGAATTAGAAACAACTCCAGTTGAAATAATGGATGTTTACAACAAAAATGTTTATCTTGTATCTGATTCAGAAGATCACAACAGTTCTGTGATCAAATTTTACGATGATGGTGTTCTAGCTCGAAACTGGACCACCATTGAGAAGATTAATAAGATCAAATACATCCCAGAAAAGAAATTGCTTGTAATGACATCGAAATCCGGCTTCAGCTTCTTAGATCCAAGAGTAAAGGAACCACAGATCAAATACCAGTTCAATGGTGCTAAATATTTCGCTTATTCCGATGTAAATCACTATCTGTGTCTCGCAAGTAACAATTCCATTGAATTTTACGAAGAAAGAAGTTCGAAACCGTTTGGAAAAATCGATTTTCCAAGCTCAGGTCCAATATTACCAAATTTCAAAATTGGCTGGCTTCGAAACAAAGATTTGCTTGCATTTGCCAGTTGCAAAGGAGTTTTTGCAGTTCTTTGCCCTGATACAATCAACCCTGTTTTGGAATCTTACTCAATTCCTGTTTCGGAAAAAATTGATTTGAGTTGTTCTTTCAATACTGTTCTCGTTAGACAGGAAAATAATTGCAGCATATTCACACAGTTACTTGACGAACTGCATGTTCCTGCACAATTCTAGATTTTATTTTTATTTATACAATAAAGTGTTTTTTTATGATATGAAAACGAATACCAGAATATTTACACATCTATTTCTCTCTCATTAGAAATCATTAGTTTTTTTAAAAAAGTGACAACTTTATCTTCTTTGAAAAATTAAATATTAGAAAATTATTCAAATATAATGTGAATTGAATAATAAAAACAAAAATAATCGCTTCTCTCAGAATTTTGTCACTTTTGGACACGGCCGTCCTTTTCTCGAATGGCTCGCAGAACAAAGAAAGTAGGTATCTGTGGTAAGTACGGCGTCCGCTATGGTGCTTCCCTCCGTAAGACAATCAAGAAGATTGAAATCTCACAGCGCAAGAAGTACCCATGCGCCTTCTGCGGCAAGGATTCCGTTAAGCGTAACGCTGTTGGCATCTGGACCTGCACAAAGTGCGGTAAGGCTGTCGCCGGTGGCGCTTACACACCAACAACACCAGCTGCCCTCACAGCTCGTGCTGCTTACAAGCGTATCCGCGAGGCTCAAGCCAAATAAATGTATTCTTTGATTTCACTCGTCCAGTTTTTACAAGGCAGGATCAAATGATACCATTTTTTATATTATATATAAAAATAAAGCCACATTTATTTGCATGTCAAATTAATTATTTTTTTCATCATTGAAGAACCTATGAGAACTAAATGTTAGTTGGTATTAATATTAATACGATGTCTAGTTAAATCATTTGTAAAATCGAAGAAATATTGAACTTAAATACTTTGCTTGCAGTTCTGTGATATGAGTATCCTTAACATGTTTGCATGTGATAATTAGATAATTAGTTCCTTTTTGCATTGGATTCACGAAAGCAAATTCAAATGAATCTAGAATGAAAAAAATACTTACAATATTTTGGATTTTAAATTAGTTATCAATAAGCCAATCTTATCATATAGGTTTTGCGTTAATCATTTGCAAAGGATTTGCTTATCAAAAAAGTGACATTTTATTGAAATGGAAATTAAAGTTATAGGAGAGAGTCAACCTGAACTACGAAGCGATATGACTAATATTGATTTAAATGACATGAAACCTGAGTTTGAAGATACAGACAGCCTTGCTGAAATATATTCAAAAATAAATAACGGATATCATAACGGGAATTTCGATCTTTTCTTTGAAAATTTTGAATTATTAGTAAGTGTTGCCCAAGAATATGTTATATGTTATTCAAAAGAGTTTTCTAGCTATGAAATAGAAATAATTTTGATAAACTTACTCCAAGATGAAAATGTCGATGCATTTATCAAGAAATCTGCTTTAAAGATCATATTCTATCTAATAAAACCAGACGAATACAAATTCAAAGATATATTTTTGGAAAACGATTTAATTCAAATTTTGCACACTTATATAGCCGAAATAAACGCAAAACTTTTAAAATGGTCATTAAAGATTCTAATGATTTACGCAGATTATTCAGAAAGGACGGCCGAAACAATTAAAAACGAAATTGAATTTGATATTTTAAAAAATCTCATCATTGATCAAAATACAAAAAGGGAAGTGATAGTTCAAACAGTCAGATTAATATATTCATTAATGAAATATATAACGAATGAAGATGATTTAAAAATTATTATTGAATTAAGTGCTTTTATTTCACGATTTGATAATGACAATATTAGTACATGGGGACTATGGATTCTATGCATGTCTTGTAAATCTGAAATTTTAGCTGAACAAATAATTCAAATTGAAAACCTTCCAAAAATCATTACAAAGTTTATTTCATCAAGTAACCCAGCTGTCATTGAACCAGCATTAACATTGATTGAACAAATTCATACCTACATTGATTCGCCTATTCCTAATTTTGAATATAAAATTTTATTAGAATTTTTGGATCCAACATGCGAAGAAAGAAGATTTGCTGAACATGTTGCTGCAATATTTGCAAATATAATGACTGATCCTGAAGCTACTGCTTATTTTGTTAACGAAGGATTTATGATTTTCTTTTTTGAAGCGTTTGAAACAGGTTCATTCCAAACTAGAAAAAATATTATTGATTATGTATTTAATTGTATACAAACTGTTCCCTCTTCTTTGGCTGAAAAAATTATTGATGATGGTGTTTGTGATGTAATCATATCAGCCCTGGAAATGCCGGATTCAGAAATCCTCGCAAAAGTTCTTTCATGTATTATAACTCTTCTTAAATTGCAGAGTTTTGCTTCTCAATTCGATGAAAAAGTCAATGCCGAATTATTTGATACTGTTATTGATGATGAATCAGATCATGTTCAACAATTATATTCTGAATTCATTGAACTGTATCCAAAATATAAAATTGATGACAATTGAACTCTATAAGAAATTTACTTTAATGTTTATAATATTGAATTATATCATTTAATAACTTATCATAATGAATCCATATTTGCGCCATGCGAAAATAAATACTTAGTGATCTCTTCACTATTCAAAACTCCAACATACAGACTAAGAGCAGATTTTCCATCATTATCTTATTAAATTGTAGTTTTTTACAATTATGTCTATCTTTGGATTTAAAATTTCAATTTGGTACTTTTAAAACGCATAGCATTTAAAGTATAATAGTAACAGTATATTCTATTTTGATATAGGTAATCTTTACAGTCAAGATTTATTATAGATTTTTGTAAACTGATATTAAAAAAGCAGCTTAAATGCAATAAAATGAGGGGAAAAAAAGCAATTTTACATGATAATAAATACAGAAAATAGCATGAAGGATATTGTGCTGTGACAGGATGCAACTCGACATGTAATAGGTGAGCAGTCATGAAGAGATGTAGCAGGAAGTTTTGCAACATCAATGAGATTGCGTCTAAATGTGTTGTCAGTGCTGTCAACAAGAACACCGCATTTGAGGTTGTCACATCCTGAAAATGCAGATCGGCTGACAGATTTGACGCTAAGAGGGATGTTGATCGAACGTAAGTTAGTACAGTTCGAAAATGCATATTGTCCGATTGTTTCGATGCTGTTGTCTGGAATAGTGACACTGAGTAAGTTCTTGCAACCAATGAATGCACTTGATGAAACACTGCGAACGTTCTGAGAGAAGCTGAAGTACTTGATCGGTGATGCAGGAGGGAAGACAATCAGTGAACTGCGGCCTTTGTTGAATAGAGCACCATTGTCGACTTCGAAGAAGTTGCTGCTGCTACAAACAATCTCGCGAAGAGATATACAACCATCAAAGACAAGAGTACCAATGCGTTCAAGAGCGCCCCCGTTTTTGATAGTGAATGTTGTGAGAGAAGAGCAGCCACTGAAGGCGTAGTCGGAGATGTTAACAATGGTGGAGATAACTTCGAAAGATGTAAGACCTGTACGCTCGAAACTATTCTCACCAATGGAAACGATGTTCGGAGGGAGTGTGATGCGGCTCAAGTTGTGACTGTCGCTGAAGCTGTATGCGTCGATGGTATTCTTTGTGCTAGACTCCGAGAATATGACTTCTTCGATACCTGAAAGAGAAAAGCAATATATTCCGATGTAACTTAAACTTGATGGGAATCTAATTGACTTGAGAGAGACACAGTTGCTGAAAGACTGCATCTCGATTTTTTGAAGTCCTTCACCAAGATTAACATCACGAAGATTTCTGCAGTTCAGGAATGAATATTCCCAGATGTTGTATGTGCTGCCACCTCCAATGATCATGCGTTCGAGAGAACTGCAGCCATCAAAGCAGTGCTTATTGAGTACTGTGAGTTTGCTTCCAAAGGATATAGATGTTAATGATGAGCATCCTGCGAATGCATACTCACCAACACTGACAACAGAAGATGGAATGTCGATAGAATTTAAATTAACATCATCTCTGAATGCAGATGCACCAATGTGTGTGAGATTATCGCTCGATTCAAATTCAATACGTGTCAAAAGAGTGTTCTTGCTAAATGCTTCATAGCTGATAGTTTTGACAGTAGATGGAATTCGATAGTAATCACTCTTGTTGAGACACATGTTCAAGATAGATTTATCAAGATTATAGAACATCAATTGGTCATCAATGCTAACTTGTGCTCCCTCGGTGACATTAATAACAGGACTACTTGTTACCCATCCTCCGCCAATCCTTTTGATTGTTGATGGTAGAACTACACTCTTCAGATGATTACAATTAGTAAATACACCAATTTCTATTGTTGTTATTCCCTCTGGTATAATAATACTTGTAATAGCAGTTCCTGCAAAGCATTGATATGATAATATTTTTAATCCTCTTCCAAATGTAATAGATTTCAATCTCTTATTATATTGAAAAGCATTACTCTTTAATTCTGTAACACTATCTGGAATTACAATTGAAACTAATTCGTTAGAGGCGAATGCGAAAGTTCCAATATAGTATACTTTAGTATTAAATGTAATTGATTCTAGAATTGAATTAGAAAAAGAAGAATCTCCAATTCTTTCAACATTGTCTGGAACTGTGAATGTTCGACTATATCCACCCGGATATCGGATGATTTCTGTCTGGGCCTTATTATATAATATTCCTGCTGATGAACTAAAATATTGATTCGAAACATCACATTCTATCCTAGTAAGGGATCTCATTTCTTCAAATACGCTTCCTACAAAGTAATTTACGTACTTTGGAATAAATAATGAAATGAGACCTGTTGCTCTGAAGGATCTCCATTCAATTCTTTCTAATAATGAGTCAGATGGAATGTCAACTTGTGTAAGATATATATTGTCTTGGAAACATGCTGATTGTAATGCTTTAACTGTTTTCGGAATAGATATTGATTGAATTCTGCAGGAAAAGAAACAATATGGAGTTATCGTTGATAAAGATTTAGGAAGAATAACGCTAAATAATGATGTGCACCCTGAAAATGCATATCGACCAATTTGTGTAAGTAATTCGCACTTACTAAAATCAATAGCTGCGAGTTTTGTACAACTAAAAAATGCACACTCATATATCTCTTTTAACTGTGATCCATCTGGAAATGTGACTGTCTCTAATGTTGTAGCACTTCCTAAAAATGCGCCTTTTGTACATCTGTCTGTATTAAATTGTCCATAAATTCTTTCACAAGCAACGTTTAATGTAAAATCAACAGCATTTGAAGTAGTTTTTAATAGTGTTCCTTCATATCCATCTGAATCTGTCATTTGTTAACAATTCATATTATTATTGAAAAATTCGATATACCTCAATTGAGAGGTATTGAATTTTTTGATGATAAAATAGGGGTATTCAAATTTTTATAACATTATTAAGGGTCCACTGTAAAAATTGAAAGTCTCTCAAAATTGAGAGGCGATTTGCAATTAATTGTTATCGTCTTTTTTCGAAAATCCACTTTTCCTAGTGTTCTGATTAATATTTTGTGAATGTAACAATGAAGTATATGTTTTAGTAAGATGATAATATATTCTATCACTTCAAATCACATAAAAATTGCAAAATCAGCGAGTATTATAAGAAAATGATTTTTTCGAATTTTTTCGCTTCTGGATGCGTGTTTTGAAAAATAGATATTTTCGAATTTTGATTTTAATTTAAGTATAAATTTTATATTAGGAATTTTTTTGACCTATTTCCAATCATTAATTCCTAAGTTTTTCTAGGAATTTAATTGAGAAGAAATTAGGAAATTCGCTTTAATGCCATTACATCCTAATATTGTGATGCATGTAGTTTATATTTATTGAGGCTAATGCCGGAATATCGTGCATTTTATAAAAAATTCAAAGAATTGACAATTGGATAGCACAAATTTAATACTCTAGACAAAGTATTATTGTTTATATATTCAAAGCATTATCCTTAGTTTTGAAATGTTGGCCAAAAATTTTCGTGTTATTTTTTGTGTTTCAGCATAAATTATGTATTGACTTATGAAAGATAAGCATTTTATTCATTATCATAAAGATATACCAAAACAAATTGATAAAATTTAAAAAAAATGTGTATTTTAGTGGGTATTATTCTGGCTAATGCCCATTTTTAAACGATTTAATATTGACCATATCAATAGACGACTCAATGTAAAAATTTAGATATTATTTTTTTCATTATTCAAACTTTGATAAATTTTAGTATAATTAATGATTTTGTTTCGTGTATGATACAGAAATGAAAAGCTTAATTAATATCATTTTGCATTTTTTCAAGAATGTTAGAGTACATCTACATTAAAAAATCGGATTCGAATTGCAATACTGCATCAAATTGTTGCACATCTGATAAGGATCTCAAAAGAGTAAAGTTAATTTTTTTGTGTTTTTTTAAGTTTTGGGCCTTAGTAAAAACACCATCTTGAGCAATATTTTTGGGACGACGATAGGCCTTATTTGGCCTTACAGTGGACCCTAAAAAAAAACTACATCAGTAAAGGACGATAGACTTCGATTTTAGACAGGACTTATTTTATTCTTGATTTGAATATACCATTGATCAGAGCATAGTTTCGGTATTATTATATTAAGTGCATGTATCCACTTATTATATATATGTTATCGATAATTTGATAATTGGAATCATCTAGTTCAAATTCGTTTTGAATTGTCTCTGAATGCGTTCGGACCAATGATAGTGAGATTGTTACTTGATTCAAATTCATTATGAAAATTTGTTTAGATAAATTCGAAATTAAGTTAATTTGTATAATTTAAATTGTTTGAGAAGATTAACAAATATCAACAATATATTTATTTAGAATAAAAACAATAAAAAAATAAATAATATTAACAAAATTGACAAAATTAATTGTATTTTGTCTTTCTTTCTTCCATTCGTTTCCTAATATAGTCTATTTCTTGTTCACCGTTAAAAGAGATGGAGTTATAAATGTAATCAATTAATCCGTATTTCATTGCAGCGAAATACAATCCAAAGATAGAAATCACAGTGCAAATGATTGCGGCTGTTGGATGTCCTTGTCTGATTTTCCCGCGAACCTCTGCTGTTCGAAGTTTCCTAACTGGAGGATTTGGATCTGAAAATGGAGTTATTGTCAAATTCCTGACGTAGAATGGACCAACAATAGCGAGATGTTTTTCAACTGGTTTCTCATCAACATCTTGGAAGATGCAATCGTTCATTGCAGTAAGAAATGTAACGTATCTGCTAACTAATGGGCTTCTGTGATTATTCATGAAGTAGTAATGCGAAATATATGTATTCTTTTTATCGCTACGGATTAATCCATGTGTCGCTGTGCAATTAATAATATTTCCGTATTGAATCGCGTCGAAAACTCTATTTGTTAATGATGATTGACCATTCAAGCTGTATGCTGTATAGTACTTGAACATGGACTCATGATGGCTGTATTCGATTGAAAATCCCGCATTCCCTTTGCTGACACTATTCGTACAGTTAACATTTTCGATAATGGATGTTTCAGAAATGGTATATGCAACGCTGTCAGCATTTCTAAACTCATAATGACAACTAATAAAGTCACAATTTGTGATATCGATTTCTTTGCTTTTAATTAATAGGACTTGACCATTGCCTGATGAACTACAATTAGTAAATTCGCATTTTGCTGCCATAAAGAAAGAGTTGGTAGCATAGACAACACCGCCACCTCGTTCCATTGCATCACCTTCTCTCTCATCAATGCAATCTTTGAAAACACAGAATAATATCTTGCATTTATCGTATGATTTTTTTGAAATTATGCATCTGTGACTGCATGCAACGAAATTACACTTGACAAACGTTGAATTAACATCTTCTATGAAGTTTGCAAAATCTCTGTTTTGGTACATATCTTTATCCATGATGACAGCAGTTTCCGAAAATTGTTTGAACGTCGATTTTGCGACATTTAGATAAGAATTTGTACGAATAAAAGAAGCAGCACTTCTTTGAATATAAAAATCGCTAATACTTAGTCTTCCTTTGTTATGGATGATTAATGTATTCCCTAAAACATTTGCTAGGGCTAAAGATTTTAAGGAAATATTCATCCGAAAAGAGAAATTTACACAAAAAGTGACAATATGATATTTATTTGGCATATCCTGCCAAATCATCAATGGTTGTGAGTATTCCATGATTTTAAGAGCAGAATCAAGCTTTTGAATTGTTGATAAAAGTATTAAGTTCACAGATTATTTACATCATGAGATTAATTTTAAAGGTTTTGGTTGGGGAGCATTACATGGTCTTTATACTTTAGTAGAATATACTAATAATGTAATGAATGAGCCCCTATATTATGCATTGTACGCATCCCAATGATAATAATTGAATTGGAGAAACTGTACTTCAAATTGCATTAGGTAGAAACAAAATGGAGATGATACTATTTAAAACATTTAGAGTAATTGTGAATTGAAATATGAACTGAAATATAAACACCAAGTTATTCTTATGTAGCAAGAAATCTTATTCAAAACATTCTTTATTTTCTATTCTCATTCAAATATTCAAGATATTTCACCAAATTGGATACTTTCTTATGCAATTTGCTGTTGTATTTCACCATAATTTTGCAGAATAGACTGTTTTTTTCTTCCCCTAAATTTTGGAGGAACAATCAAAAGGTGCATTTAGACAAAAGATAAGTTTTTCAAAAGTGGAAATCCCGAACTACCTTAGTGATATTAACTATATTATTCAGAAGTTAAGTAATATAAGCAAAGAAAACCTGCCAGACATTTTGAATTCGATTAAACAATATTGTACATCTCATAAGAGCAATGCCTTGTGGATTTACAACGTTATTTTTTACTTTGCATCAATCAGAAAAAGTTATTTAAAAGAATTAACAGAAATATTTAAATTTGCTTCGAAAATACTAGAAATTTCTCCAGAATCAGATAATATTACATATCCAGATACTATATTTTCTAAAATACTCACACTAGAAGGCTTCGATTTATATGATTTAGATATAACAAACACTGTTGAAGAACTCTGCGTTCAATATGAGGCAGATACAATACAGCAATTTATCGCAGAAGATAATATAAATGGAATTAAAGACTTTTTATCCAAGCCTGGCTTTGATATCAATTCGACCATCATTAAATATGAAAATAACTCAATTTCATCGTTATATTTTGCGTGCCTATGTGGTTCTATTGCATCATTTAAGTTCCTTTTACAAAACAAAGCTGAATTCAAAAATGATATTCTCGAATACGTCGGATATGGTGGAAATATTGAGATATTTAAGGAAATAGAAGCACAGGTTACTGATTATTTGCCTTTAATTATAGCTTCTGCAAAATATCATAGATATGATTTACTAAATTACTCATTAAAATACTTACAAAAGCCAGATCTCTCATTAATAGTAGATTGTATTACTTTTATGAATATACAAATGCTTGTTTATCTTATTTCCAATGGATTATCATTTGATAATTCGCATTCTAATCGTTATTTCCCATTACATGCTGCAGCTCGAACATCTTTGCCAGAACTAGTAATGTATGTAATGGACAATAGTCTGATACCTGTTAATCAGCCTGATCTTACAAATGATAATTCGACTGCTCTGCTTGAATCATCGATCCACGGCTTCACGCGAGTTGTTGTATGGCTTTTGGAGCACGGTGGGGACCCTCATGTCCTAAGAAAAAGAGACCAAATGACCCCTCTCCATTTTGCCGCTCGAAATGGGGATCTGAAAATGATGAACGCTTTTATTGAATATAAGGCAAAGCCAATGCCTATATCAAAGAAAGGAAAAACTCCGCTACATTATGCTGCAGAACAAGGTAGTAAGGATATGCTTTTGATTCTTACAAAGAATAAGCCAAATTTGAACGTAACTCCCGAAGGAAAAGAAACTCCATTAGATATCGCTGTCCGAAAAAGTGACGGAAATTTTGTTTCAGCACTTTTGGCTCGAGGAATAGATCCTAATCCAGTTCACGACAAAATTCTTCCTCCATTATATGTTGCCGTCAAAGAAAATATGGAAGATATTGTAGCAATGCTGATAATGGCAGGTGCAAATGTAAATTCCTATGCAAGTGATGGTAAAAAACTGAGAACTCCTTTGCATGCTGCTTGTTCTAAGGGTCTTGTTGATCTTACAAGATTCCTAATAGAAAATGGAGCAGATAAAGATGCAAAAGATAGTGATGGAAAGAAACCGAATGAAATCACAAAAAAGAAAGAAATTAAACAACTGTTTATATAGATTTTTTCATTTAAGTGGTAATCTTTCTGGTAAAAAATATGGACTGTCATTGGATGATTCAAGATTAAATTGGTATTAATGGTAACTATGAAGCTCACATTTGTATACCAAATAATATATTATTATATTTTAGCTAAATCAGTTAAACCTTTAAACGAATGAGCATGTTCCAATCAACCCCATATCATATGTATTATACAATTATCATAGTCAAACCCTTTCGAATTTTTCCTTTGGAAAGTTAGCCAAATTCCTTAGCCCAATTCTGAATTTGAGAGCCAAGGAATTTTGTGCAACATATTTAGGCTTTCTGCAGAGTTATCCAAGTATTTTGGTTTATATATTTTTTTAAAATTTACAAATTATTATACGTTTTGGCATAGATGGACTGTATTTTCTAATACTAAATAGTTTCGAACTCATTATTACTCAAATCTAGTGAGAGTTATATTGAAATTAAATTCTCACTCATAAATCACTCGCTATCACCAGCATATGATATTGATTCAACTAATATAATCTAAATTTTCATTATTACTCCTTGAATTAATCTCCATGGGGAACATTGAGTCGGGTGACTTCTAAATTTTTAAAAAAAGTTAATATTAAATATATTGATTCTTTTTATCTGATATGTTGATTTTAATAGCCGCTATTATTACAAACAAAAAGACTTTTGTGAAGTTTACGAAAAATCCAACTTATAGAAATCATTTAAATGAATGATCTTTGGTGTAAATGTTTGAATTAAAAATTGTGGGGGAATATATCTGCCTTTTATCGTACTTTTCAAAAAAATTTAAGGGTCACACGAGAGGATCATGTAAACTTCAGAATTTAGAACCTTATTTTTAGGCATTATCTTGGCTACCTATTTAGGCTCGAAAAGCAAAAAATATCAAAAAATACAACTTGAGTCCATTATGACCCTTTCATGGAGGTAGTTTTTATCCGCTAGTATTTTCCCTTTGAATCTCTTTACAATTCGAAATCAAATTCAAAACTCAGTAGAAGAAAGGAAGAATCGACTTACTACGGTTGTAATACGAATAAATACATATCTTTAATTATTTTTATTTACATAATAATTGTTTGAAGCTCATATTCCAACAAATTTTTAAATAAAAACATTAAAATGTTGAAAATGTTCATATATTTTAATAGGGTTTTGGCACTTTATTGAGGAATTACTACATACATAGTCGAACTGAACTTGATATTTTGAAATTTAAATTATTTATCAAAATTAAAATTTAACTTGAAATTTATAATTATTTAGTCATATTTTGCATAATTCTAAGTAGATTTTGTAAAAAATCAAGAAAGAAAAATTTTAACGTGCTTTATTTTTTCTTTTTTATAATAATACATATTATTATATAATTAACATATTCATAATGTTTCACCCTTTCAAAGATATAATCCTCCTCCTCTCAAATAAACGTACATACGGGTGGCCTCTTTTTTCAAAAAATTAAAATTTGAAATTTTGGGCTCAAATATTAGAGATTTTTTCAACCTTCAACGATATATGTTGTCTATATCAGACCTCCTTTCTTTTTGATACTTAACATTGTTCCTAAATCTTAGCCGTTAAGGCTGTTCTGAAAATATTTTTTTTTCGAAAAAATTCGAAAAAAATTCTTAAAATTCAAAAATCGCTTAATTCCTGAGGATTTTGGAAAAAAGTTTTTACATGAACATGTGTATATTTAGGGTTGTTAGATTCCCGACGATAGGTGTCTGAGAAGATTTGCCTGGTGTCATCATAGTGTCTTTAAATCAAAAATTTTATTTTGGAGTTAGTTTTATTGATTTTTCAATAAAAAACATTTCTAAAACAAGAAAATAAAACGATAAAATATTTATATTTTATATAAGGATCTTATATATTTAAAATAAATATCATGTTATTTTTTTCATTGGTGTCTGTCAAACCATAATACACTATTCAAAAATTCAATGTGTCTTGCGGTTTCAAAAGACACCTTCAAATTGAACGATAGCACAGACACTATTGAATTTTACCCATTTTATTTATTTTTTCCCCTTTTAATTTTTAAGAATTAATGACTGAAACAGCCGTTTTGCTATGATCTCAATCACTTTTATTTATTATTTTAAATATTATTTAATTTTATTATTTGAATAGGCCAACTTATATTTGAGAAGCTCAATTTGAGACCACTTAATACATTGAAATATCATAAATATTGAAATATTAAAAAGTGTATTTCAAAATATTGAAATTATAAAAATTTATAATACTGAAATTGAGACAAATTAATAAATTCAATGTGTTTTTTTTTTGAAATAACTCTCAAATATTATTTTTTTGTTTATTTAATGATGAATAAATATGATTGCTTTAGTCAATCATAAAAACTAATTTAAGTTTAAAATAATGAAAGGATAATTTGATCGTTTTTTAAAATACAATTATTTTTGATGATTTGCAAGAATCTTTGAAAAGAATATAATATAGGTTCTATTTTTGTAAAATTTATCCAAATCATGTATTACATAAATTACGATTAAAACGATGAAAGAACCAAAAAGTGTGTTTTGTGTTTTGTTGTTGCGTGTTGGATGCGGGATCCTGTTATTTCCGAAATCGACAAAAAATTTGGAAATTTAATTTCCGAAATCGAAATTATATTAATGTTTTTAATATTCTTATATCAAAAGGATTAAAGTTCATTAAGAGAAAAACAATTCTTCTTCTTCAATCTATTGGCGCATTTATTTCTACACGCCAATAAGGAAGGAAAAATTATAAGACACCATGGTGTCTTCAAAACGCTAATTTTTGATATTTTTAACAACCCTATGTATATTATATGAAGTATATTGATAAGGTAAAAATCAAATTTTATTGCATATTCATCGAGAAAATAAACTAACGAATCCCTCAAAATTGAGAGGGTAATCCTCCTCTCAAATAAACATACATACGGGTGCACCCTTCATGCTTTTATATTTTGTTATTTCTGCTCATGCTGCTGGTGGCCACGTGCAGGTACAGGGTCCAGCATTTCAAACTAATATTCTACAGAAAGATCAAAACATTTCGAAATTTTTAGAATACTTCAATAGAGATGTAGAAATTAGTGGAGGTTTTTCAAGTTCCTTCAGATCTAATGAATACTTTCATTGCACAATTACATTAAAGAAGGCCACTTTTACTGGTAACTATGCTTTCGGTTCCAGTATCTCTTCAGCTAGTGGTGGAGCTCTTTATGCCTCACATTCTCAAATTTCGACTACAACTACTACAGGTGATAACTCCACATTTGCAAACAACGAAGCATCAATTGGAGGCGGTATTTGCTTTATTGCTTGCAAAGCTTACTTTAAAGAAACTTTATTTACTGGAAATATGGCTCATAAATTTGGCGGAGCCTTTTATTTTCAAGGCATATCAGAAGAAAGTAACATCGATATTTCACAGCAGTATCTCAAACTGGATGCATGTCAATTTACAAGAAATACCGCCCATGACGTTGGTGGAGCCCTTTGCTTCTCTAATGCAGCCCACAGCCAAATTGATGGCACAACTTTTGATGGAAACAAGGCAGAGTTAGGTGGTGGTGCTATTTACTGCATGCAAACCGAACTTTTAATAAAAGGAGGCCATTTCAAAACTAATACGGTCGACGTTACAAGAAGAAATACTGATTTTGATGTTAGATTAGAAAGCAATACTCTTAATCGAAAATATAACACGAAATCAACTGGATTTTCCAGATTCAGTGCTCGTGGCGGTGGTGCCATTCTCTTTACTTCGATTGAACCAGAAAGTACACTTAGATTAGAAACCTCAGGTGTCTGCTTTAAAGGAAATACTGTTACAAGTGGAGACACATTCAATCCCACAAATACAAATTCTGGTGATAACGTTCTTTTAGATGGTGATGTTACTTACTTTTCAAACAAGGATGGTATGGATGTTCATAAGATCGCCAGAAGCGCCCGCAAACTCTCTATCTTCTACAACTACGAGCTTCTTAATGGTGATCTTTCTGGTTGTACTGGAGAAGATAACAACTCCAATTCTCAAACAGTTCATTCATTTGCTAAGCAATCTAATACAGGAGATGACAGAGCCACTTCAGGTATTCCTGACCCTACACCATACACATATGTTGCAACTCCAATTACCAAACTTCCTCTTCCAACAACTGAATCACATATTACATTCCCAACAACCAAACTAAAAGTCATTCCTGAAAATGTCAATCCGCCAAGTGAACCAGCTTCACCTCCAACTGTTGCAACACCAGTTCCACCACCTCCAGCAAGAACTCCAATCCCAATCATAACTCCAAAGCCTGGACAGAAAGGAAAGGAGACAGTCACAAAGATCGAAACATACTCAAACATCACAACAACAAAAATTAACACAATTGTTGTTTCTTACGATCCAGATAACCGTCCATATTACATTACAACTGAAATTACTGGTGAATTCACAATTGTTACTGTTGTTGTTATTGAATCTACTGTTAACTTGGCCATTGAAGAAACACCAGCACCTCCAAAGAGCAATACGATGTACATCATCATCGGTGTCGTTGCAGGTATTATTTTACTTGTCGCCGCTGCATTACTTATTTGGTTTGTTGTCGCTAAGAAGAAGAAAGAGGACGAAGAATCTAATTCAACTGTCGAAATGGTTGAAGAAACTGTTACAATAGCTCCAACTACTTCTAACACAATCACTAATGATAACCCATTATGGACTACAAGTTTCGTTGGAGATGATGATCCGTTCAAGAAAGACTTCGAAGAAGAAGGGGTCGAAGTTTTCTTTGACGTGAAAGACGTCAAAGAATTAGAGTGATCATCATTTTTATTTTTTTATTTGTCAACAAGAAAAAAAATTATTGGGGAGAAGCTTCCTAAACTTTTTAATCCCATAAATATGGTCATTATCTGGAATAAAGAGTTAAGCGTCATATGTCACTTTTTGTACTAAGGAAACATCGACTTTATGCGTTATGACTTTTCGATGAGGAAACAAGTGTTCACGTATTATAAA
This sequence comes from Trichomonas vaginalis G3, assembly GCF_026262505.1. Taxonomy (NCBI): domain Eukaryota; phylum Parabasalia; order Trichomonadida; family Trichomonadidae; genus Trichomonas; species Trichomonas vaginalis. The sequence continues at coordinate 25,413,742 of NC_067206.1, read as the reverse complement.
CTTCCTTATTCCAATAAACCGACCCTAAACATAATTAATTCTAAGCATGATAATGGTCTCTTTTCTATGATAACCAAATCAATTTGGTTATCATAGTAAAGCACCAAAAACTGGAATAGGAATAACCGCACTTAAACAGGAATAGGCATTGTGGAAACTAGAGAAGACTCAACTGATTTTTTAAGCAACTCTTCTTGCCGATTCAAATCTGCTTTGCTAATCATTGTATATTACTATATTCTGATTAGGATACTTTAACGCTTGATGCATGCACATCATTCTTTTAGCTGATTTCTAAAATACAATCTTCTATTAACTTTGAAATTTCTTCAAAAGTTATAGTAATTCCATAGTTCATTCGTAAAATGTTATTAAATAGCTCTGGCTATTCCTTTGCACGCAAAATGAGGTAGTATTTTTTGAATTTTTTACTCAAAATAAAACAAAATCTACTCAATTTTATACCACTAAAGCCTATATTGACACACACATATATAAATCTTTATCGTTATAAGATAAATTTGAAAAAATAAATTTTTTTCCTAAAATGTAAAATTATACTTGTATTCAAAGAAAGTAGATCGTTTATAAGGAAGGTATTATATATTTGGGGAGAAAATCCCTTACAATATACAAAAATATGAAAGAATATTCAATCATCAGGAAAGAGCTTAGTACTAACCATTTGTGAGACGTTCATATAATATCTTTTTCCTTTTTGGGGTTTTTATTCGGATTATCCATTTCCCTGCATTGACTTTAATTCATTCTTGATGATCTGAGTATACATGATCATTATCGAACGTTTGCCATACTCTTCCACAGTTAATGATTGCTGAAAAATGAATAGTACTGAATAACAGCTGGAATTTCATAAGTATTTTGCGTATTTATACTGATTTAAACATGAAATACTCATACAAAATGCAAAGTTTTTAAAAACAATCAATAAAAGATTTTAAATTAGATAAAATATCATATGTCACTTCTTTTTTCATCTGGATAATAAAATTGATAAATTTTTTTCTAATTAAAGATAAAGATGCATTTATAGTAGTAGAAAATTAATTTCTAGACTAAAACTTGTTTATTGTCACCGTTTTAAGTCTAAATTTATAGGAAATGGTTATTTTATTATGCATTAAAAGTTCTTCTATAAAATTAACATTAAAATCATCTTTCGCCTAAGAGTAATAACAAGGTTATGCAAATTTTATTGAAAATAGTACGAGAATTTTGTTTGAAAATATAATATGGTTAAAAATAGGGAATGGATGTATGAATGTTCCATATTTATTTTATCCGAGTTGCTTCATGATTCCATATTGCCGATTCCTATTCCAGTTTTTGGTGCTTTACTATGATAACCAAATTGATTTGGTTATCATAGAAAAGAGACCATTATCATGCTTAGAATTAATTATGTTTAGGGTCGGTTTATTGGAATAAGGAAGTTTATAATACGTGAACACTTGTTTCCTCATCGAAAAGTCATAACGCATAAAGTCGATGTTTCCTTAGTACAAAAAGTGACATATGACGCTTAACTCTTTATTCCAGATAATGACCATATTTATGGGATTAAAAAGTTTAGGAAGCTTCTCCCCATTATTAATATGAATCACTAAACAATTATGTTTATTTTGCCTTATTTTTAACAAATCATCAATATTATTTCCTTTTATAAAAAAATTTTTGTTACAATTATGGTATTAAGTATGAATTATTAGTACTTTTGTATCTGATTCTAAATTTTTTCATCTTTCTCAAGCTATGTATTAACGCGACAGTTAATTTGAAACAATAAAAAAAATTATAAAGTTTGTTTCAAATTAATCACTTTCGAACTCTGTCTACTTCAGTTTCTAGAGTTATGAATGACAAAAAGTAGTTAATCAACGATGTATTTTTTTGATAATAATATTAATAAAATCAATCTACATTTCTTCTTCGTTATTTCCAAAAGAATTTATTATCTCCTTTAATTGTTTGATTTCTTGATCTAAGGATTTGATATGTTCTCGATAAGCTTGATTCGCGCGTAATTGTCTTTCAAGTGTTCCTTTAACTCTTTCAATTTGTGACTCCACTTGCTCAGAAGCTGTCATTTTGTATTCTATTAATTCATTTGCTCGTTCTTCAAGAATGCGTGATCTCCAAAGAGTTTCTTCATCCATTTTCAATAATAAAAAATAAACTGAAAGAGTATGGAATTGTAGTAGTAAGCATATATAATTTGATTAGAGGATGATTAGGAACATCTTAAGGGACCATTTGATTTGTAAAACATGTCATGATTTTCAACTTGACGTACATTATTTTGAAACGAACTGATGTTGATGGAAAAGATAGCTCTGGTAAAACAGCATTAAATTACACATATATAAGAGAATATAAAAAGACCGTAGTCATGTTATTTAAAGTCCGCAATTATTCATAGAGAAATACATAACAAAACCGAATTTCATTACTCCTGGAAATACTGTTAGTCTAAGAATACTGACTATTAATGACCACAATTTCACTATCCTCTATAAATCTATAAAAAATATGAATTATAATGAAATATAAACAGGAATGGTCGGTTCCTTTCACAGAATATCATAACTTCCTATATCATACCTCTTCTTCTTGATCATAAAAGAAATATAAAAATGAGAAACACGATTTCAGTAACATTTCCAATAATTCCTTATTAATGTGAGATTCCTATTGAGGTAAGTTCATTTAAAAACTCGTGAATTGAGGAAACATTTATAAATAATTTTTTATTCTTGTATACTTTATTTAATTGGAAGGTCTCATTTGATTTCTTCTATCATCTTCTGTAACAGGTGTTTGAACACTGCAAACGCAGCATTGCTTAAGTTGTGTCATTGTTTCTTCACCAGCAAGTGTAGGAGCATTGAAAATAACATGCTCTTCGTACTTTCTGCAGTTATTGCAGAAAACTGTCCACCTGTGAAGCGTTGGATCGGATGTAAGAACTTTGGTTGCAGAAACGCTTGAAGCATCACGCTTTAGAATGTTAACGTAAACCAAGTTATCATCGAAATACTCAGAACGATTGCATTGAGCGCAATAGAACTCTAATTTTCCAGCCTCACCATTTTCCTTTTTGAAAACACGTGGTGTAAGGACAGATTGGCATTCACTGCAAAAGTAAACCTTGGCACCTGTACGATTTTCCTTCTGGAAGCCAGGTAACTGGGTTGCAGTCGTTTCCTCATCAAATTCCATATCTAAACAAATTGTCACGTTTTTCCATTCAAAAAATAATGTATTTTGTTTACAAAAATTTTAGGCGTTTTTTTTATAAAATAATGAAAGGTCCTTTTCGTGATTATAAATCCAATGTTTTTCTTCAAGCTTTACAAGATGCAAGAGCTGACCTTCCAGCTGACAGGATGGAAGACTTTTTTCAAGGCACTGTCTGTCATTTCCTCGGTGTAATACCAGAAAAAATAGGAAAAGAGATATTAAACACACTTGCGATTCTATTTCATCAATCTGAATCATATACATTATTCTTTACACGTCATGGATATACACAATTTTTGCCTTTTCATCAGCGAAATTTAACAGATTATCTTCTTGAAGTTTTATACGAAATATCACTTGTCGATCCGAAAGCATTTACTAAAACTGTTGTTGATTTATTCGGTAGAATGATTGTTCGTCGACCAAATAAAGCTTTAATAATTATATCCAATTTATTGCAATCATATTCGAATCAAGATTATCAAATTTACATAGTTAATACATTATTTGATGGAGCAAGCAGATTTCAAGTTCCAGAAGCCGGAACTACATATGCAAGATTGCTTACATACTTAGCAAATCAATACCCATCAATCCGTGAGCAGCGAGAAATAGATATATACAATTGTTTATTACCTCTGTTACTTGCAGATGATGCAGAAACGATTAATTCAGCATACGCAGGGTTATCTCTCATTGCTACGCTTCGTGAAGATATTGCCATGCCATTTAATGAAACTTCCATGCATATAAGGCATCCAGAAGTCTACCAAGCGGCAATTGATTTCTTATTAGTTGCACCATTGTTTTCTTCAGCTGTTGTTCCTCAAAGACTTATTAGCAACCTTGCTCTGTGTGCAGAAAAGGATAAAAAAGCTACTTTGGTGCTTCTGCGGCTTGCAGAACAAAGAAATATTGCCAAATATATGGTTGATAATTCAGAATGGATGTCTCTCAAGTTGCCAACAACTTCTGATACTTTTTTGCTGTTCCTTGTAGTATTTAGTCATCAAGCACTAAGACATGATATCGGAAGATGTGAATATTTCACTGATTTCATGGTAAACATGTCTGAAAAGGCCGATGTAAAAACTTTGACAGCCCTCTCAAAAATAGTCAGAAGAGTTGATTTAGTTGCCGAGATAGTAGATATCTTGTCTGCTGGTGAATTTTTCGCAAACTATTTGGCAAGGTGCGATGTTCTACAGAATAAGAAGTCTGAATATCTCTCAATCCTTATGATTGATACAATATCAAAGTTTTGTTTCACTAGAGAAATGATTCCTATGTGTAAAACATTGTATGATATTATAACAGGTGGCGGTGAAAATGTTGATTCCGCTATTAGACTTGCAATTGACCTTTGCGTTTATAAAAAATGCCAAGATCGATTTACTTCTATGAAAATTGGTGAGTACTTGACAACTAACTTTAGGAGTTTATCTTGCCAGAAAATGGCAAAACATCTTATTAGACTTACGACACCAAATTAAATTAAATACTTTTGTTGTTTATTTTGATATATGCTAAGTTTTATCTCTGAATTTTATCAACCTATATAATAGGAAATACATTGTTACACGAATGATATCAAATTTACACTTAGAATGGGAACAGGACAAATTTGCCACACGGCACTTTTTTTAAAAAAAATTAATGGAGCGGAGCGATACTCTGCTGCAGGAGCCCCAAGGCTCCCAATCATTACGAAAGGGAGCCTCAGGGCTCCTGAGAATCCATCAGCAGAGGCCTTTTCATTTGGCCTCTGCTGATCAAAGATTCGGCGAAGCCATTCTTCGTCTCAGGAGCCCCAAGGCTCCCAATCATTACGAAAGGGAGCCTCAGGGCTCCTGAGAAACCTCTTTGAGAAGGTTTTCTTTAAGAAAACCTTCTCAAAGATGATTGTCAGCATTCACTCAAAATCTACCAAGAGTTTCAAAGTTTCAAATCTATCTGAAATGAAACTTTGAATCTCTTGTATATCTAATTGTAGAGGTACCTTTTCAAAATGTCTTCTATTGATTAAATTTAATCAGTAAAAGTCATTTTGAAAAGGTACATCTCTATAATTGCTATTGAGCATTCACTCTTGGAACCTTGGAGCTCTTGTGTAGTGCATGAAAACTCCAAGATTCTAGCATAAAACATATATCATAGACATAATTTCTTCAAATATAATTTAAGGTTATTTTTTTAAAAAAATTAGAAAAGCGTAATTTAGGGTTATTGAAAAAGTGACATTTGGCAAATTTGTCCCGCACTCCACTTAGAATTTATACATCAATATTTATAAGTACGCTCTATGATATATCATAAGTACACTTGAGCACTCTAATGGTCTTTTTTTTTTGTAAAGTTATGAATTTTTTAAAAAAGCGAAATAGGACATGGATCCGAATTTCGAATACATTGCTGCTCATATCAGCGATTATATTAATAATGAAAACTTCTTCGATATATTTGATATCGAATATATCAAAACAATCATGAAATACACACGTTTGACAGCAGATCAATATGTTACTCTTCTGAAACAATCTCATTCAACTATCAATGCCAAAGGATTATATACCTGTACATGAAAAGCAAATGTTACTATCAAAAACTTCGAAGAAGTCGTTTCAGTTCTGAAATCTGTCAAAAAATACATGAAATTCAGTATATTTGATGGTATTATTGATTTTTTAAAACATAATGAGAAAGAAACAAGCTATTCTACTAATAAAACAGAAGCATTTCAAGATAAATCCAAAGTATTTTAAAATGAAACTGAAAATGTAAGTGAGAATGCGACCAATGATCCCACTATCAATGTAACTAATCAAAATTTCAATCATTCACATGATATTTTAACTAAAATCACAGAACTTAAGGAATCTAATGATTTTGAAACTGTTTACAAATTCCTTGATGAACTTTCTTCGAAAGGAAACCATGAAATGATTTCAAAATCAATCGAAGCAGGACTTTGGCAAAAGATTGCTCCTAAAAAATTTATATGGGATTCTGAGAGGAATGTTCTTTATTTTGCAATTGAAAAGGGAAATCTCAGACTCGTTCAATCACTCATCGAATGTGGTTGTGACAAAGAAGAAAAGGATAAATTGGGGTCTACTCCACTCATTGAAGCATCAATAAATGGTCATCTTGGCCTTGTTAAATATCTTATCTCAGTTGGTGCTAATAAAGAAGCAAAGGATAAATATGGAGAAACTCCACTCATTTATGCATCAGAAAATGGTTATCTTGAAGTTGTTAAATATTTTATCTCTAATGGAGCTAATTTAGAAGCAAGGAATAATTATGGATATACTCCCCTCATTTGGGCATCACAAAATGGTCATCTTGATGTTGTTAAATATCTTATCTCAGTTGGAGCTAATAAAGAAGCAAAGAATAATAATGGAAAAACTGCGCTGATGGTTGCAGAAGGTAAAGTAAGAGATTACTTAAAAACTATTTGTGCCAAATAACTCAATCATATACTTATTTAAAAATTCATTTTATCAACTTTTCAAAATATTTTAATTTCCATCTTAGAACGAGGTAAGAATATTATACTTTGTGTTGATTCAAATAGAATACTTGAATGCTTGGGAGAGAATAAGTACATTAATAAATATTAAGATGAAATTGAAATATAATGCTTGAATATTGAAGGAGTAGCCGTTTTTCGTAAGCAAATATATTTTTCTTTTTGAATATCTCATATTTTATCTCAATAGTATATTACAAATATTAATTTTAAGATACAAACATAATTAATACGGAAGCCATGTAATAGGATTGAGACGTCGAACAGGAGTTCGCGCTTTGTATGCATATGGCTGATTAGTCTGTGAAAAAGCAGAGCTCTGTTGTTTTGTCGTTGTTGGAGTAACCATTCGTGGTGTTCGACTTTTTCCAACAAGATATGGTAAACCTGATCCTTTATTTTGTTCTTCTTTCTCATCATCGCCCCAAAACTGTTCAAATATAACATAATTATTGGATTGAGGAGTGAATTCGGATAATCCGAAGTGTTTTTTCATAAAAGATAAGCATAATGGAGAGGGCCTATCAATTGGTATGTCTTTCATTTGTTTTCCTTCGGTTGCAAGCATTTTATCAATTAGAGTTTTTCCATATCCTTTTCTTTGAGAACTAGGCACGACAAAGAAATCCAAAAGTGCAAGAATTGTATATTCTCGGTGTGATCCGGTGTGATCCCAGAAAAAGAGGTGTCGTGTGCCAACTTTTACAAATCCTAACGCTTGTTTCTTGTCTTCGCTAATAAGCATGTATATTCTGTTATCACCATTACAAAATGATGAAAATGTAGTAATGACATGGTTCAAACCTTGAACTTTGGTTGACATTGCTCCAATATCGTTAATAAGTTTCTTTACATCTTCATGGCAGCCTTTTACTGATTGTGGTGTTAGTATAGCAATGTTATCTGGGCCTGGTTTAAGCTTCAGGCATCCAGGATGATTCATGAAATAAAATTAACGTGCGGCCGATAGAATGATCGAATGCTTGATTTATACCATCTTAGTATCAGTCTACCTACACATTTCCTTTTAAGATGATATAAGACAATATACAGTCATTATTTTACGATTTCATGATAATTTAAAATAATTTTTATTGAAACTTACTACTTAAAAAGAAAATAAACAATGTGAAAACTACTCTATGATAAAATATAGTAATGCATAACTTCCAACACTGAAATTATATATGTTGTACAATCTTTAAAAAATCTTCAATCAAAAAATGGTCAAAATTACAATATTCGTGTCCATGGAATTCACATTTATATGCTAATATGCGTGCCCTATTGATTTTTTAATAAATTCGAAATTTTCGGTATCAATGTGAATTTTTACAAGTGGATAATTACAAATTGAATAAAAACAGAATTTTTACATGTTATTATTATCATCTTCTTCATCACAGGCAAGAGAAGCAAGAAACTGTGCTCCGGCGCCAGTCATCTGGACATCATCATTTGGCTCTGGCTGAACAGGCTGTTTTTCTTTATGTTTAGGAATCTTTGTTGGCGTGTAGTGCGGAATTTTAGATTCTCTTTGCTCTGGAGTCTTTTTAGGTGTTGGAGTACTTTTTCGTCTTGCAAGCTCTGAATAGCTTGGTCCTTCATCTTGCTTATGAAGATTTTGTTCTTCCTTATGAGGTGTTTTATTATCTATTGATGATTTGTTATTTTCTTCACTAGATATAACCGAAGAAGCTTCTGATGACTTATCTGCTGGATTTAGAAATTGTCGTAATGACTTGTTTATCTTTTTAATTTCTTTTGTAACTGTTATTTCATTATTTTCAAGATGTTGCTCTGATTTTTCTGATAATTTTTCCAATTTTTCAATATATTTGGTTACCTCATCTGCATCAAATCCATCAGCAACCATTTTTTCTGTTAATTCAAAAAGATAATCGGCTTTATTAAATTTTTGTTTTGTTTGTACTTTAGGAGTATCATTTTCTGCCTTATTAAGACGATGTTTATCTGATATTTTTGCTGCATTGTGAACTTTTTTATTCATTTCTTGAAGTTTTTGTTTAGCTTTAGATAGAAGTTCATTTTGCGACATTAATAAATGAAATAAAACAGTAAAAAATATTCACGGGTATATAAGATTATAACAAAAAAAGAGCCCATGCAGGGTAAAATCCCCATATTGAGTAAAATTTTCTCTCAACTTGCAAAAAGTCTATATTCATGATAAAATCTGCATAAAATGCATGTTTTAACTCATATCTTTGTAATTTTCATAACTTTTTCTAAGATAGTTTTATAGAATATCAAATGTCGTTTCAAGAATTGGTAATATGTAATTTATGATACATTAAGAAAGTCTGTTGTATACAACTGAGTATGTGTATAGATTTTGCTATGTAGGATTTATCAAACACTAACATATCAAATGTAAATCATATTTAATTTGAACAATTGAATTCTCGAAATAGAAATCACTATTTTTCAGCATTTTAACTATTGGTGTCTTCATTTTACAATAAATAGCAGATAATTCACTTTTACATTTTTAGTTTTGGAGTTTATATAAACTGGCAATCCTATACAAGACTTAGCGTATAAAAATTAGGTGATATCTAGGATAAAATTCTAAATTTGCTTATAATATTATATAAAAATAAAAATATAACTATTTAACCTCTTCCATGTTAATAAATATAGCATAAATATGTTGGCAAAATTCATCCTGCAAATCCTTTCTATACTTTTTCTCAAATGGACAGATATAAAAATACTCTTTGACAAAAATAAAATGACGGATTGGAATCAGCAATTTTATAGATTCTCCATCCAAAGGGAACAGATTGCTTTATTAAGCTATGTTTTTTAATGCATTCATTATTGTTGTTCGTTCCTGAAGGAAAGAGTTTTGAATTAACAATTAATGCGTTTTTTAAGAATAGCGTAAGAACAGCAAGCGAACATGTTGTATTGGTATGTTCTCGTTATAAATTTAGGAGAATTATGGATAAAAATAGCAAATTTGAGACTTTACACCAGTTATTCGTGTTTAATTCAAAAAAAATTGAATGCAAAATCTAAGTCGCAAAGTAATTCTAAATAGGGGTTAAAATAATATTATAACTTAAAAACAAGTTCGGATTTCAATTGAGACTATAAAACATCTCATTGAATTTCGAATCACTTCATGGGATTTTTAGGTGATAAGATAAAATTTTAATTGCTAAAATCTACATCTAGTAACTATAAATATTTAGTATTCGAGTGTTGTCAATCCGACCACATCTCTATTGAATTAAAGACAATTTCTCTTTTCAATCTCTTCTCACTTTTTGTAAGATAATTTTTTGCATTTTTTTAATTGCAAGAAGCAATGAGTGTAGGATTTGATAATAATCTTTACGTCCAGAAGCAAGCTGAGAATATCAGAAAGAGGATCAGCGAATTTGGCAATAAGTTATACCTTGAATTCGGTGGAAAAATGTTTGATGACTATCATGCCGCCAGAGTTCTTCCAGGTTTCGACCTCAACGCCAAAATAAAGCTTCTTCAGGAATTCAAAGACACTGCCGAAATTGTTTTCTGCATCAACGCAGCAGACATCGAGAAGAATAAGATCAGAGCCGATTTTGGCATCACATACGAAAACGATGTTCTCAGACAGATTGATAACATCAGAAAGATGGATCTTTATGTCAGTTCCGTTGTTATTACTCAATACCGTGGACAAGTCAATGCTGACACCTTCAGAAAGAAACTCGAACTTAATGGAATCAAGACCTACTTACATTATCCAATCCCAGGATACCCAACAGACATCAATTTAGTTGTCAGTGACCACGGTTACGGACTTAACGATTATATTGTCACAACACGTCCATTAGTTGTCGTTACAGCTCCAGGTCCATGCTCTGGTAAGCTTGCTACATGCCTTTCTCAGCTTTATCATGAAAATAAGAGAGGCATCGATGCTGGATACGCCAAGTTCGAAACATTCCCAATTTGGAACATCCCACTCAAGCATCCAGTTAACCTTGCTTACGAAGCAGCTACTGCTGATCTTAAGGATGTCAACATGATTGATCCATTCCATCTTGAAGCTTACGGAAAGACAGCAATCAACTACAATCGCGATGTCGAAGTCTTCCCAGTTCTTAAGAACATCCTCCTCAAGATCAAGGGCAGAGAAGTTTACAAATCTCCAACAGATATGGGTGTAAACATGGCTGGTTACGGTATTGTCAACGATGACATTGTTAAGGATGCTGCTAAACAAGAAATCATCCGCAGATACTTCCATGCTTCATGCGATTACAAATTCGGCCGTGTTGATCAAGAAACTGTTACAAGAATTCAGTGCATCATGCAAGAGCTCGATATTACAGTTGACAATAGACTTGTTGTTGAAGCTTCTCACCAAAGAGCAGAAGAATCAAAGTCCCCATCAATGGCCATCCAACTTAAAGACAAAGACCACACAATAATCACAGGAAGAACATCTGAATTGATGGATTGCTGCGCTGCAACACTCATTAATGCTATCAAGCACCTTGCTGGTATTTCCATCGACATCAAATTACTTTCTCCAACTGTTTTGGAGCCAATCCTTAAGACAAAGGGTCAACTCCATGAAAAGACAACATCACTCAACATGAGCGAAGTTCTTATCGCTCTCAGCGTTTGCAGTGTTACAAATCCAATCGCTGAAGCTTGCCTTTCAAAGGTTTTCGAACTCAAGGATTGTGAAGTTCACACAACAACAATTCCTTCACCAACAAACGCTGAAACAATGAGAAAACTTGGTCTCAACGCTACATCAGATCCAAAGTTCGGAGATTCAGATCTTTACTTCCACTAAATTTAGGGAAATTTTATAAAGTTTATAAAAAAATTATCTATCAAATAAAAAAATCGTTTAAATGCGTATAAAAACTATAGAGTTTTTTAAATATCTAAGCATTTAATCTATAAAAAAAAATGAAAAATTGATTGGAACGTTATTTCATTATTCTGTGCCAATATATGTAGAAATGAGTTAATTTTAGAAAGGTGAAGAATTTTATTGTTCGAGAATGATAATTTTCGGTATGTAAATTCTAAAAAATTATTGTATTGGGAAAGAAATAAATTACAAAACATTTATTCAACAATTGAATGGCAAAGATAATAGATTAGTACTGCAAGGCTTAATATACCAATTAGTACAGGTTGATAAGTTTGAAAATTAGAAGCTCTTGAGCCTAGTTGTACTTGAAGTGCATGAATTCTTTCTGTAAGGTCTACTATCCTATCGCATAGATTTTTTTGACGTTGTTTAATGTCAACTGCCTTTCCTGTATCCATAATAGAATTGTCACTTTTTAATTTATTTATCCAACGCTCTTCGAGGTGACGACTGACTTATTGTAAGATTTTAAGTATTAGTTTTAGTTGCCCTAGTTTCCATTCTAGCATCCAATATGGAATTACATCTGTTTTGAGAGATTTTTTTTAAATCCTTGATAATTGTAGACTATTATCAGTTTGACATATCTACTAAATAGCTAAAAGAATAAAAGTATATCTATATGCCACCATGATGTATTAATGTCCAAAATTCATTGGTATAAAATTTATCAATAATAATCTTTGATTGATTAAATGCTGTATAAGAATACCTGCAATCTACAATAAAAATCTAACTCGTTTAATATAATTGCAACTGATTATTTTAACATTTGATTAAAAAATCTCGTAAATGAGTTATATATAACTTTGTTATTTAACAACTGGATTGCATACAAGCATTCATTGATATTTCATATATTTCCCATCCACGATAGTCCAATTAAAAGAATAAATCAAACGATCATGAAAAAAATAAATTATGAATCATTTATTCCCATGTGTGGGTAGTTTAAATCTCCAATTTTAGAATTTAAATGAAAATTGACTCAATTTCCTTTCAATTTTGTGTTTAATCTTAAATCTATTGAAAAAGCAAAATGTTAAAATTGTGCATCAGAATGGAGAGTAATGAAATGAACGGATAAAATTTTGAGAAGACCCTATCGTTAAAAGGATCCACAAAAATTAATCATGGAATCTCCTAAAAAGGGTCCAAATGGAGAGGAAGGGCCACCAGTTACAACAAATACAGTGTTTTCGCAACAACGTATTGTTGCTTGGCGTCCTCTTTTCACTCCTTTTTGCACGACTTTTATTCTCTTCCTTTTAGGAGGTATATTGATAATCATTGGAGTATTGTTATACGTTTATTTAGCACATCTTCCATTCTATGATATTAGATATGACAATATTTGTGGAAATGATAACGAATGCGGAATCACATTCACAATTAACGAGGAAATTAAAGGCAATATATACATGCATTACAAACTTACAAACTTCCACCAAAACCATAGAAGATATATCTTTTCAAAAAGTGATAATCAATTACGTGGTGAATACGTCAAATATGAAAGTATGACTGAATGTGGCGATTTCAGATCCGTCAATGAATCCAAAGAACCAGCCGATCTCCTTCTTCCTTCAGGCGCCGTTGCTTTATCATTGTTCAATGATACGTTTGCATGGAAGAATACTTCGATTGCTAATTTTAGTGAAGCTGGTATTTCTTGGCGTTCAGATAGAGATAAATTATTCAAAAGATTAAGTTCGAATTATACCGAAGGAATTAAGTGGCTTATCGAGGATAATGAAACATTTCCTAACGACCAAAGAAATGAACACTTCATAGTATGGATGCGAGCTGCTGCTTTACCAGTTTTTTATAAAGTTTATTCAAGATGTATCAACTGCTACCTCCCTGCTGGCGAATATTCAATAGCCATTCAAAATAATTACCCAGTTTCTCTTTTCAATGGAGAAAAACATATCGTTATTTCCAAAGTTACTAATTTCGGCGGAAAGAACTCGTTCATCGGGTTAACTTACATTATTGTAGGTGCAGTTATACTTTTGTTTGGATTCATTGTACTTATTTCCCAAATATTCTTCCCAAGAGAGTTGGGAGATACTTCAATCCTCAAGAAGCTTTAAGCATTAGTCATATTATATATTATTTTGTATTTGTTATTTTATAAATATAATTTTATAAATTGTGTGATATTTTTGAAAAATTAGCAAGAAATATGGATAATGGGAGATGATATAGCTATTATTCTTGTTTGAGAAACAACAACCGATTAAAATGACTGAATAACAATGGATATAGAACCAATAAATTTAAATAATTTGCTTATTTTCTCAAGAAATGGAACCTCTTATATAAACATTGGAAATTATTAGGAATTCCTTTATAACAATTCATATTAGTCTATAAATTTGAGATCTTTTATTTAAATTTGATACATTTTACATTAATTTTGACATATTAATAAGATTTTTCAAATTTATAGTAAAAATAAATTGTATTTGTTTTTCAAAAAAATTCGGAAAATCATTTTTTATTAGTTTAAAATATATTTTTTAATTTCATTTTGTTATTTTTGAATTTTTTTTGGAAGAAACAGGGTTGAAAAAACTATATGTTTTTAAGCGTATTGATTAGGTCACCCAAAAGTATAGCAAAAAACAAATGAAACTCGAATACACAGAAAAATTCATTTATCTCGAAATATCTCATCAATATTGGAAATGTTTTGAATGTACAAAGTTCATTTATATTCATATAAATATTGTATGCTATACCAAATCTAATTTCTCTCATATTTCATCAAAAAAATACAGTGGATTTGATAAAAAAGAACTTTATGGCTCGATTGTATTAATTAATAACGCCGAAAAAATGGAATAGCTAGTATCATAACAACATTTTTCGTTTTATTCACGAAGAAATAACGAAATATTAGGTAATGTATTAAGGAAATCAATAATTAGTAAGTACAAATAGACATATTAACAAAAACTCGAATGTAATTGGATTGTTTTTCAAAAAAATAATTTAAAAATTGGAAAAATCAAAAAATAACTCAGTAAAAGAAATGTACATTTAAGGGAACATATACTCGACAAGTTCAATTTATTATTATCCTCGAGAAGTGTGACTTTGTTCGTTGAAGGAAATCTAATAAGGTTTCATTAACTGTGTTAATTTGTTGTAATGGAAGTATTGAATGCAATGCCAAGCCAATACAACTAACAGTATCTAACTGCTACTTTTGAATTGTTAAAATTTTAGAGTAGCCGCGATAATTCGTTATTTATAATTGTTGAGAAAAATAAAAAACGGAAAACGTCACTTTTTCCGTAAGTTGTCCAAACATTCAAAAAGAATGTCGGTACAAGTTCCGCTTACCAAAGAGACAGAAGTCACAGCTGTCCCACTTGAGAGAATTGCTGCACATTCTCACATCCGTGGCCTTGGTTTAGATGATATGCTTGAAGCACGTCCAAAATCAGAAGGCTTAGTCGGACAATGCAAAGCACGTAGGGCTCTTGGTGTCGTCATGAAGATGATCCAAGCCGGAAAAATCGCTGGCCGTGCAATTTTGCTTGCAGGACAGCCAGGTACAGGTAAAACAGCTCTTGCACACGCATTATCACAATCACTCGGCCCAGATACACCATTTACATCAATTACAGGCTCAGAAGTCTTCTCTCTTGAGATGAACAAGACAGAAGCACTCACACAAGCACTCAGACGCTCAATCGGTGTTAAAATCCATGAAGCATCTGAAATTATCGAAGGTGAAATCGTTTCAATTGACATCGATGCACCATCTGGCGAGACAACACAGCGTACAGGCAGGATTGTTCTTAAGACAACTGATATGGAAGCTGAATATGATCTCGGTCCAAGAATGATCGAGCAATTAAATCGTTTGAAAGCTACAGTTGGTGATGTCATTTCCTACGATCTTGCCACATCCAACATGACAAAGCTTGGCCGCTCCTTTGCTCATGCTCAAGATTTCGATGCTGCCGGCCCACAGATCAAATACGTCAATACACCAACAGACGAACTCAGAACAAAGCGCGAAACAGTTCATACATTGACACTTCACGAAATTGATGTTGTCAACAGCAGAAATCAAGGTTTCCTTGCTCTTTTCGCTGGTGATACTGGTGAAATCAAGCAGGAAGTCAGAGATTCTGTCAACAACCAAGTTGCTCAATGGCAGGATAGCAAGAAAGCTGAAGTTATTCCAGGTGTTTTATTCATCGATGAAGTTCATATGCTTGATATCGAATGCTTCTCATTCCTTAACCGCGCCATGGAATCTGAGAACGCTCCAATCATTATCATGGCCTCAAACCGTGGTATTTCAAAGATTCGTGGTACAGAAGAATATTCTCCACATGGTATCCCATTTGATATGGTCCAGCGTCTTACAATCATCCCTACAGAGCCATACGCCGAGGATGACCTCAGACAAATCCTCGAAATGAGGTGCACAGAAGAAGATGTCCAAATGTCGGACGAAGCCCTCAAACTTCTTACAAAAATTGCAGATAAAAGATCACTCAGATACGCTATGCAGCTTATCGCTACATCCTCCCTCGTTGCTAATAGAAGACACAGCGAGGAAGTACAACCACAAGATATCACTAAGGTATTGAAGCTCTTCATTGATAAGAAGGTTTCTCAGGAATACCTCGCACAACAGGAAGCTAAGCTCGGATACAACGAAGGACAGAAGTTCCAGGAAGATACTAATAGTTATATTAAGAATGACCATGATTTACAACAGCCAAAGGATGATATTGGCATTGAACAGATTAAGGATGATGGTGATGAGGATGACAATGATGACGACGAAGACGAATTAGAAGAAGAACAAGATGAATAAAATAAAAATATTAAGTTTCTTTTTATAGGATTAAATAAATAGGTTTTCTTTATCTATTATATGTATTGTAGTTGTTTTCAAAGTAAGAAATTTAGAAATAACAATAACACATTAAGAGAACAATTCAAGATGACTATCCTCACATGGATTCTTTGTAAAGATGAAAACTAATTGTATAATTCCATCAAATCATGAATTATATACTTTGAATATGATGTTTCTTAGATTTCCATATAGTTTTATAACTTACACAACTCCATTATCTCTATAAATTCTACATTTCGATAAAATTTAACTGAATTATCACCAACAATGTGATTTCAATCTGATTTGGCAATGTAGAATACATATACTATTTATGGTTGAGCATATTATTCTGTGTTCAAATCAATATCTCAATATTCAGCTTCCATATGATCATATCTCATAAATATTGAATGTAATTAATAATTAATTTACGATTCATGTATTTGCTATTTTAAAGTAAGCAATTGTTCATGCTTTTATATTTTCAGAGTGCGGAGGGAAGTTCCCTTCGCTCAATGGGAATTACAGGGCTTCTTTCTCTTATTCATCCTGTACTTAGGAAGTGCAAGATTGGCGATTTCAAAGGAAAAACAGCTGGTGTCGATGGATTTGTATGGCTCCATCGCGGATGTATTTCCTGTGCTAAAGATATCGCAAAGAATCTCCCATGCAAAAGCTATATTTCATTTTTTATGAAAAGAGCTCAAATGCTTATCGACAATGGAATAAAACCTATTATAGTTTTTGACGGACGAGAACTTCCAGCAAAAATCGGAACAAATGAAAAGAGAAGAGCTCTTCGAAATACAAGTTTACAGAAAGCAGATGAATTAGAGAGAAGAGGGTTATCATCAGAAGCATATGAATACTATAAGAAAGCAATAGATATTTCACCTCAAGTATTATTCCCATTATTCAAGTCATTACGCAAGAAGCATATTGATTTTTTCGTTGCTCCATACGAAGCTGATGCGCAACTTTCTTATTTAGCCAGAAATAAAATTTGTGATTTCGTAATCACAGAAGATTCAGACTTAATTCCATACGAATGCCCTCTTACTATCTTTAGACTCGACTCAGATGGTAATTGCGATGCTATAAGCTATGCAGATCTAATAAATGTTCCAATTTTGAAGTCATTTACTCCTAGAATGATACTTGAAGCATGCGTTCTATCAGGATGCGATTATCTACCATCTGCACCTAATTTTGGCATAAGAACGGCGTTCAAACTAGTTGGTCAGACGGGAAGTGGTCAAAAAGCAATTGATGCTGCAGAAAGGACCGGAAAAGTTGCATTTCCACCAGGATACAGAGAGTCTTTTGATGTAGCTGTTTCAGTTTTTCGACAACAAAAAGTATTTGATCCTCGGTCGAAAATAACTGTTCCATGCTTCGAAGCAGGCAATTGTGAGTTGGCTGGAGAAGATTTGGATACTAAAGATGCTCGAAATTTGGCGATCGGATTATTAAATCCGAGAACATTGGAACCATTTGAAGAACTAAGTGATGATGAAGATAGCCAATCTCCTGCTATTCCAAGATTCAACATTACAGCCACTGAGAGTGCAAGGAGACAATTCAAGTCACATTTCGGAGAGGAGGAAGTTCCCCTCAGGACGATAAAAGTCCCTCAATTATCTTTTGAACCAAAATTCATAGGAAAGAAGTGTGTAGTGCCGACATCGTTCACACCGCCAAGTAGAAGGATGCTTAAGAAATAAATGTTTTGTTTTTGTTGTTTAATTACCTTGATTATTTTTCTATATAAGATATATTCTTCATTTTCGAAAATTATGATTCATATACAATGCTAGATACTAAGATAAGGAAACTCTCTTGATCTATACTCTAGGTTTTTGGATGAAAGATAATGCATATTTTAAGAATATTTGATAATTTATCCAATAGGAATACAAAGTGCTCACATCTTAATGATATTATAACATAGTCATCCAATATTGATAAGCTCATTGGTTCATGATACCAATAATAGTTCAAATCAAAAGTTATCTGCTTATAAAGTTTTGAGATACATATAAATTTGGAATCTGGGTAATCTACGAATGACAATAATGAATCTTCCATTAAATAACATCAATCGAAAATGTACGTTAAATGTTTCTTGATGATAATGCTGAGGAACTCTTTGAGCTTACACTAGCAAAAATCAAGGAACCACGTCAAACTACCCAAAAATCGAGCAGACCTATTAGAAAAATTAAAATAATTGAGCGAAAAAATGATATCGAAGCCTTTACACCAAATGTAGACCAAGTTATTAAAAAAATACAAAGCAATGAATGCACACTTCACAAAAATATAAGAGAAAATGTATTTAAAAAAGAATTAGAAAGAGGTTCAATCAGAATAAAGCGAGTTAAACGAGGGGTTCCTCTTAGTAAGATATTAAAGGAAGAAAATCCGCAATACATACCATATAAAGAACCACTTCGATACTCAAACATAGGAAAAGAACTCATAGATTTACCAGATAATTATAAAAGTGCAATGTATAATCTTAGATCTGTTGATTTTGTTGAACAAGTAAGTGACAATGACTCTAGACGACCAAGTCTCGCAGAACATATCAATTGTACTGATGGCTCAATAAATAAGCTACGTCAAATCATCAGTGCTTCAGATGAATATGCAATTAGACAACACAACGAGATGGTCCAATATCTTAACCATTGTAATGAAAGAAGAGAGCGCGCAGTTAAAAAATTTTATGAAGATTCTGAGAAATATGGATTTAAGTCAGCCAGAGCTCGATATAATAGAGCTGCACAGCAAAGTAGACTTCGAGTTATCGGAAAATTCCCATGGTGGGAAGAATTTATTAAATTTGCTTACCAAAAACCAGTTGGTAAAGATGAGGAACATCTAATTGAAGTAATATCGCGAATTGAGTTTATTAATTCAACTCGTTATGCTTCTTTAATGAAAGATGTTCAAAAGAATGTAGAAAACAAAGACAGATGTATTGAATTATTGAATTGGATCAATAAGAAATGCAAAATTATTGATGAACATATTACATCTCTTATTGATGACACTCCTACAAATGCTGCATCAATGCGCAGAAAAACATTGACAAGAAACTTCAAGAGTACAAAGTCAATGAAATCATCTGTGTTTTAAGTTATTTTCAGTTCCATTTTTGTTTGTAAATATTAGTATTTTTTAATTTTATTTTAATTTTATTGCAATACCCATCTCAATCTACCACGGTATATGCTGAAAGAAAAAATGCTAATAAAGATGAAAGAGATTTCAAATAGATCAAGGAAGATAATGATTTTATAATAAAATCTCAAAATAACAAATTTAATTGTGGTATTTAGATAAGATTGCGTTGAACATTATTAAAAACAAAAGAATTTTAACAAAAGAACAGATGATTTTTTAGTTATAAATTTAAAATCTAACCTTACCTCTACGTGCAATGGTAACTTGTGCCAGATAGTTTGTTTCGAATGTAACTTGGTCTTTTTCGTATTTTGCCTTCGAATCGTCTCTTTGTTTCTTTTTCTGCTTGTAAATCTGTATAAGTCTATCAAGTCCGTAAAGGAAATACTTAATTTCCTGTTTATCAGAGCACAACTTCGTTGCTTCGTTTCGCATTTCAATGTATTTTTTAATACCTGCAGGAGGAACTGGGATAACGCTTGGCTTTATATCAGAGGCGACAACTTGGCGTACTGGTTGGATAAGATCCTTCTTGTCAAGTAATTTTTGATTACTTGCTGATAATTCAGAAACACTGACCTGCATTTGATTTCCAATTAAGTTAAATAATGTCTTATCGACGTTGTCAATCTTCATTCCCCAATTTAACTTACGTGCTGAGATTTCATTATTAAACTTGGAGAAAAATTGTTTCTGATTTTGTTTAATCTGAGCAACTTCATTTCTAATCTTTGCAGCTTCAGTTTGTTCTGTGTTAAATTTGTTTTGAGCAGCTTTTGCTTTTTCAATGTCAGTTTTTGTCTGCTTTATTTGATCGGTGAGCTGATTTATTTTATTCTCCATTTTAGCGATGTAATCGTCACATTGTTTTTCGAGATCGTCTTCCTTTTCCCAATGATCATCGATTTGATCTTGGAATGACTTTAGATTTGGTTGTGCTTTGCCTAGGTTCTGGCGAACTCCTTTGAGGAGAGCTTGAAATTCCATTGTTGGGAATTTCAATTTTTGAAATTCCAATTTTGATTGTAAAACCTTATCTTTAATTTCCGAAATTTGATTCTTATAATCTTTGATTGCTTGCAGTTTTGCTCTTTTTGCTTCATCCCTCTTTGATTTTTCTTCGTTGGCTGAATCTTGGAGACTTGCAAGTTTTTTCCTTAAATCCTTAATATCTCTGACAGTTTTGTTATATTCATCTATCGATTTATCAAGTTCAGCTTCTTTACGAGCAATTGCGTTATTATATTTTGCTAAAACTTTCGAAGTAAGATCATCAAGATTTCCGGTTGGATTTATGTTGACGTTGTTAAGTTCTCCAAACAAAAATTTTCTGTATTTATCAAGCATTTTCTGTAATCTATTAAAACGCTTCATTTCTTCTGAATTAGCTTCTTTATCTTGCTTTCCATTAATAATTTGGTCTTCTAATTGGTCGAGCTCAGCCTGCTTTCGTTGAATTGTTCTTTCTAATTGTGCTAATTCGGCTTTCGACATTTTCAGAATTTCTGAGGAAATTTTTATGTGTCTGTTGGCGCATCACGCCAATAACCCTTCACATAAAAATCATTTTGATCAACTAATTTATTCCATCTTTGATCAATTAATAATCGCAGTTATTTTCTTGTATGGACTACGTTATGAGGCTTTTCTCTCAATATATAAGAGAAATAAAATTATTGAATATCTATGCCAATTAGAATAAGTATAGAGTGATGGAATTTATGAAGGGAATGTTGCAACTAAGCTAATGACACCATCCAACCAATCCCTTACATATTGGAGAATTAACAAGAAATTTGCCAATATGGATAGTTATAGGACAAATATGTATTCATATCAGAGCAAATACAATAAGAATAATGTTTCTGATAAAAGAAATACAGATCAAATCATATTATGAATTTTGGAAATTTTGATGAATTTGGAAATCCTATAGGAAATATTGATTCATCAGAAGATGAAAGCGAAGTTGATCAGGCACCAGATCCTGTTAATCCTCAGGCCTCAAATTACGTTCTTCCTGATGATAAAAAATATTTTCCTTCTGAAAAAGATGTTTACAAGCCATATACAGAAGTTAAACATGAAGACGAAGATAGGGAGGACTATACCAAGCCAATTATTGCACCAGATACAAAAAGAAAAATTTCATTAGATTTAAATCCTTCAGAAATCCCTCAAACAACATATTCATCAGAGTTTTTAATTGATCTACTCAAAAATACAGCCTCAATTAGAAATGTTGCCTTCGTTGGTGCTCTTGGCCATGGAAAAACTGGATTAATCGACTGTCTAGTCAAAGAAACTCATCCAGACATTGTAGAAAAAGAATTAACGAAACACGATATTACAAACCAAGTTGTAGGCGAAGGCAGAAGACTTGACAGACTCGCATGGACAGATCGTCTTTATTTAGAGAAGCGTAGACAATTATCAATCACAACAGAAGTAATGACACTTATAGAGCCAGATCTTGACGGAAAATCATACGCATTGAACCTAATTGACACTCCAGGACATCCAGATTTTATTGGACAGGTAGAATGCGGCTTGGACATGGCTGACGGTGTTGCTTTCTGTGTGGACATAATGGAAGGCTTAATTGGCTGCGGAAAACGACTTTTGGAGCTTGTAATTTCGAGAAATCTTCCAATAATCTTAGTTATTACGAAAATTGATCGAGCAATACTTGAAGCAAAGTATTCTCCAGATCTTATGCAGAGAAAGATCAATCTTATCGTAGAAAAAGTCAACCAAACCCTAAAAATTCATGGTTCAAAACAAAAAATTTCTCCAGATTTGAATAACGTCATTTTCACAGCTTCCCAGTACAATCTCTGCTTTACATGCTACTCTATTGGCCTCATGTACATGCGCAAACCGCAAGCCGAAGCATTTTCCCATAGAATGTGGGGTAAATTTAAAGTAAATCCCCAAACAACCGAAATCTGGCATGAAAATGCACTTCCTAGTGATGTAGATCCCGATGATCTTCCTCATCCATTCGAATACTACATTTTAGGACCACTTTACAAAGCATTTTGCGAAGTAATTTCGGAAGAACCAGATGTTTGGTCGAAAACACTTAAAATCAAACTTTCCGCTAAAGAAAAACAAATGAACACGATTCCTCTTCTTAGAATTGCTCTTTCGAGGATTTTTGGCACATTTTCATCTTTAATTCATTCAATTTCGGTTCATCTTCCTTCTCCTGTTGACAGATCGTTTGGCAATGCTCAGATTGTTGCCAGAGTAGCAAAGTTCAGTACAGATTCCACAGGAACAGTCATCAGAGCTTATGCCAGAGTTTTCAAAGGAAATTTGGAACCAGGACAAAAATTATACGCCTTAGGACAGAAATTCGATGACGACAGGACCAAAGTACAGAACGTAACAATAGGAGAGACCTTTATCTCCCACACAAGATACGCAACTCCTTGTCCAGAAGCAACTCAGGGAATGATTGTTTTAATTGAGGGGATTACACCAGAATTAGAAGGGGTCTGCACACTTACCGAGCTTATGGAGTCTGGTCTTACACCAATACACGTACCAGAGAGTCTCATGAAGGTCTCTGTCGAGGCCTTGAACCAGAACGACCATCAAGAAATGGTTAGAAGCTTAACTGTTGCGAGATTAGTTTATTTCGGGTTGCAAATCGAGCCATCGATATCGGGACCTGGTGAATTGTTCCTTGATTGTGTCTTAAATGATGTAAGAAACTGTTTCGCGTCAATAGAAGTCAAAGTTTCCGATCCTTTCGTCTCATTTTGTGAAACAGTTAATCATAAAAGTGTCACAATTTGTGAGTCACCAATTGACGAATCTTCTTCGATCGGACTTACAGCGGAACCTTTAACAACTAATGTAATGTATGATCTAACAAATGGAGCATTGGTTGACGACACAAGTAAGAAACTACAAAATAATGGATGGTCTGAATATCAAAGTGAAAACGTCATCTCTTTTGGACCTGACAAAATTAGAGGACCAAATATTTTGGTTGACGAAACACTCGGAACTTCCAAAGTTCTTGACCAGATAAAGCCATTATTAGTTAGTGGTTTCCTTTGGTCATCAAGCGAAGGACCTCTTTGCGAAGAACCAATTCGCGGAGTTTTGTTTAAACTTTGTTCATTGAATTGCGAAGAAAACGCGAGAATTCCAATGGTGAAGATCTTCCCAGCGCTTAGAAAGGCTGTTTATGCATCGATGCTTGCAGCAACACCAAGACTCATGGAGCCATACTATCATTGCGAAATATATATAAGTGGAGAAGCAGAAAGAGAAATCGCAATGACAATTTTAGAAAAAAGAAGAGGAAAAATACAAGGAAAAGATGAAGTTTTGGATGGAACTCCTTATATAATTATTAAAGCTGATGTTCCTTTAATTGATATGTTTGGTATGGAAGTGGATATCAGAGCAAGAACAAATGGAAATGCTTACGTTCTTTCTTGGTTCAGTGAATGGAGAATTGTTGAATCAAATCCTCTCGACAACTCTGTTTCTTTGATGCCTTTGAGACCAGCACCTCTTTCTTACTTGGGAAGAGATTTCGTGCTCAAGACAAGAAGGAAGAAAGGAATGTCAGAGGATGTCGATTTATCAAAGTTCTGTTCTCCGGAATTGTTGATAGAAATTGCTTCATTAACTGGTCAATAATTTATATTTATTTTGTTTATATTTTCAATAAATTTATAGATGTTTATTTTTAAATCATTCTTTTAGATCTAAATATTGTTTGGGATAAATTATAAAGATCAATATTTTAATCATTTTTGCTTGATTTGTGTTTGTGTAAATTTTTATTACATAGTTTAAATTTTATCTATTTTGGAAGTTAATTATCCATTGCAAACACTTTTAAATTCAGTACTATATCTCAATATCTATCTTGAAAGCTTATGGAAAAAACAAAAATAAATCAGATAAGTATTATATTTACTTTAGATTGATGTCATACAATATTACTTAAGCCATTTACAGAATAATTAATACAGAATATGAATTACGCATGATATGAATGTGGATTCTGCTAATATTATATAGATTTTATCTGAGAATAATTTATGTATTTCAATTATTATCTTTCGATTGACAACGAATACCATATATATAAATAGCTTATATAAATGTAATATTCATTTAACTTCACAAATACAGATATATCTCAAAATTCAACTCAACAAATTCAAAATTGTGCCTTTTTGGGCTTATAGATTGAATTCAAAAATGAAGATGAAAGCGAGTAGTCATTAATCTTGCTCAAGATTTCATTTTTCTTTTTTTGACTCTAGAATAAACAATAAAAAGCTCATTCATTCAGTTTTGGTTAAAAGTGACTGTGAACTGAGAAGTTCTTCTTTCCTACTCTTTTTGGTAAGCAGAATTACTGAAATTATTGTAATGATAATCACAATAATTGCAACAATAATGATCACAGTTAATATCTTGCTATGTTGATTAGGTGGGTTGGAATTTGGCTCGGGTGTATTAGATGGTGGATCAGGAGGGTATGAAAATTCGTAATCATACCATTTATAGTGGTTTTGTGATATTTTTTCAGATTGAGGAATATAGTTTTTCCATGAGTCATAGGATGGAACATGAATTTCCACATCTTTAAATGAAATTTCAGAACTAAATCTATTAGGTGGCATATTTCCAAAGTAAATATGTTCGAGATTATCGCATAAGAAAAATATATTATCAAAATGTGAATTAACAAATTCCAAGCCTGTTAATATCAAAGTATTTAAATTGATACAATTTCTAAACACATTGTCACCTCTAATTTCTTTTACAGATGATGGATTAAGGTTAGACAACCCCATGCAATCAGAGAAACAATCTCCTGATATAATCTCTAACGAATTTAGTTGAACATTCTCTAGTGACACGCAACCACTGAAAGCGAACTTCCCTAGATAAGCTAATTCTTTAAATTCGATTGTTTTAATTGCTGAACAGTCATAAAAATCACCATAATCAATAAATTTGAGATGAGGAATATTAATACTTTTCAAAGATTCGCAATGGGAAAATCCCTCGGTTCCGATGGCCATAGTTTCCTGTAAGCTTACGGTTTCAAGTTTTACACAATGAGAGAATGTAGATTCACTAACGTTTATAAGATGTGGAATATTTATATATTTAAGAGATACACAATTTTCAAAGGCATTATCACTAATTGTTGTGACTTCTTCTAAATCGATTGTTTCAAGCGATGAGCAATTTTGAAACGCGCTGTAACTTATATTTATGAGATGCGGAATATATACATCTTTGAGAGATTTACAATATATAAATGCATTTTCATCAATTGTTGTGACATTTTCGAACCTAATTGTTTCAAGAGATGAACATTCAAAAAACGCAGATGGAGGAAGATATGTGGCATATGAATGCTCTTGAGTGAACTGCATTTTTCGAAAACTAAGTAATCAAGTGTTATTACTTCTTCAATATTAATTGTTTCGAGAACTATGCAATGACTAAATCCAGAACCTTTTATAATTTTAACTTGAGGCATATTCACATTCTTGAGAGATTCACAATAAGTAAAAGCGTCATAACCCATCGATATAGCATTTGGAATTGAAACTGATATAAGTTTACTGCAGTTTTTAAATGCATAATTGTCAATTGTTGTTGGACCAATCAATGTAACATTTTGAATATTTGATGATGCATAGTCTGTATTAACAGTCTCATTTTTTAAGTTAGTGAAACAGATTTCTTCAATGTTAGTGCAATTTGATAGGAATCTATTTTCTGTTGTTATTTCACTGTATATTCTGATAATTTTAAGAGAATCAGAGTATCCAAAATTATCGTTTGAAATTAGACCGCTATAGCAGCCATTTTCGAGTTCAAATGATATAAGATTTAAGTATTCTTTCGATGTAAATCCTTTCATGTCAAAATCACCAGATAAAACATGGATAGTTTTTACTGAATTCTTCTCGATTCGATTATTATTTAGTATATCATCAAGAGAAGAACCTTCATATTCGATATCATTGATTGATATTTTCAACGATAAACAGAATGCGTAGAAAAGGCTCAGCATGAATAAAAATTTTGAGGAAAGTGGTTGCCTAAAACCGCAAATTCAATTTGATAAGAAACTTTCAATTGGACAATATGGTCTGTTTTTTTTACGAACCTCATATTGCGACTTTTTGATCCCTGTAATCTGTGCAATAACCTATGAGTGAATTGAGAGAGACCCTTCAAAAAGTCAAAACAATATTGAAATTTTTGAATGAATGACATATATATACAGAATAATGGCCAGTTCTGGTGAAAAAGTCAAGGAGGATGTACCTCATAATCTTGTATTCCCATTGGCTGGAGGTGGTGAGTTTATTTCATCAATCCAATCAGAAGGCAAATTGAATTAATAGTGAACTTACCACTTTTTGAGATGCTTTCGAAAAATCAAAATATCTTTGTTTTAATAGCAGAAAAGTATAACAGCCGTATTAGGTACTATATAATGATTTATAATGACCTTAGAAGAATGGGATAAAAAGCTTATGTGTCAAAAGAGTTGAGAGAATATCAGAAAGAGGTGAGTGCCTTCACCATAACTTTTTCAAGCAATCTCAAAAAGTATGCGATGTCTATGTTCGAAACTACTACATATTGTGCAACATCATTCTTTTTTTTTTCTGACTAAAGCAAAATAAAAAGTGACAATATTTTTTTTTTAGATGGAAGAACTATTTAAATATATTCGCAAGCAGCCAGAAGATTTTGTAATCAATCTCATTTCTGACCAGGATGCATGCAGAACGTATATTAGATTGCTTCCTCCATTATCTCAACAAATTCTTTTTAGACTTCTTTATATTGAGCGCGGATTTCCACGATCTGAAGTAGAAAAATGGTCACCCAAGTCAAAATCAAACGACTTAATAAATGCAATTAAAAAATTAATTAAAGCACATTTAGTTTACATTGTAACAGACACTATCTCAGAAAACAGCTATAACAGCTCGATTATTATTAACAAAAGAGTTCGTGAAGTTTTACTTGGTACATATGTTGAAGATAAAAAAGCATTTGTACGCCAGAAAAATCCATTTGCTCCAGATGACCAACCAGATGAAAATTTCGTTCCATTTGATGAACTAGACCAATCAAAGTTCCCAACAATCGATGAAAAAATCCTTGATGACTTCTCAAACTATCAATTAGAATCTATTTTAAGTTTTATGTTGAAATTACGCGACAACATCGATAATGAAGCAAAGAAGATCTTATCAGATGCCAAGCTCATGGAATTTGGAGGAAATCTTTGTCCAAAAGGTCACAGATTTTTACTTTTGTCTCCAAAGGAGCAAATTTGGAGAATTGTTAAATGCTATCTCAAATTCACCAAGGATTTGCACAGCTCACTCAGATTCCTTCTAAAAATAGGTTCCATGGAATTATCGAAAGGATATCCAATTACGAGTTTGACGCCAACTCAGAAAGAACTTCTGAGTCCATTCAAGACTATCGGGCTTGTTTACATCGATGGAGATTACTTCTATCCAACAAAATCAATTCTAAACTTCTTTGGCAAATCCAACATTTTTCAAACGGAAGGATGGATGCTTATCGATACAAACTTCAAGATTACAGCATTTCCAAAGAGTCCATTACATACAGCTCTTCTTAAAAAGTTCGCAAACGTAACTTACGAATTTCCAGGTTTTGCATCAGCTTTCATTTCTCCTAACAGCTTCAGAGAAGCCTTAAACCAAGGTACTACACTTGATGATATCATTGGATTCCTCAAATCCAATCTTTCCCACAAAATTGGATCCGGCCAAATTCCGTCTGCCGTTATGAAGCAGTTTTACGTATGGAGAGACCAAAGAGAGAGGCTCACAGTCACTCATGAGTGCATCATGAGGCAGTATACCAATCCAAATGATGCAAATTTGGCCGCACAATGTGCAAAGCAATTGGCTGGATATGTATACGGTCCCGCTGAAAAGAAGGAGAGCCATTACTGGATTGTCATAACTCTGAGCTCAATTGAACAGAGTTACAAACCTTATCTTGATATGATTCAAAATAATTCCGAAAATGGCGGATATATATAATTTTTTATACAGTGTTACTATAATAAAGAATTTATATTTGATTTAAACTTACTTTATTATTAATTTTTTTCATCAAAAATTAATATTAATATTATTAGATAATCAGATCATTTTCATTGTTAAAGATCTCTAACACAAGGATTTATATAAAGAAATTTATATAAATAATGTTATTATTTTTTATTGAAATTTTTGAAAATCAAATTAATTCAGAATACTGTGAATAAAACATACGAATCTTTGCATATTTTAGTTCATATTGCTCTATTAATAGTATGAATTCCAATATAATTTGAGATTATAAAAATATTCAGAGTTTCAAAGCTCTAAACTAGCTGAATGATACTTGTAGCTAGCATCAGAATTATCGTCATTAGCATTTAGAGAAAAAAAGAAAAATAAATTAAAAAAAATAATTCCTCTATAGTTTATTATACCAAATTTACAAAAATATTATTCTTCTTCAGACTCTACAACTGCTGGAGCTGTTCCATCGCGTTCGGCCATTGCAGCTTCCATAAATTTGAGTTGTCGATCAACGGTTTTTATGTATTTGCTAATTGATTCTAATCCAGTGTTATTCGCTTTCAGAACGGTTTCTGCTTTTTGAATTGTTGATGCATCCAAATTGTAGGATGGCGGGACAATTAAGGAATCCCGAACGAGCTTAGCTTTCAGAGATAATGTATTGAGTGCGGCAATGTATTGGTTTGGTTTGTTGACCTCTTCTTGCATCTTTTGAAGTTCATCTAATAATTCTTGCTCTTCTCTAGATAGTTGGAAGCCGGAAAGAGCCTTAACTTCTGTGTTTTCTAAAACAGACATGAGCATTTGCTGAATTTCGTTATTCTTTTCTGTAATTGATTGAATTCTGTTTGAAAGTAAAGATTTGAAATCATCATTTAATTCTTGGATCTTGTTCTTCATACTTTGAAGCTTTTCTTGCATTTTGGAGATCATTTCTTTCTGTACATTGACACGAGAAGTAATTCCTTCATATCCAACAATTATAGATGTAACATACAGTTTTGGATCGGGATTGCATGCATCTGCTATTTGTTTAATGTCTGGTTCTAAATTAACTTTACTATTTTTGTTTGATGGACCTGCAGCATCATAAACAATTGCAATAAATTTACATTGAGAAGAGCTAGTATCATATGCTTGCTTTAATGCATTAATCCTATTAATAATAGGATTTTGTGGTTTTGCTGGTTGATTTTTTTTGCCAAAAAGACCACCACCACTTCCAAGCAATCCTGTTTTAGCTCCTCCGGTGCCAGTGCTAGTGCTTGCACCACTCAAATTACTTGAAGGTGTGGATTTAGAAAGCATATAAAAAGTGACACACAAAAAAATACATTTTTTTTGGAAGCACGCGTGCACCATACAAATATATACTTTTGAGAAAAAAATATGAGATATTCAAGCATAAAAATGCATTGTCTTACCAAAAACAAGGCGATTATTTCAAATATATTTGTTAATTACTTTAAACTCTCTCAAACAGATTTTTTTATGTTGTAAAAAATAACTTTTTTTAATGGTTGCACTTGCCGCATTCTGGTATTCTATTTGAATCAAGTGTTCAATACAAAGTATCATTCTAAGATGGAAATTAAATGACAATACATTTTAAGTGTATTGAAAATTAAAATATTTTGAAAAGTTGATAAAATGAATTTTTAAATAAGTATATGATTGAGTTATTTGGCACAAATAGTTTTTAAGTAATCTCTTACATTACTTCTTGCAACCATCATTGCAGTTTCTCCATCATTATTTTTTGCTTTTTTATTAGCTCCAACTGAGATAAGATTTTTAACAACGTCAAGATGACCATTTTGTGATGCAATAATGAGTGGAGTATCTCCATCTTTTGTTTTTGCTTCTTTATTAGCTCCAACTGAGATAAGATACTTAACAACGTCAAGTTGACCTCGTCCTGATGCCTTAATGAGTGGAATATATCCAAGATTATTCTTTGCTTCTTTATTAGCTCCAACTGAGATAAGATATTGAACGACACCAAGTTGACCACTTTCTGATGCAATAATGAGTGGTGTATATCCATTACTATCCTTTTCTTCTTTGTCACAACCACATTTGATGAGTGATTGAACGAGTCTGAGATTTCCCTCTAGACTTGCAAAATGAAGAACATTCCTCCCATGATCATCATATTTATCTTTTTTAGGAGCAATCTTTTTCCAAAGTCCTTCTTCGACTGATTTTGAAATCATGTCATGGTTTCCTGTCGAAGAAAGTTCATCAAGGAATTTGTAAACCGTTTTAAAATCATTAGATTCTTTAAGTTCTGTGATTTTAGTTAAAATATCTTGTGAATGATTGTAATTTTCATTAGTTACTTTGATATTTCTTTCTTTGGTCGCATTTTTACTTACATTTTCAGTTTCATTTGGAATACTTTGGATTTATCTTGAAATGCTTCTGTTTTATTAGTAGAATAGCTTGTTTCTTTCTCATTATGTTTTAAAAAATCAATAATACCATCAAATATACTGAATTTCATGTATTTTTTGACAGATTTCAGAACTGAAACAACTTCTTGGAAGTTTTTGATAGTAATATTTGCTTTTCGTGTACAGGTATATAATTCTTTGGCATTGATAGCTGATTGAGAGTGTTTCAGAAGAGTAACGTATTGATCTGCTGTCAA
The DNA here is from genome assembly GCF_026262505.1 of Trichomonas vaginalis G3. Taxonomy (NCBI): domain Eukaryota; phylum Parabasalia; order Trichomonadida; family Trichomonadidae; genus Trichomonas; species Trichomonas vaginalis. Next base: position 25,382,185 of record NC_067206.1, on the reverse strand, counting down.
ACGTGAATATTTCATGATTGTTTTGATATTTTCGACCTCAAATGTATCGAAGAAATTTTCATTATTAATATAATCGCTGATATGAGCAGCAATGTATTCGAAATTCAGATCCATGTCCTATTTACTTTTTTTTAGAAAGTCGGAATTTTACAAAAAATCTGAACAAAAATATAAATTTAATGCTTTATTTATATAGCGATATATTCATTTGAGAAATTACTGGAAAATATTAAATAGTTTACAACTATTCAATATATATCACTCATAGATGCATTTTCGCTATGATAGAATTGATATTTTTATGAATAGACATAAAAATAGCATACATTATTCATACTCTATCTTTTTACTGTTTCAAAATTAAAAAAAAATCTCACGAAGAAGCCCCAAGGAGTAAATAACTTTCATTTTTGTAAGCTAACAATTGTACGAATTCGATCAAAAAGTCTAACAGTTGTATGAATTCGTTTCAGTTAAAATTCCAGCCGAATGTAAAAAAAAAGTAATTTTTTTATAGTAATAACAAAATTCTATAATTTATAATTGAGGTACTGTAATTGGATATTGATTCAACTTGTTCACGCGGAATGTGAGTCTCTTATCTTGCTCATCGTAAGATACGAGTTTAACTCCTGTTTTTCTGCAGAAGATTTGTAAGATTTCATCGTAATTGTTCTTTCCATTGACATCGAAGTTTTCGAATGTAACTTCTGTTGGACAAAACGTTGCAAAATCTTTAAGCATCGAGATATCTGCTTTTTTGTCTAAAATCATGTTGGATTTGAGCTTAAATCTACTGCTATCTAATGGGAAGATGAATCTTATTTTTCCAACGCCTTCTTTGATAATTGTTCTGGAATTTTCATCGAATTTCAGGCCATTAAGTGGCTCTACTGCTTCTTTCTCTTCTTGTTTGACTTCTTCTTGTTGAATAGGCTGAGAAGAGGCTGATTCAACAACATCTTCATGTAATTCTCTTTCAACAACGGATTCTTGTGGTTCTTCTGGTAATGGTATTGCTGTGGCTTTCTCGAAATCATCATCTTCAGGTAATTCCTTGGTTTCAGCTTGTTCTATAACTTCTTCCTGTATTTCTCTTGTTGCAACAGGTTCATTAGCTTCTTCTTCAGCAAGACCAGAAGATAATGGTTCAACATTCTCTGAGTTCTCTTCCAATGGAGCTTGAATCCTTACCTGAGGTGGATTAAGATCGATATCATCCTCCTGACGTGTGAATTCAGAAGAATAGTAATCGTCACGTGGATATTCAGCCATACTGCTGCTTTGCACGGTTGAATAACTATAATAATACTGATCGTCTTCGTCGTATTCATTGTAATCATTTTCAAACTCATTGTAATCAGCTGTATAACTATCATAATATGAATAACTTGCTTCTGAAACTAATTGATTTGGAGATATTTGCTCTTGATTATTTGGAATTTGTTGATTTTGTCCTTCAAAAACTGGATATTGATTTGGTATTACAGGAGGATAGAAGATTGGAATGACTTGATTGTTGTATACAAACTGAACAATTCCTTCTTTATTGCCCATAAGACTAAAAATTTCATATTGAGAATTTGCAGCTTTCTGCATTTCTTTTAAAAGGCTATTCAGCTTTTCAGTTCTTTCAGGGGAACTTTGGCATCGTTCCCACATCTCTTTAAGCTTTGGATAATTTGGATCATCAAGAAAACTTTCCATTTTTTTGAAAAAAGTGACAGATTTTTGCTTCTATTTTTTTTTCTAAACTAGTTCAAAAGAATCCTACAGTTATGCTTTGAACAAAAAATTTCAAAATAAAATTTGACTTAGTGAATAATTTAATCAAATTAAATCATTGCTCTTCAATCAACCAATTGTCTCCAATTCTTTAAGACTTTCATATCTGTATTTGTTGTTCTCTAACATTCTAACATATCATGTATCAAGTTTAATTGAATAATAAAACTTTATTATAAACGACAATTTTAATTAACATAGAGGTCTTTCATCAACTTATTACACCCACCCACCCTCCCACACACACGCACACACCAAATCTTATTCACATTTACCATATGATCATTCTTTTTTAGTTCTCTGCAAACTGAATTATTATGATCCTAATATGAAATGGAAAGAGTTTAGACCATTTGAACAAATTCTATTAAAATACATACATAAAAAAGATCACATATCGTTTTGTTTGGATCGTTAATGCAAATTGTCAAGCACTTAAATTCAAAATAAATTATTCATTTTTTGAAATGTAAATGACAAATTAATAGTTGTTTGATACTATTTCTGGCTTATTTATAAATGCAGTAGCATGATTGATGAGAAATCCAATCAATCTTTTGTACTTAAAATGCTGTACAACATATAGTGCAATAATAAATATATTTTAAAATTTAATCGAAAAATACAACAATATATATAAATAACAAAAAAAAGATAATACAAAATTATGTTAAAGTTGATCTGAAAGATCCTTCATTGATTCAACTCTCTGTCTTCTAATCTTACTTAGTTTCTCCTGTGTTTGATCTAAAACAGACGATTTCTTCAATCTCTTCGGACTTCGCTTTTGAGGTTGGGGAGGAGGTGCTTGTCTTGACATCACCCATCTATTAGCCATTTCAAGTTCCATAAGTTCATTTCTGAGATTTTCTCCTTCATCTTTGATGACTTTCAATCCTTCATTTATTACCATGGATAATTCATCGAATGATTCAGTAGAAACTTCTGTTCTAAATGCACTTAACTCATCAATGATTCTTCTTCTAACAGAGCTATTGTCATCATATAGTTTTGGTAGTGTTTCTTCTTCCCAATCCCTTCTTTTCTGTTCAAATGATTTTTGTGTCCTATCAAATGAGTCTTTTTCTAATGCTTGGTTCTTGAATCTTGTATCTAACTCGATCTGCCTCAGTTTAAGATTCCTGAGCCTTTGTTCAAGTTCTCTGGATCTGTTGTTTTCTGCTTCTCTAATTGCGGCCGAATTTTGTCTTTCGCGTTCAAGTTCTCTGATGATGGTATCACTACTTTGCTTGAAAGATGTTCTCAAATGATCAAGCTCTTCTTGTAATTGCTTGAGTTCCTGAATATGATGATCTGCAGATTGGGAATTTCTGACTTCTGCCTCGGAAAGAATATTAGTTACATGCTTAGTATTTTCATCAATGGCTGTTGAGACCTTTCTGGTGATGTTTTGGACATCGATATCTGTAGGTTGGATTGGAGCTTCGATTATTTGAGAAATTTCATTAGCAAGTTTATCAGTAAAGTCATCGAAGTCAAAACCATTCTGTTGCTGCTGTAAATTTTGAGATCTTATTATTGATGAAAATTCGCTGCTAAAAATACGCTTGAAATTAGCAATGGATCGATCTAATGAACTTGAAAAACCAAGTTCAAGTGGAAATTGGACAGAATATGGATAGACTGAGTAAGGAGGTGGACTTGGAGTGTTGTTAAAATAGTATTGACCTTGGGACTGTGGCTGAGAATAGTATGGCTGTCCATAAGGAGTTCCATTTGGCGAAAATTGGTTATTTTGTTGAGGAATTTGGATTGTTAGTGGTGAAGTTGCTTGCATTGGCATTTGCTGCGGTGTTTGCTGCATAGGAACACCTTGCATCATGCCCATTTGCTGTGGCATAGTTGGAGATGGTTGTTGCTGCTGTGGTTGCATTGGCATCTGCATTGGAACTTGAGTTTGGTTATTCTGCATAGGCATCGTTTGCATTGGGGATACCATAGTCATCTGTGGTTGATTTTGCTGCATAGGAATAGGTTGTGTTTGAATTTGATTTTGATTTGCTTGAATTGGGATTTGCTGCTGAGGCATTTGATTATTTGGAATAGTAGTTGCCATTTGTGGATTTTGTTGCATGACTGGCTGCATTTGAGCGGGTGTTTGGCTTATATTAACTGGTTGATTTTGTTGTTGATTAATTTGAACAGGTTGTGGTTGTTCAGGTACTTGCTGTTTAGGCTTATCAGATGGCAGCGCAGGGAAAGGAATATCTCCAAAAAGATCATCATTCTTTGGCTCTGGTTTAGTTTCTGTTGATGGAGTATTTTGAAGTAAATTCTTTCTTGAAAGTAGTCCACCAGTTAATAACCTTCTTGTACCAGTAGTAGAAGGAATATCAGGTGTTGGAATTGCTTCATTTTGAGGCTGTTGTTGTGTACTTGGCATAGGAACAGGATCAAAATTGGATACTGATGGTTTAGGTGGTTCAGCTTTTGGCTGGTTTGGCATTGGAATTGGATCAAATCCCGTTGGTTTTGTTCTTGTATTCAGATTTGCGTTGTTATCGACCGGTACTGGATTTGGAGTGGTTTTTGCTAGTGGTTTTTCGTCAATAGTAGGAAGAGGCTTTGCCATTAATTCATCTGCTGAATTGAAATCTGGTAAATCATCATCTTCTTGCTCCATTATATTTTCGAGAGGAATTGCCTTCGAAGCCCGATTTTGTTTTCGCTCCAGTTGATTTATCGTCCCAACTGACCCTAAACCTGATTTATTACTTAATTTTGAATTCGAACGACTTGGATTTAATGGACTGAGTGTTTGACTGTTTTGTAGTGAAAGCATATCATTAGTTGCATCTAAATCTGTTCCAAAACCAGATATTCCCGATATATCTAATTGAAAAGAACCATCACCGAAGTCGTCCTCTTCGCCAAGCGCAGCATCATCAACTAATGATGTTCGCGCCATATCTGTTTTTAAAATATTTTTTTAGTAAACGCGCAAAAAATTTATTATCCACTCTGTGAGAAATAATGACAGTGATTAAGAGCTAACATTCAAAATATGACACAAAACTTTGATAGAAAATTCGATGATTAGCATTAGAATTGATAATTCACAAATAAAATGAAAAATAATAAAATATTGAACATAATTACTGTTAAATGAAGAATGGGTAACCATTAAGTCGATACTTTCTCATTGAATACATCAAATAATAAGTTTACAATTCAATAAAAACAACAATAAATATGAATTTGATTATTTCCTTTGCTCTCTGAGATAGTAATCAGGATGGCTATAAATAAGTCGTTCCTTAATTCTCCACCTAAGAGCATCTTGCCTATTTTCATTGCCTGGAATATAGGGATGCTCTCTCCTTTCGCGTTCTCTCAATTCTGATACAAAGTTAGGTGCAAGTGAGAATTTTTCGCTTTGATATATAGGAAATCGCTTCCTAATTGGCTTCATGCAATTAGGTGGATGAATGAATCCATGAGGACCTTCTTTTAGAACTGGATATGCTGACAACGGATCGTTTTTCTCTTGATATTGATTTCCAATAAAGCTGGAAGAATAGGAACTATGTATATCTGAACATTCTTGCAATTGCCTGTCTAATGCTTCAACTTTCTTTTCCCAAATTGCCATCTTTTCTTCCCACATTTCCATTTCATTTGGTAAAGAAGATGATGGCCCTAATTTAGTTGATTTCTTTTTCCCTTTTGCCTTTTTTGTTGATTTTAATTTCTTATTTTCTTTTTTAACATTAATATCTTGTGATTCTTCAAGACTTTGACAAAATTCTTTGATAATTTCTGGTGGTGCATTGATTCCAGCCTGCTTTAGAATTTCCGTAACTCTCTCTTCCATACTTTAAATTTTGAGTACTTAACGTACACTTTTGTCACTTTTATTTGATTCCATGATCTCAAAGATTCATCCGAGTATTTTATATTTTTTTATAAATGAAAATAGTACACATTGTAAATATAGAAGCAAGAAATATAATGGCATTGTAAATATCTCCTTTATAGATTCGAAGAATCAATATCAAAAAAAAACATCTAAAATACTCACTGAGTAGTTACTAGCATCACTGAGTCACTAAGTAGCTATTAACAACGAGTGAAACTCCCATAAAAATCTAGCCAATATGAAAATTTGTAGAATGATGTTAATATCTGCTGCTGGTATTATCATGTAGGATACAGCCATATTCATAGATATATTTTTTATCAAGTTGAGTTCAAAGCTATTGTTTTTCCATTCCAGAACTTGATTTGTCAGATTTTTGTATGAGTGCTGTATTTTTCAAATAAAAATGCTTTCTATCATAAACGCAACATTCCAGAATTGTAAAGTGACAAATTTATTTCAAAAATTCTAAACTTGATAAAGAAATCAAATGGATGGTGAATTCTTTACCGTTTGTTTGAGGGAATTAATTCGAACTCATCCACAACAAGACACTCTGTTACATTTCTTTCATGCCCTAGAGTGTGATGCTGAAGAAGTAGTACTTGATGACACTCAATTATTCTTATCTGTGTCATATCTTCAATGCCTGTATATGCAATCATCATTTGCCAATCGTGCTGCCATTCTAAGAATTTTATTATCACTCGAAATATTCGCTAATGAATCAATTTTCGAGAAATTCAACATTGATTCTTTAGCAGCAATCAGTTTACGAAACCCACTTCCAGATCCTGCACCTAAAGTTGATGAAGAGAGAATTGCTGTATTCAGGCATGTTTTACTGCAATTAAAAGGAAGGCAAACATTATCAGATACCATCGGTAGAGCATTAGTTAATGCCTACAGCATTCCGAATAATACTTATTCTCCGTTAATATTTGCCTATCTCTGTGAAGCAATTACAGTAAATCCAGATATTTCATGTAAAACAGAAATAATCAACATCATTGTCGATAAATTAGTTGAGACAGCTGATGTTAATCTAGTCAATCTCATCTGCTATTGCCTGGAAAATATTTATTCGCCATTCATTCCGAAGCACACTTTATCAAGAATCATCTCACCTATCATTTCTGTCGAAGAAGTTAAACCAGAAACAATAGCATCATCGGTAAAAGCATTAACATACATTTTACAATCGTGGCCGGGCCTTTTAGGCTTCATTATTCCATCAAAAACTTTTGAGGACATTGCAATCTGTATTGAGCATGATACAAAATCTATTTCAACCATTCTTGCAAATACTCTCGAAGCTTGGCACAAGAAACCAACCGTTTTGACAGGATATATCGGATTTTTACTTTATCAGCTCCGTTCAAGCGGCCTATACGATATTCTCAAGCAGAAGCTTCCTACAAACGATCCTGCAATCCGTTTACTTGAACCTTACGAGTCATTTGATGCTCCTTATACAGAAAACAAGGAAATCTTCATTTCATCCTCGAACAATGCCGAAATATTACGAGCTACTATGAAACCAGTCCAAAACAACCGAATCTTAATCAATTGTCCCGAATTACCTCAAGATAATACCGGCTGGGACTGGAACTACATCTACAACTACCTTACTATTGTTCTTCCAAACAATCCTAAAGAAGCATACGGAGCTCCACAGACCGTTTTCTACAAAGATTTATTAAATTATTTCAGTGGCCCATTTATGACGATCGAACCTACTCGCACGCACGATGTTGCTGATTCCTTAGTTGCTCTTGTTAAACTCCTTCTTTCCAACGACACTGGTTTGAAGATGCTTGAAAATTGTGTTAATTTCAAGAACGCGCTTACACTTTCAGTTCATTCGCTTAGGAAACACGATTCCCCACGTAATGACAGTCCCGCATGGTCTCATTTCCGAACTGTCTGCATGATGATGACTATGTCACAAGGAATTGGAATCCTTCAGAAGTGGGACATCCAACCGGCCCTTATTACTCTTTCCTCGGCAATCACAAACATTCCTTCCGCTACATTTGCGATGTCTATGCTTCAACTTTATCCAGAGTTCGATTTCGCATCTCCCGTCTACATGAAATTCATGTTATCTCCAAAAGTCGAAATCTCCCACATTGCGATTCAATCTCTTCGAGAGAAACGTTTCGTGAAGAACTATTTCGAAACAGCATTCGTTAACTTGATCATTCCATACTTTAAACAACTTGTTTCAACATTCAAACAAGACCAGATCAATCAACGAATTTCCCCAATCTTGCAACTTTTATATGAAGTTGTTCAAGACGATCCTAAAGCTACAGAATACTGTGCAAACGACAAAGAAGTTCACAGCATCCTTTGCAAGTACGGTCCCATTGGATACTCTTACATCTTCTCCACTCCAACAGCTCTGAGCAACTGCACAGTCAGCGATGTTGTCGATTGGTGGATGGAAGACGGAAACAATGATTACTTCCTCGCATTCGACAAAGCTGTTGAACAGTCATTCCTCAAGAAACCGAAACCTGCCGTTGATGCTTATCCAGGATTGACACCATTAGACGAAAAGACTATTGTTCTTCCTCCTCATTTGTTCGGAATGATGTCAAAGTATGAGAAGGGTGTTGAGATTCTTGCTGAACAAGTTCCATATTTGATCCAAATTCTCGATAACAGTGTCAACATCGATGATATTCGCGGTGCAATGTTTGCATTGGCACATTTCGCATCATCCCTTTTATCTCTTGAATACGTGAAGAAGTACAACATTCCAGGAAAGTTACTTGAGACGGCGACTAACTCAAGTTCATTAGTAATCAGAGGAACATTGATCAACTGCTTCACAATCATCGCAGAATCAGAGTATTTCTACGACTTCCTGTCTGAAAACGGCTGGGAGCTTACAAAGTTTGGAGGCCATTCGACAGCAGTTCCCATCGATGTCGACAAGTTCGTCAGCAGGTCAGACGAAGACGACGAAGAATTATCACAAGGCATGGAGCTTCCTAAAGGTTTTGAACCTATTTGCAACGCAGTTCTAGGTTTGATGTCTCCATTGCAGGCGAACCAAAGCAAAGCAGAGATTTCTAAGTACAAAGATCAAGTGAAGAACCCTATCTTCGCAGCATTCGTACACCACGCAATAGGAAGATACACATACGCTGAAGACGTCAGGAAATCTCTTGAAGGACTTGTCGAAAATGTTCCTTTGATGCCAATCTACGATAAGAACTTCTCTGAGAAACTTTGCAGCGAAGCACGAGCTCGAATCGCTGGTATTGCAAAGCGCGGCATGAACGAAGCTGAAGGCATCAGGAAGTTCGATGTTATTCCTAATGACTGCACAGCCAAAGACATGTGCATTGTTTATGGCGCCATTTCATGTGTCGAATGGTTTGTTGACGATGAAAGGCTTAAGTATTTCACAGGATGCCAGTCTCGAGACGAATTCTATGAGTTGCCTATCGATCGACTTGAAAATCTCAGAAGAAGGATCTTAGAGAACTTTTAATTTATTATTTCATGATATTTTTTTTTTGTAAAGCTTTCAGTTTTTTATTGTAAGAATATTAATTTTTCCCCTCCCCTTAATAAAAGAATTATAATATATTTCTAATCATTAGTCAATTTACAAATGTTTAAACGAAGCGTTCAAAATTGAGAGGGTAATCCTCCTCCTCTCAAATAAACGTACATACGGGTGCACCCTTTAAAGGGCTAGAGTATTCAACGCAGTTTAAAAGGTTTTGATACCATTCATAGTCTTCATCAAAATGAAAAGGTTGATACGGTCCCTTTCCAATAGAATGAGTCATTAAAACTAATGGATTCAAATTATTTCTCACATGTGAGTTTCTAAATCGGTTGAATGTTCGAGAGTTGTATTGAGCAAGTTTATTTGTTTCTGGGTCTAAGATTAAGAATTCTTCTGGTTGAACTTTATTAACAAATTTTCTTACTTATTTTTTTCCAACTCATTGTCTGGTAAAACATTCCTGCGCGATGGAATGTATTTAGTTAACATATGATCTCTGAAATTGTGAAGTATACATCCGTGTTGCCCTCGTGTTGAAGCAAAAAAAAAATTACCTTCTTTGCAGCTCCGAATTGAAACTGATTCGATTTCCATAAAGTTTTGTAAAAATATTCATGATTTCTTCTGATAGCTGCTCTCTTTAATATTTCAGGTAGGTAACTTTCAAATGTCATTGGAAAATTTTTACGTTCGGGATGTAAAGCAAACATGCATGAGTCATAGTAATACATTATATACAAATAATATTGCTCGAAAAGTATAGGTATTTCTTCGAAAAAAATTAGTTCAATTTAAATGTTTTGATCAAAAATAGTTTAAGGGTACACTTATCATTTTTGACAAGCCTCACAAAATCAAATTTAAATGTTAAAATGATTAAAAAAAATAAATATTAGTGAAATTTTTATAAGTATCTTCTTATCCAATTATAAAGTCTGAGATTACGTTTCGGAAAATCTTTTGGAACTCTTTTTAATATGAGAGTCATAAGTGAAGCATAGAAAAAACTTTGAAATTGGGGATCATAGATTTGAGCTAAAAAGATAAATGTGTTCCAAAATTTACTATCAAAAATAGTTCCATTGACTGATTTAATATTTGTAGTTTCTGGGGTTAATGATAACACATCCCGGATCATTTCATCAACTAACGCAGGATTTTGTTCGACAATCGCTTCGAAGCAAGCAAAACCATCAGCAGTACTGTTATATTTACCATTAGAATAGCATTTTCCGCCAGGATAGTGAACTACATATTTGAATCCATCTAATACAAAAGTTGTCATTTAAAAATGATTAAAATCAAAAACCGAAATTTTGAATCAATTTTATAAACTACGATTATTTAGCATTGAATTAATAATACTTATAACAAATCATAAGATATTTCAAATTATATAATATAATGTGAAATTTTCTATGATATACTTTTGAATACAATGAAACTGAAGTGACTTGTTTTATAAAATGAAAATACACATCAATTAAAAATTTTTTGGTCCCATTTTTTAATGAATTTGTAAATGTCTAAATTTTTTTATATCAGAGCTTATGTACAGAATAGGACATTGAATATGATATTTTTTTATTATTCATAGTATATAAATTTCTATCGTTGATTGAATTCAATTCAATGAAAGAGAGCATTTAGTTTTTGAATAGTTTTTCAAAAATATGAGCTTCAAATAAAAAACCATTCTAGGAAATATTTATATAGATGCTCGCCATGGGAGTAAAAATTAATGATATTATTTGAAAATTTTATAAATATCTTCTTATCCAATTATAAAGTCTGAGATTACGTTTCGGAAAATCTTTTGGAACTCTTTTTAATATGAGAGTCATAAGTGAAGCATAGAAAAAACTTTGAAATTGGGGATCATAGATTTGAGCTAAAAAGATAAATGTGTTCCAAAATTTACTATCAAAAATAGTTCCATTGACTGATTTAATATTTGTAGTTTCTGGGGTTAATGATAACACATCCCGGATCATTTCATCAACTAACGCAGGATTTTGTTCGACAATCGCTTCGAAGCAAGCAAAACCATCAGCAGTACTGTTATATTTACCATTAGAATAGCATTTTCCGCCAGGATAATGGACTACATATTTGAATCCATCTATTTCAACTGTTGTCATGTAAAAATGATTAAAATCATAAACCGAAATTCTATAGCATACGATTATTTTTTTGATTCAAATGCTGTTCGGTATTAAAAGCAAAAATAATCACATACTAGAGAATTACAGTTTTCGGACATTTTTGGGTCGCTTCTCACTCCTGTCAAAACGTCGGAAAAGTGTTAATTTGAAAATAAGATAGTTCAAACCATATATTGGATAAAATGAAGCTGAAATGAATGGTTTTTAAAAATGAAAATAGTGTATAAATAGATATTCGCTATGGGAGTAAAAATTAATGATATTGTTTGAAATTTTTATAAATATCTTCTTTTCTAACTATAAAGTCTAAGATTACGTTTCGAAAAATCTTCCGGAACTCTTTCTAATATGAATTTCTTAGAATAACAACAATAAGAACCGATGACCAAATGAAAGAAGGAGATCGGTGAAACAAGTGTTTCTATGCTATTTTTTGTACTGCAATATAAAGAGATGGTTGTTCAAATTCACCTTTATCATTGAAATTCGCATCTTTTGAAATTAATAATTTTTTTTTATTCCTTTATGTTTCTGCTGCATAATGAAGAGCTGACCTTTCATGAGTCACCCAATCATTGATATTTACAACAAAAAAATGGGATATAAAATTTTGCTGTAAAAAGGAAAGCATATATGATCCCGAAACAAACTAAATTGTACGCATTCATCAAGTTTGTAATAAGATCATGAATGCGTGAAACAATAGCATGCATTCAATATCTTGATTTCTCTCTAAAAAATTTTTTTGACACAATTGGCCGGACAATCGTCAAATAGCATGAAATTATTTGAAATCTTATATACACATATTTTTTTTAAAAATGTTGATGGAGAAGTTTTCAGAATTTTTTCAATAAATCTTATCGATATTAATTTCGATTATATTAGTTTGAGTATAATTTAAATTTAGAACGAAAGGGTTTTGTTTTTTTGAAAGAATTCAAAATTGATGCATTTCACTTCACTTTCCAATAATGTATTGGTTTTAGAGCAACACAACACAGGTTGGATTTGGTGAAGTAGCTGTAGTAGAGCATCTCAAGAAATTCCTTCCATCTGGATCAAAAGTTCTTTGCACTTTTGGCGGTGGATCAATTGATAAAAATGGAGCTCGCGAAGATGTTAACAAAGCACTTACAGACAATGGATGCCAATACATTTGGTCGGGTGGAATACAACCAAATCCAGAATATGATACTTGCTTAGAAATCATCAAACAAGTTCGAGAATACAAGCCAGATTATTTATTAGCTGTTGGAGGAGGCTCCGTTATTGATGCTACAAAATTTATTGCTATGGCTGCTCTCTTAGATGAAAACGTCGAACCATGGGATTTATTGATGAGAAAAATCACACCAACAAAAGCAATTCCATTAGGAACAGTTTTAACATTACCAGCTACAGGTTCAGAATGGAACAATGGCTTGGTTATTTCTCGCCGCAGCATTGAGAAGAAGGTTGGATTTTCACATCCATTAGTATATCCAAAGTTTTCTTTATTAGATCCACGTTATACATTAACACTACCAGACAGACAATTACGCAGTGGCATTTATGATGCAATGACACATTGCATTGATCTGTTTTTGACAGGTCAAACAATTCCATTGAATGATAATCTTTACATGTCAGTAATGAGAGAATTAGTTGATATCAGTAAAGAAATATTTAAGAAACCAGCAAGTATTGAAATACATGGTCGCTTAATCTGTGCTGCTTCTTTCGCATTAAATCAGATTTTATCTCTTGGAAAGCAAACATGCGCTGGTATACATATGATAGGACATCAATTAACAGTTATGTACGGAATTGATCATGGCGCTTCTTTAGCTATGGTTTCACCATCCTTTTTAAGACATTTCAAGAAGACAAGAGGTTATTTAATGGCAAGATGTGCTGAAAGAGTTTTTGACATCTATAATGGAACTGATGAAGAAAAAATCGATGCCTTCATTGATAATCTTGAAAAATGGATTTTGGAAATTGGACATGTTCTCAAAGTTTCTGAATACACACACCAAAAAGTTGGTGAAAATGATGTCGAAAAGACTACAAAGTTGGTCATGGAATCAATGGGCAATAAACCATTTGGTTGGAATAATGAGGTCACAGAAGAAATTGTTCGTGACGTTTTAACTCAAGTAATTATTTAATCCGAATGAATGCAAGCAAAGTTTGCATGCAGAGATTCAAATATAAACAATTTATTTTAAAAAATATAAATTAATTTTTTCATTTTTTTAAAATCAATAAGGAGCTTTGCTTTTTTCATTCCAAAGCATTACCAACATAAAAAGGAAAGGTTCAATTTTAATAATTTTTTATTTTTTGAATTTTGATATTGTTTAAACATTCTAGTATGTAATTGTTTAAAAATCCATAAGTCTGTATTGGAGAATTCTAATAATGAACAGATATTGTAAAATGAAAAATATCTAAAATAATTTGAATGTCTATCAAATTATTCAAATTAGTCAACAGTATAAAAACATTTGCATCACATTCGAAAAGCATTACTTAGCTGCTCTTGGTCCACAGCATTTGTATTCGGATCAAATAATTCACAAAAATCCGTACACTCGAATTTCTCATCCAGTACTTGGAAAAATTCTTTTTCTCTTTTTTCCTGAAGTGCTTTCTCTAATAATTCTTGTTTTTGTTTTAATTTCTCTTTTCTCATGATAATATTCCACCTATTCTTCAGATACACATCAGTCCTAGCATTAAAGTAGCGTGAAATTTTCATCCATTTTGGACCAAGTTCTTTATATTTCTTAATCAATAAAGTGTTTTCCTCTTCTGTCCATGGCTCTTTATTGATGGAATTAGATAGGAATTTGTTCCATCGCTCCCTGCACTGTCTAGGATTACGTGTAATCATCATTTTCGATATTAAATTCCAATCAGTATCACCGTATAAGTGAACATACTTTTTTAACCTTGCATCTTCAACAGATGTAAATTGTGTCTTAGGATGAGGTTTTCCAAACGAATTATTTTTTCTATTGAGCTCTTGAATTACATCCATGTTCGCAAAGTAGTTTCACTAAAAACTTTCACAAAACAGAAAAAAATTGAAAAGCGATTTGAATTTGAACTTTATCCTAAAGAATTATTTCACTTTAGTTAAGTAAACACACATTTTGTAAATAATCGCAATATTATTTGATTGATGAAGGACAACGATTGAATACTTTATGAATGCCACAATTTTGAATGATATTTAACGGGTAATTTTTCATATTATGTTTTTATTGTTGGAATCCTTAAAATAAAAAATTAGGCTAGTGCACATAAAATCAATGAATAAAATAAAAACGTTTTAGTAAAATGCAATCTACACTAGTTGGAGGTGTTTAGTTTCAACAAATAGATTTCATTGTATTTTTTTTCTTGGAGAGTTTTGTTTTGATTGAGGTGGCAAAAAGCTATTGAGGAAATTGAATTGATATCTACTTTATTTTTTAACTATGATGTGATGTTTATTAAGTGCGGATCAAGTATCTATAGTTTTAAAACGAATATTTTGAAGAATCAATTTTCCGAACCACGCTCACAGAGTTTGTGAATGCATTCAAATATTGAAGTGAATTGTCAATTGGGTTTGAATGGAGGAATTTTTTATCCTCTTTCTCCCCGATCAAATTAAAGGATTTTTGATTAATGTCAAATAACTACACGTTATATTGCTTCTAAATTTAAATAAAACTCAACTGTAGAGTTGATTCCTTTAAAAATTAATTCATTTTTTCGTCATATCTTTAAAATTGGCCAATGAGCGTTAACTATATAGATTATTAAAATCTTTAATAATCGATTAACCGATTAATCTTATTTTATCCAAATGATTTTTAGTTTTCATGCATTCAGTACATTTAGTTTAATGAGATAGCAATTAATTTATCATTATCGAATCAGATGATATGGTACATACATACAACTTCAATCAAAGCCGAAAATACAATGATTTAATATTGGATATTATTTTTAATTTGAAATTGATTGTAATAAACTTGATATCTTAAACAACAAGTCTTACAAAAATATCAGCAATTAATAGAAACAATTATAACTTACATTATTATTGAAAATTTTCCAAAATGTTATATAATATGAAGCGCCTATACTTCCTTCAAAAACTGAAGTGTGATAGAAATGGAATTAAACAGATATAATAATCATTTTCACTCAAAATTCAATCAAATTAATTCATCTTTAGAATTAGCAAATCATTTAAAGCATATTTTGACTAGTTAGTGAAAGCATTTTAATAATCATTCTTTTGATGAGGAATAAATTATCATCTAATCTAATGCCAGATTTATTTTTGTGCCATTACTAATCAAAGTCTGTTTCTTTAGGCCGCAACAACTAAAGGATATTTTTCTTTCTACAATTCTTTATTTTCTCACCTATTTAAAACCTATATTTCGGCAAAAAAAGATATTGCAGTGTACATCCATTAGTGAAACAAGGCTTTCCAGTCCAATGATATTCTTGGAGAACTAGTGTCTTTGCCTGTTTGTCTTCATCTGGAATTTATTTGATACCGCGATTATACAAACTAAAATTTATTGATTGTGCTGCTGACATATACTAACTGTAGTAAATAAGTTTGAATATAAAAGATCTGATCAATAAAGAACAATTCATCAAAAAAGCAAATTAGATATCTTGAAAGTTCTGGGTATTTTAAATAGGAATCAAATTACACTTGTTAAATTAAAGAACTAAATACAATTTGTTTATTTAAACTTTGTTTTTATAATTAAGGTCCCTTTATCGTAGAATCCTTTTGAAAATTGGGAAGTTTTATTGAATTAATTTGAATGCAGCACCTTAATTAAAAAATTGATGTGTAATCATATCCGATATAAAGTTATACATCATAGTGTAATAAATTATAAATAAAAATGGAGGGGAATTGAGTATTGATCTGCTTTTTTTTTTGAGAAATCTAAAATCATTTTCCGGATTTCATATAAAATTCCTTCCTGCAACAGTGTTAAATATATGAAATATAATTATTTCCTAATAAATGAACTGATTTTAGCAGCATTTCTTCATTAGCATGCTTTGCAATGTTAATGACGGAACATCATCATGTATCTCTTTCTCATTGGATCTGTAAGCTTCACAGGCAATTCTGAAAAAGGCTTCCCTAACATTTTCTCCTGTCTTCGCTGATGTTTCAATATAAATGATATTTCTACTTTTAGCATATAGCTCTGCCGTAGTGTTTGATATGACTCGAGTATTGATTTCATCCGCCTTGTTTCCAACTAATAAAATCTTCGAATCAAAATCGCAGTTCTGTAGTATTTCCAGATACCATGCGTTCGCATCATCATAAGATTGTTTTTCTGTTAGATCGAAAACAAGTAAAACGCAATCTGATTTTCGGAAATAAGATCGTGAGAGAGCCTTGTATTTTTCTTGTCCAGCAGTATCATATATATTCATTTTAACTTCTTGGCCATCAATTTCGAGGATTGTCGTTTTGTAATCAACTGCAATTGTAGGCTGGGTATTTTCATTAAATTTCCCATTAATAAGATATTCAATCAATGATGTCTTGCCAACACCGCTTGATCCCACTACGATACACTTTAAAGTAGGTGTTTCTTTCTTGATTTCACTCATGACAAAAAATAAAATTCCGATCAACGTCTCTTTTTTTCTCAATTTCATTTTGGTAAACATTACCCTTTATAAATTTTTGCAACGTCATCTCAGGTCTCGAATTTATCTGAATTGATGCTGACCCACTCTAGCCAAAAGGATGTGGATTCATTTTCATTATTGCATAAATTAGCAATTGGGAAAGAAAATATGGTGGTTTCTTTTTACATTCAAAAATAAAAATGTATGCATCATGGGCGTCATGAGAATTTTATAAGGAACAACAAAAGAGAGCTTTATAAAGTACTCACAAAATCTAGATTGAGAGGCGGTCAATGACTTTTGAGGGGAAATTAACGCATGGAATTTAATATTATTTAGGTTGATATTCTTGCTTATTATTTCAGAAAAAATCTTAAAAATTTCAATATGAAAATTGAAAGCAATTCAAAAAAATTGCTAACATGTAAATTTTAATATCCTATGCATAATTTCATATTTTGAACATTTTTTATTTTTGTTTAAAACTTAAAATTTTGCGAATTTAATATAATTTATAAAATATAATACGTATATATATTTAAAATACACTAAATTTAATTTTTAATTGACGTTTTTGGGAATGAATTTTATCAAAACATGCCTGAATTCGAAAATTTGAAAGAACGAATTACACAATCATATATGTAGAATTCAAAATACAAACTTAAAGATTGTATACGTTTAAAATTATTCAGATTGTGTTTGATTTCCACTCATTCTGTTTCTTTTGAACTCTAACACTAACATTTCCTGATGATTACATGATCCATTTATACATGGTTGAATTGTTCCAGATTCTACCAGAAAATCAATCCAAATTTCTCAATGCATTCATGTTGATTGGACAAAATTTAAAATTTATCGGCCTGTTTCCAGAGAAACTCATATATTCCCTAATGAAATGTAATTTTTGCTACATTTATTTCAATCAAATTTCAAAAAATTGACTGCAGAGCTTGAAAAGGTGATGAATCATGTTGTTATTAGATGTACATATTAGATTTACTATTTCCAAAAAATGCTCAAATTTGAATAGTTTTTAGAAAATTTGGAATTACACTCCTTACATTATATATAATTAAATGTTTAAATTTTATTTATTTTTCCCTTTTAATTTTATAACGTGCTCTATCAAAACTAACCTCTCAATTGAAGGCCACAAAATCTAAGTAGTGAGGGTACACAAATTTTGTATGGAGTACGGTTCAATTTTTGAGAGCCTCACTACTTAGATTTTGTGACTACCTTATAAAGTCTGTCCCTTAATCATTATACAGGCGTGAAGACACTCTTAAAAGATTATTTCTTCACAATTTTATAAATTATTCGTCGAACTCCAAAAATAAATGTTTGAAGCTCCATTTCGCATTGCCACAATTGGAGAATCAGCTGTTGGGAAAACATCCATTATAAGAAATATATACGGAGATCGATTTGATAATGCAGAATCTTCAACTGTCGGTGTCGATTTTATCCAAATATTCAGAAAATACAACGGAAAGCAGATTACTTTAGAAATATGGGACACTGCTGGTCAGGAACGATTTCGGTCTTTAGTTCCTGTATATTGCAGGAATGTCAATGCTGCCTTTGCAGTTTTTGACGTAAGTCAGCCCGAATCATATGATAGGCTTGAGTCATGGATTCATTTATTCAAGTCTGTTGGTGATGATAGAAGACTTATTTTTATTGTGGCAAATAAAATTGATTTACTGAAAGAAAACTATCACGTAGTAGAAGATGCTTGCACATGGGCTGAAGAAAGAGGATATCAGTTCTTTGCAGTTTCAGCAAAAACAGGAGAAGGAATTGAAGCTTTAATTGATAATGTTGTTACAGCTCTTTACGAACACTACCCGAAGAAAGGCGATTGCAAACAGATCACAATCGAAGTTAAGGACAAAAATTCTGGTTGTTGTTAACAAAAATTTCACAGAATTTTTTGTTTTTTTCTCTTTTTAACATAGTTATCTAGTAATATAGTAATTTCATTGCTATTTTCTGATCCAAATCAATAATTTTTCCCAACCATGATTTCATAATCTGACAATCGCGAATATCATTTTCAAAAACAGTTCCATTTTCCAAATTAACTTTAACCGTACTACAATAATTCATTACTGTCTGAATTTTTTGGGCGCGTAAAGAGTTGGCGTCCTAAGGCGTCCTGATGTAAACTATTCAATTTTTGAGAAGTTTACACCATAATTGAATAGTTTATGGCGTCCTGAGAGGAGATTTCAATGGGGTATGGCATCCTAAAAAATAGAAGAAAATGATTTTTTCTCGATTTTTCTAGAAATTGAATTTTTTAAAAAAGAAAAAAATCAAAACGTATACATTCAAGAAAGACTATAAATGAAGATTTTTCTATTTTTTTTTCATTCTAAAACATCTTTTTTTGGATAATTTTTTTTTAATAAATATGTAAGAAAGATTGAAGAAAAAGTAAATTTACTTTAAGAAAATTCGTTTTACATGATGTAAGACCCATAACAACTATAAATATTCAATTATTTAAAATAAAAAAAGAAAAACAGATTAAATGTATCTCACATCAAAATCCATTGACCTAAGGATGTTAAGTTTCTGTTTTTAAAAGTTGATATTTTTTTTTTAATTTTAAGAAAATTAATAGCATGTTATTAGACAATAGGAGTGTAATGATATTGACTAAACAGAAATGAGAGAATAGAGATATAATTTTGATAAGCAATATTGCGAACAAATTCTGAAGTAAAATCGCGATCAATAGTTGAAAATTACGATCATGTACTGAAAAATGACGATCAAATTGAATGAATAGAATTATATCTAAGAAAAAATAAATTGTATTTAGAAGATGAACAAAGAAAGGTGTATGCTAAAAATCATTTAACAATAAATGGAAATAAAACGAAATTGTTAAAAGAAAAAAATGAAAATTGTTAAATAATATATTATTTTTTAGTCATAAGAATAAAAATATAGTAGTTATAAAAGGAATTAGACTTCATATATCAATTCTTTTTCTCTGTAGATGTGGAACGTTTGCTTTTCGATCTCTTTCGATGAACTTGAAAATATAAGTTATTATCGCTGAGAATCCTTTCCGAAATAGGAGCTTTACGTTTAGGAGGATTGTCGGATGAATTTTGTTTTTTATTGTTTGATTTTGTTGTTATGGAAGATTTTTTCTTATTTTTTTCAGAATTTTGCTTGCTATTAACTGAAACTTGTTTTGACGGCCCAACAATAGCATTTGTAGTAGGAAGAATTCCCAATAACGAGCGCATTTTCGATAATTGTTTTTCAATATGATCAAGAAGGTCCAGCTTATGTTCTAGATTACTAGACATTTGATTTGTAGAAGGATGGTTTTGATTTCTGGTTCTAAATCTGTAGAGTCTGCAATATTTGAATTTTCGGAGCGAATTGGAGCATCTGAACCTTGATTTGTATCGGCTTGCTCAAAATTAGTTTGAAATTGGAGTGGATGAATTAAAATCTGGATGATTTAATGTTTCATTAAATAATGCCATAATTTTTTCTCTTTTTTCATTAATAAACTTAGTGATCATTGTATCTTTATCTGTTAGATCGATCGATTTGAGTATATCTGCATCATGAACTGGAATATTTTCGAACAATGAACTCGATTCTATGGAACCATATGGAGAAATCTCGTTCTGAGCCAAAGAAAGATCACTTACGTTGTATTGTTTGATAGAAAAAATTGTTTTCTCAAGTTCTTTTTGAAAGCAGTCAAGAATATAATTTTTGTAGCTATCAGTGATAACGGTTTTTATATGGCGCTCGATCTTCTGGTTATTTTTGATGGCGTTATATTTATCTAATTGGATTTGAGATATCTTCTTAATAGCTTCATAAATGTTTGGATGTTTTAACGAAGAAAATTCTGAATGCATACTCTCGAGGCAATCATTAGTGAATATTGCAGTTGCATTTATATTGAGATATTAAATTGTAGTGCGGCAACCAAACTTTGTTGAAATAATCAATATAATCTTTGATCGAATCAACTTTATTTTGATTAATTATATGCATTGTAAGTACAAATTCTTCATGAGACATGAATGGAGTAATAGAATATAGCTTAAATAAAGAATTTTGTAAAGTTTGAAATTTTTGTATAAAGTGCTACAAGTTTCCTGTGTAACTTGTTTGAAATGAAATAGGCATCCAATTATACGGACTTTAGGGAAAATTTGTTGAAGTGCCTCTATCATTCCCTTTTCAAATCACAATGAATTTGAATTAGCTTTGAAAATTGAATACCCTTGACAGTAAAAATATATTCAAATGCCTTCTTATAAGATTCAAATGTGCGGTTTTTCATGAATATAAATAAAAGTGGTAGATATTGATTTGTTGAAGGTTCACAAATCATAATTGTTAGCATCTGTCCTTTTTGAAAATGTTTTGGTGTAATTTTAAAAGTTCCATCGCAAAATAAATCTGTGGCTTCTTTTGCAAATTGAATTGCCTTCTCAAAACCAAAAAACATCGTCTCACAATTTGCTTGAAAATCATGGCCAATGAAAAACTGCTCGCCATTTATTAAACAAAAATTAGCAATTTCATCGTCTGTAATTTTTTCTCCAACAGAAAATTTTCTGGACTTATTATAAACTTCCCTGACCAATGAATCTTTAATTAATGGGTTTTCATCAGTACCAACAGCAAGTTCTGTCATAAATTTTTTAATCTGCTGAAAAGTGCCGTTGTCTTCAGAAAATTTTGCCATTGCCTTATTGTATATTTCTGTCAGAGTCATTGATTTATGAAGATCATTTTTTTCATTTTGTAACTTTTTAAATTGTCTGCATTCGGGTATATGTTCCTTTTGTAAATCTTCGGAAACTGAACTGTTCTCAATTTTAACTAAATAACGTGCTTGACAAGAATGATCGATGCAACGGTAGTAACGTTCAATATTATTTGAATTAATAATATTGTATGATATGCGAATAAAGCATATCTTTGCGAACAATTGTATCAGGATATTTTCCAGTAACTGCGGGAATATTTTTAACTGCAATATAACTAAAATATCTTCTGACAGCTTTAGATTCATTTTCGGCGTATTTAATATTAAAATATTGAAGAACTTGTTTGATTATATTCGTTTTTTCATCTCTCGATGTTGATTTTTGGTATTTATCAGATTGTTCCCTGATAAATATTTTATTTTCGTCTGTAAAGTTTGCTCTTTTTTGATTAAATATAGATGATTTTCCCATTAAAAAATGAAATGATGCAAAATTTACGAAAACCGTTCGAAAATTGAATCAAAAATGAAAAGTAATACTTAAATGAGGAATTCTTTGAGATATTGGTCTTAGATTGAATGTAGCGTCATTCTTATATAGAATATATATTCATATCATCGGAAATATGATAAAAAGCATATAATAAATGTCAAAAAAGTGAACAAATAAGCAAAGATATTTTTTAAAAAACAATGAAAAGTAATACTTAAATGAGGAATTCTTTGAGATATTGGTCTTAGATTGAATGTAGCGTCACAAATTTCACAAATATAATTTACTATACAATTTTATTCATTTTTTTAAAATGGCTGACGACAGTCTGTATCAACTAACTCAACTAGTCAAGCATAATGATTATTCTTCGGATTCATTAAATCAACTTTATCAATGCATAAGTACAATGACAGAAAGATCAATTGGATGCTTGAATTGGGATAAATTTTTCAAAAAAATCACAGTGACTGATGAAGTTCTTTTACATTTTTTAGCATCCGTTTTAAACATTGAAAAGATATCAGAATGTTTCAAGGATTCTATTTTTTATCACAATATTAATCTTGAAAAATTCAGTAATTTAACTGAAACAGAACAACAAACAATTTTAAATTCCTACAAAGCGGATAAATTTACATATTACATAATGTGCTCACAAATTGTAAAATCAAACTGGAACAATTTATCCCAAACTTTAGTTAATATTGCAAATCAATATTTGCCATTTTTAGATGAAGAAAAGCAAATATATATATTTACTGAAATAACTGGCAATTATCAAAATTTTGAAATTTCAGTTGCAAACTTGTTACTTTTTTATGAAAACAATGAAGAAAAATTAAGCAACTGTTTTAATTTAACATTGTTCCAGCAAATTTATTCCAAAAATGGAATCGAGCAAATGATATTTTTTGCTGCAAATACAATTTGTTGCAATAACACTTCTATCAATTTTTACAATCTCCTTGAAATTGAAGAAATGAATCCATTTGATTTTTTTTATTTCTCAATTCAATATAAAGAGATATTAAATTGCGATGATTTTCCAAAAGTTACAGAAGTAATCACAGGTTTAATCTCAGCTTCAAATATTAATGCTATTATGCGAATTTGCCAAAAAATTTTGGATAAAATTACATTTTATAAATGTAATTATTGCCATATTACCTCAATATGGAATTTTATCACAAATGCAGCAATAATTCTTCCTGATGAAGATTTATTAATCAAATTATTAAAATTCATAGAAAAAACAGAAAAAGCAACAGATGAATTATTCGAACCGGAGAATGATTTGGGTTTCTATGAATATTTAAATTCGATTTTCTCAGATATTACATCTGCGAGAAATAAGCAATTTCTCTTGGAATTTCTAAATACCCATGAAGATGGCTTCACTTATGATCAAACATTGTGAGGTCATTTTTGATCAACAAATTAATTGAAATTCCGATCAAAAAAAAATTCACAAATTGGATCAAAAAAATCGAATCTCAAGTTAAAAATAAAAAATTTCTACATTTTTATCAAATTTAGATTTTTTTTTTCAAATCATGCGAATTGATTGGATAATTGCATATTTTATCCCATGCATCTAGAAGTATGTGTAATATTTTTGCTTTCATCAAGAAATTGTCGAATTTGATCTTAATTTTTTTTGAAAAATATACTTTTAGAAAAAGAAATAGTGATTGAATAGCTGCCCATGCTGTAAAAGGGTTATTTTTACAAGTAAAAAAATTGTTATTTTTCGAGCAAGTCGAGGCTTTTTTACCATCTTATTTTTGAAAAATTTACGAAAAATTATATCTGAAAAAACGCTTCATTTTGATATCTTACAATGATAAAATACCAATGTTGCTGGGATATAATAGCTACACCCGGACATCTACTACATTAATGCGTATGACAGGTAAAGTTGATTTCAAAAGTATAGCCTGGAAAGATTACAATAAATCAACGATAATTCAAAAAAATTTCTTATAAGTTAACATAATAAAAATTTAATTTTTATATTGCTTGTATTATACTTAAGTATATAATATATTTAAATCTTAGAATGAAAATTCGGGACGCCCTAGCTATTCAATTTTCCCTTAGGACGCCCATAAACCTCTCAAAAATGTGATGTAAATATCACAATTTTGAGAAATTTACACTAGGACGCCTTAGGACGCCAACCCCCTTTTTTACCAAATTTTTTTAATTTTTATTACATTACTTCTGAAAAATTCTATCTTTCTATCTTATTTGCTTCTTTTTTGATTGAAGGCATTTATGTGATTCAGTATAAAGGAAATAATTTTTTGAAAATTTCAATAATTTAACAAATTTTATGAATTTCTCATTTTATCAGATGACCACAGCATTCATTATTATCATTTGTTAGATTGTTTATTTATATAATCTCGAAATATTGATAATTTTAAAATATCTTAAGTATTATTAGTTATTAGGTTACTAAAATAAAGTTATGATTTTAAATTTCAAACAAACAAAAATAATTATAAAACAATTATAAAATTGAAAAAAATAATTTCTTAGTCCGACTTCAATCTTTGTAATAAGTCTTCATATCTCTGTTTCATGTCATTTTCCATTGTTTCTGGGTTCATTGACTCCATAATTTCTCTAATTTTTGGTCTTAATTTGATATGCTGAGCACTTGAGAAGAAAATCCTCAAAAGAACACTTATCTCTACACTTTGTAGATTATTCTTAATCAAATCCAGTGTTTTTGAAGCAATTCCCGTATCTTTGCAAGAAATGATTACGCAAGTTATGACAATTTGTCTCTTTGAGAAGAACTCCTTCAGTAAAGAGTCAATGAACTCATTAGGAACACTGATTCCCTCTCTTACGAGTGCAGATCCAGCCACGAAAATGCAATTCTGGACTGATTCATCGCTAGAAGACAAACAAGCTTTGATTGCACTCGGAGTAATTCTCCTCATTTCACCTATTCCGACCAAACATCTCAAAGCAGTGCAAACCATTGACGGATCTGAAGATCCCAAGCACTGTACACATCTATCAGCAACAGCTGCTTTCAGGTTCTCTCGAACACCGTTTTGAGCAACGCATTCAAGAGATAATTTGATGTGATTTGGATTTACAGCGTAAACTGAACTTGCATCTGCACAACCGTTCTTGCAAGCAGTGACAACGATGTTTGTATCGATATCTTCACTGCCTGTTGGTATAAGTTCTACAGCCCATGTAATGGATTCAATAGGAATCGATTTACGTGGAAGTTTTCTGAGAAAAAGTGACACTTGATTTTTCATAGAAGTTTTCAAGAACAAAACCGCGCATCTTGCTCTAACTTCATCTCTCATTGAGTTTGAAGACAAGAACTTCTGCCAGCATCTGTCAACAAGGTTTGGTGGAATACCTTCTTTCTCAAGGGTTATCACGAAATCGATAAATTTGTTTTCATCGTTTGTTGTCGTTTGTTCTTCCAATTGTGATTCAATGTGATATGATTGGTCAGAAATCTGTGTAACAAACTGTGCTGTGTATTCAAGAAATACCTTTCGATCGGCACCTTCCAGAAGAGTATTTCCTTGCTGCAGCTCGCTGACAATACGATCGAAGCTTGGCCTGGCATCAGGATTTCTATCCCAGCACTTTTTGATTAATGATGCCAATCTTGGTGGAGAATTTTCCGGAATTTCTGGTCGCAAATCATTTGCAAGAACTTGTGCAACAATTTGCTGTGGGTCCATGAGATTGTATGGATATTGCTTAGTGAGAATCTCCCACAAGACAATGCCGTACGCGTAAACATCAACTTTGTTCGTGTAAAATGATCCTGTTGCCAGTAATTCTGGAGCCATCCAATGCGGTGTTCCTATGGATTGTGTCATTTTATCGTCTTCGCGACGGCTGAATCCGAAATCGCCAATGTGTGCAAGGCCTTTGTTGTCGAAGAGAACGTTCAGGGATTTCAAATCGCGATGTACGATGTGTCTTGAGTGGAGAAACTGCATTCCACGGGCTATATCGTACATACAGATACTGAGCATGGTGGGATTCGTTGGTTTTGGCGAGTGTAATATGTTGTACAATGTTCCACCGCCCATCCATTCTGTGACAATGCAATAAGGAGCGGTTTCGGTGGCTCCGACGAAGCCAAGTACGCGGGGATGTCTAGCTGTAGCAAGAACTGTAAGCTCGCGTTGGAATTGGTTAAGACTTGGACCTGATAAAATTGGATATTTTAATTCTTTGATGGCTACTTCGTTTTTGGTACGGTTATCGTAACCATAGTAAACTACTGAGGATACGCCATGTCCGATTTCTTTGACTTTGTTTAGATCTTTATGATTTAAGCGCCATGATTGATAATTCAGAGGAATTGGAGAAAAAACGCGGAATTGAATTGCAGCGGATTCCTTTTCATATTGGTTGATAAAATTATCGATTGATTCAAGCCTTTTCTCAATTCGCAAGCAATTTTCTGAATTGTCGTTATTCAGCTCTAAGTAATTCTTAAAGGATGACTGTATATATTTCAAATCTAAAATATGGTACTGCAACCACTGTGGCGATTCAGGATCAAAGCATTTTGAGCCGGCCTCAGTGAAAGTTGAAACAATTTGCTGAAGTTTGCTAACGATACTGCACAAGGCCGTGCCTGCAGTATTACTTGGATTATCTACTGTTGACAAGGTCCATCGGTGTTTATCATATTGTAATAAAACATCTCTGAAATTCATTATAGCATTGTTAATTTGTAATTTAATATCTTCATGTTCATTGAGGTATGTATTCGATGATGGATCTTGTGAATATTCTTCAATAAATTTTCTGAATTGGCTGAAAGCGAATTCAAATTTCTTTTTATGGACGACTGTCTGCATCAGGAGTTTTTCCAATTCTTCGAGAAGTTGCTCGAACTGTGGAATCACTCCTTCAGGCTGACGATTCATGGCAGAAAAATATTTTTTTTTTGAATTTTAGCCTGATCAAAAGAAGAAGGTGAAAGTTGGATAGCGTATTACATAAAATTCTTTTATATTTTTTTGTGAAAATCACACTTTTTCAAGTACCTTGATAGATAAACATAGGTTTTCACACGGTGAATACAAGTACAAAACAATGTAGTGGATATTTTAGAGGAAATATCTCAAAATGTTCATAAATGTAGCATTGAAATACAAAGGTCATTCAATTGAACAATTGTAGTTCAATCATTCTATCTAACAGGTCTCACTATTACTATGTCATGTGATAGAGCGGTCAAAATATAATTCATATTTTGGAATTGGGTTATCTGTCGCATTTGTTCAAAAAGAATGGCATTAATCCTCTACTTGTATAATAGAATTATATGTCATAGAATTAGAATATGAAAGCTTCGTTATATTGCTCACAGATTTTAAAAATTCGATCATTATACTTGTACTTGATTACAACCTCTATATATTTCATTATATGGTGAATATTTGACGGCCCAATGTATCTATTTAAAATAAAAGAATTTTTGAAAGATCTACTGCTCTTCATTTAGCAGCAAAATGTGTTAATAGAGAAACATAAGATTATCTTATTTTACCTAAACCTGATATCAAATCAAAGTTATTTAAGAAAAAATCATTGAAGAATGGTTATCATTAAAATTCTCATAGAAATTGATCATCAAAAGCTTATAAATAGATAGTTGTAAGTCTGTGCACTACAATTTGCCAGTGAAGAATATATGAACTCTTATATTTTCCTGTCAATCGCAATATTCAAACATCTTTCTCCAATAATGAATGGTTCGCAAGTAATCACTTCAACAAGCCATATCTAGGGAGTATAATCATTGAATACTGGCTGGTGATTCAAATTTTTTGAAAAGTGAATTAAATTATTAGTTTTATTTTCATCGATTTCGATAAAGATATTATTATAACTATCTCTGCTGAATTGTAATTAATCATTTCTGCTCACGACGGACATCACTTCCTTGCACTCTTTTCAAAGAAAAGCAATTTTATGCTAAATTTGCACGATGAAAATATATGTTATCAAGAAACATATCCAAAATTAATCTTAGAATGAGAAGTTATGTGATAGCTTGAATCAAAAATGAAATAACCGTCATAAATAATATAAATATGTAAACACACTTTGTCAATTTAATTTATTCGATGTCTGAAGAAATCAAGTCAGTCACACGCTTCCTTAAGGAATCACCACCTGGTGAGTACGAGGATGTCGTTGCCGCCCTCAAGGGATTTGTTGAGAATACTGAAATTATCGACGAAGGCATCAAAGCGACAAAGGAAGATTGGTTAATTCACAACTGCTCAACAATCGAGATTGATGATCACAAGGCTATCCTTTGCGAGGAAGCTCGTAGAGGCAAAAATAAATTCATTGATCCAGTTACCAACAAAGTTTTCACTTACGATTTTGAAAACCAAACCATCGTTACACCAGAGCCTCAACCAGCAGCTAAAGGCGAAGAGCCACAGCCAGTTGAAGAAGAGACACTCGAATCATCTTCATTAAGAGAGGCTATCCAGCCACTTGCACTTGCATTTGCCAAGTCAACAGTCCACAACGGCACATGCGGCACATACGATAGCAAGAACGGCGTAAAGATTGTCGTCCGCGCATCAACAATCAACAAGGCAAACTTCAGAACTGGCATTATTTTAATGCACTTCACATGCGCCGAAGGAAACCTCAAGGGATCTATCGAGCTTAAGGGCCACTTCTACGAAAAGGGTAACTGCATCGGTACACAGGTCTCAGAATTCGAAGATACATACCAAGGCGATGATGATGGCGCAAAGGCCGAAGATATTGTTAAGAAATTATCCAAGTTCTTCATCAAGTGGAATAACGCACTTACCCAAGGATTTGAGCTTCTCAACTCTGAAGGTCTTAACAAACTCAGAAGGAGACTTCCAATTAACGCCCAGAAGATCAACTGGCAACAGGAGCTCCGCGGACTTGGCGCAATGCAAAAGTAACTTTTCTCTTTAGCTCATTAAAAAGGTAATTCATTTTATTAAATTCTGACAGTTTTTTGCTTATCAGAATCAAAGTTTTTTCTATCTTAACACTCTTATTATATGATGAAAATCTATATTTAGGATTTTTTTTTATAATGAAACAAAATAATTTTGAATTTTCTATCTATATTTTATTCTAACATTGGTTGCCTCATTTGAACTTCTTTCATTTCAATGGCAAATGCACGCAAGAGCTTAAGAGTCTTTTGAGTCAAAGCAGATAAGTTAATATGCAATTCTTCTTCAGTTGGATCGACTGAAGGTTCATTTTCTGTAATAATTTGCTTAAGTTTTGATAAATGAGCAGGATCATGAATAAATCTGAAAGCTTCTTGGAATAATTTTGTATCTTCTGCCTGAAGGAATGATCTTGCAAGTCTCCTTTCAGGAACAAGCATTTCTGTGTCTGGTGATAAGTTAAATTGCTCTAATTGCTTTGGTTGAGCTCTGAATAATTTGTAAAGATGTGCTTGAGATTTGGAATAAGCAGCAATCCATTCTTCTCTACCTAATGACTCTATAGGGGAAACAAGTTTCTTAAATATTCTTGCTAGTTCGTCAGCCATCATTGAAGGTAATGAAGGTCTTCCGTTAAATAACGAAGCATTTCCCCATATTTGTTCGACGTCTTTCTTAAAATCATTGAAGTTAGTGTAAGTTCCGTCTTGTAAATTCTTTTTTACCGTTGATAAATCCATTGGTTTTTTAATAATTTCGAAATAGTTAGGAACATTGTCTAATTCTGGGTCTATTGGGTTGATAAATATTTCTGCTATTGGATGTTTCATTAAATTGTCTATGATTTCGATACATTTCTGTCGAGTATTCTCGCAGAAATTCATCGCTTTGAAAAAAAAATTGTGTTTTGACAAAAACATAAATTACTATTATATTTATATTCACCATATGATGTAACACAAATTTCATCATATAGACTTTCTCTGATTTGAATGATTTTGAGAAAATTATCTGAAAATTAGCTCGAAAAGAAGGTTGTAATGATCACATCGATTTTAAATGATAAGCTTATTCAAGAAAAATGCTTTAAAGCTCATAATTTCTATTTTTTATAAAAAAACAAGATAAAATTGGGAACAGGACAAATTTGCCACACGGCACTTTTTAAAAAAAAATTAATGGAGCGGAGCGATACTCTGCTGCAGGAGCCCCAAGGCTCCCAATCATTACGAAAGGGAGCCTCAGGGCTCCTGAGAATCCATCAGCAGAGGCCTTTTCATTTGGCCTCTGCTGATCAAAGATTCGGCGAAGCCATTCTTCGTCTCAGGAGCCCCAAGGCTCCCAATCATTACGAAAGGGAGCCTCAGGGCTCCTGAGAAACCTCTTTGAGAAGGTTTTCTTAAAGAAAACCTTCTCAAAGATGATTGTCAGCATTCACTCAAAATCTACCAAGAGTTTCAAAGTTTCAAATCTATCTGAAATGAAGCTTTGAATCTCTTGTATATCTAATTGTAGAGGTACCTTTTCAAAATGTCTTCTATTGATTAAATTTAATCAGTAAAAGTCATTTTGAAAAGGTACATCTCTATAATTGCTATTGAGCATTCACTCTTGGAACCTTGGAGCTCTTGTGTAGTGCATGAAAACTCCAAGATTCTAGAATAAAACATATATCATAGACATAATTTCTTCAAATATAATTTAAGGTTATTTTTAAAAAAATTAGAAAAGCGTAATTTAAGGTTATTGAAAAGTGACAGTTGGCAAATTTGTCCCGCACTCGATAAAATTAAAAACAAAATTAACTGGAATAGATATCAACAGGTTCATAGTTATGTTCGAAGTCTTCCTCTTCGATTTCTTGTGGATCCATCTCTTTAAGAACGTCTAAATCATTAACTTGGTCGTATTGGTCCAATTCTCCATTTTCTTTTAACTGAACAGCGTATTTTTCGCATAGTTCGATGGCCCAGTCGTAGTCAACTTCATCTTTTGTAACGAAATTATCAATTTCATTGCAAACTTCTTTAGAAAACTCTTGGAACTCTTCTTCCTTGAGTTCTTGTATCCACGATATCATTGGATCGATGTACAATTTGTTTAATCTCCATCTGTGTTCTGCTTTTTCTAATGCGCTTTTTGCGCGAATAAGAGCTTTGATGATCGGTGTCCTTCCAGCTTTGATAAACTTCTCTGTTTCTTTCCAAACTGTCTCGGCCAAAGAAAAACTTCTTGATACGTTATATACCATTGTTCTTCTAACAGTTGCGATAATCATTTCGCGGGCTGTGGGGAAAGAATCGAACCATGAAAGGGTCGGAGAGAGCTGTGCGATTGTCCAATTTGATTGACATGAGCCTTCTGGGCCAAAGCAGACAATATCCATGACAGATGAGTAGCAGACTTCGGCTATTGAGTAAAATGAGGACTTCGCGACATCTCTGCACATCAAAAATTCTTGACGTTTGATATCTAATAATTTCTTGCGTTCTTCTGGAGTAAAATCTGTTAAAAGATTGTTAAGATGCTCGACTTTGATAGGATATGGATTTACATGATCGAAAATTACACGATCTGGATCGTAATCGTCATTTTCTTTTTCAATTCTCATTTTTGTGCGCGCAGGAAGTATTGTATGATCTGGATCTGATATTTCAGCAACGTATGGAAGAATTTCACCCATATTTTCGAAGAAATCTATTGCCCAGAAGTTGAATCCATAATGAGAAATATCTGGTGCATCATCTGTCCATTCAAGAGCGGTTGATCTGCTTACAACCTCAAATAATTCTTTCTTTTGTGGTTGTGGTGCTTTTAATGTTGTTAGTAAAAGAATTTCTGGAAAATCTTCTCCAGGAATTGCTTTTTTAATGGTAGCGGTAAACATTCCTGCATCAATATCATATGAAGCAGTGCATCCTTCACCATCTCTCAATGAATGTTGAAAGTGAAGGATCAACATATATGGTTCTGCGTTAAAATTAAACTCTGTATCAGCAACGACAAGTTCCATGTCTTTAGCACGAACATTAGGACATTTGATAGTGAAATGAAGGAAATCAGAATCTTGTGTGATCCAAAAATCCGGAGTTAAAGGCATTTTTTAAAAAAAAAATTGTATGAGAGACACAAGATAGAAACTAAAGGATATTAGTTATAAAAAGAGATGGTATTTATGCTGTATTAGAAGGCTAATGCAATGGGGTTGTTTATTATGAAGATTATTGGCAAAAAATATCGTGTAGATTTGCATTGTAATTTACTCATCCTTTTGCTTGATCATCTTGAGGATTTCGGACTCACCAGCATCGATGATGGAAATGACAGAGGAGCGGAAGTACTTACCGCAGGCTGTGCCAAGATCTACGTTATCGCCATCGAATGGGAGGATATCGCAGCCGGAGAGCATAGCGTAGTATTCGATGAGGGAACGGTGAGCTGGGGCAACATTAGAAGCGAAGATGACGAGCTTGGCCTCACCATTGCGGAGGGACTTGAGTGTCTGGGAAATACCGAGGGAGTACTTGCCGGACTTTGTGACAAGGGAGAGGGAGTTGATGATGGATTCGCGAGCGCGAGATAATTTCTTGCGTCCCATTACAAAAAGGACCACTCAAACCGCTTTTTATCGTCTCGCTCTTGGAGAGCCAAAATCTTTTTTGACACAACTTTTATGAGAACCTGGATATTACATCTTCTATCTATGTACTTTCAAAATATATCTGAAATAGGAAGATTGAATCACCTCTTTGGGGAATTTCATTAAGAACATTACATGATTCCTGAGTTTGAGACATGTTTGTTCATATTGTATGACTATAAAAGCCGTTTCAAATTAAACCATTCTAGTTTTATGAATCAAGATGTGTCATCTAAAATTTTTCCATAAGCAAATTTTTTGACTTCAAAAGACACCATCAATTTCCATCAATTCATAATGGGAATTCATTGTGACATAAGTAAATAATAAACAAAGACTTGCTTGTTCTACAACATCGTTGTCATTGGTGATATCCCATAAAATTATTGTGAGATATCAACAATATTTCTTAGATTATAAGGTATTATGAAGAAATCAGTCTTATTTCACTTTTTGGCCTAACATTTTAGCTAATTCATCGATTGAACATCATATTAATTTAAAATTTGAAAAAATTCTTTTTCGAAATTAAAGTAAAAAGGAGATTTTTGATTAATATAAGATTAAAATAAGATGTTTAATCAAAATATTATCTAATTAGTAAAGTGTCCTACTATTTCAACATTCTTCAACTTGAATGTGGCTGCTTTATTTGATGGTGATATAACTATCTTGGTAAAGGCCCTATTAACTTGTTTTATTGTGAAGATTCTTGATTTAACATCGTATTTTTGAGAATGTGTTTGTTTCTGACCGGAGAAGAACGTGATTTCAACACTCTTTGGATGTGGGAAATACTGGGATATGTCTCCAATTTTTCTTATCCTTGCGGCAATTTCGAAATCAAGAACGATAGAAGAAGCGTAAACTTCTGATCCGAAATCAACGACAGCATGTTTATCGTTACCGATCGCGCAGAAAATCTTCTCGTTCTTCATAAAGATATTTGAGTGCTTGTAGTTATCATCGAGGATTTGGTCGCCGCATGGAATAACTTTTGGATCTGGGTTGATTAATCCGAATTTTTCAGGATCGAGCTGCTTGGCGACTCCACCAAGTGTTGTAATAAACTTGATCGTATTATAATTTTCATTATCTTGCGAAGGATCGGATTCATGGATATCTTTAATAAGGGAAAGCGCGTACCAACGTTTGACCATCTGTTTCGGATTGCTTTCGTCTGGTTTGAATTCATTGATAATCTTGCGACGATTGACGAAGATCTTCTTGAAATTCTCACGAGCCTTCTTATAGCCAAGCCATAAGCATTTGAATTTGGTCAGATATTGGAAGGTATCAGGTTGATCCCAATTAATGATTTCATTATCCATGAAAGACTCCTTCTCATCAGCGGACATATTGGGATGCTTGTCATAGAATGTATCAAATGTCTTGAGAATGGCTGATGTTGCTAATTTAAAATTACGCTCCTTTATGATATACAAAATCAACTTGGATAGCACTCTACCATCAGTAATCAAGTCTAGCAATTCATCAAGTGAATGGTCGGCAATTTCTGGTCTTGCAATGGCATCAATTAGATATTGGGCAAAATAAGGAATTAATTTATCAACGTGCTCAACGATACCATATTCCTGAAACTCACTGAGGTATCTGGAAATTGTTTTATAGGGTGAATTAGCAACGATCGCTTTTTGGATAACTTCTATTGCAAATTGGCAATAATGAGGTAATTCGTAAATAGAACTTACACACAAAAGAGCCGGTGCAATATCTGGATTAATAGTTAATTTGAAAGTCTGGAAACCATCTAAAACTACCTGTGTTGCATTTTTCGGATCCTTTTCGAGCTGGAATCTTAAAACATTTCCTGGCTCGGGTTTGATTTCATTAAATTTTCTCCTAAAATATGGGGATAATTGTGCAAGTTTAAGACGGTTTGCTTTGTATTCTACCTTATGGTATGGAGAGACTAAAACGACATCTTGGAACTCCTTCATTGTATCTAGTGTTGGATTAAATGGTATTCTTATTTGGAGAGTAGTCATGAAAAATAAAAAAAAGTTGCCAGATTTCAATGCTTTTCTCAAATCATGTCTTAAATTGGCAGAATTATCAAATTTACATAATTTAAAAACACATTTTTATATAACAGATGCAATACACACCTATTATAAATCGTATTTATATCATCAAATCGAATGGAATTTGAAATTTTTGATACGAAATTGAATAATATCGAATCATTGAATAGAGGAATAACTCTCACTGACTTACAAAATACCTAGCCATATTAGTATTCTAACAATACAGCATAATTTTGATATATATTTTCAAATGTTAAAATGTGGTATTTTTCAGGTGTTGCCAACTATCTCGGGTACTTTACATTCTAATTTGTCCCTATCCAGAGCTTAATCAGATTAGTTTCTGATCTTTGAATTTTAGATAAAGATCTATAAGGCTAAAGATTCAAAGGTTAAAAGTTTTTTGATATAGATACTTATGTAACAATCAATTATCCCTAAATTACAATAATTTCAAAAAACATGAAATTCTCATTGTATTATTGCAACATTTTAATAAGAATTTGCAACTCTTATAGCTAAATGTGTTGATTTTATAAAGTATAAGAGATTGCGCATATAAAATTTTATATCGAAAATTTCGACATGTGATATAAAATAGATGTCACGCTGGGATAAAAAATGCGAATTTTCTCAAGACAAAGGCACCCAAAATTGGATAACATCTACCTCTGTCTCGATATCAGGCAATATAATATGTGCAGGATCAATGTCAGGTCAAGTTTTTGTTTTTGAAAAAAGAATTACAGGCGGATGCTGGGACCATGTATATACATGGGGTGCAAACACGAAGACCATTGATGTTAAAATGCAAAAAGAAGTCAATCCTATTATTATTGATACAGAATTATTCCCATCACAAAGAAAATCTCCACTTTTACTTACCTCAGGTCAGCAAGACATTCACATTTGGTTCATATCCGATAAAGTAGAACCAGCAATACCAAAAGACTTTGTTGCTCAAGGTATTACATTCCCAACTATTACAAAGCGTGAGCGCTTCATTACAACCAATGAAGTATGTCGTCTACAAGCCAGAGAAGGTAATACTATATCAGCCTCTCGTGCATGTAATGATGGCATCTCGTTTGCTTACGCCGAAAATAAAGATGTTATAATTGGTCGCTTAGATTCGTTAAACAGAAACGCCACCATATTCACCAACGAAAATCAGCTTACCCGTATTGATTTTAATCCAAAAAGTTGCGACATTTTACTTGCAGGCGATGTAAAAGGAAATGTTAACATTATAGACTCAAGAGTTGCTCCCAAGTTAACTACTCCTACCTCCCGTGCATCCTGCATCAAGCCTCTCGCAGGACATCACTCCG
Organism: Trichomonas vaginalis G3; assembly: GCF_026262505.1. NCBI lineage: Eukaryota > Parabasalia > Trichomonadida > Trichomonadidae > Trichomonas > Trichomonas vaginalis. The sequence goes on along the minus strand of NC_067206.1, from coordinate 25,345,902 downwards.
CAATTACTGAATGCAAATATTCTCCTGACGGAGTTAATCTTTTCTCTCGCCACCCCAGCGACATAATATTCTGGGACTCAAGGAACATGAAAGAGCCGGTCTCCGTGATCTCTCTTGCTACTGAGAGCCAAAGAAACCACATGCAAGGAAATGAGCCATTTAGATGTGGTTGGTTCGACGAAAAGACCGTTGCAACAGGAAAACTCGGAGGAGAACTAAGTCTTGTTACGTCCGCAGGTGTCATAGATACAGTACAAACAGGACAAAGAAGAGGAGCTTTCTTTTTCTTGAAGGATAAGAAGAGATGGGACCATGAACACGCTGTAGCTGCCGTTGACTGCTTGAATGGATCTGTGGCAGCTGTGGCCAATGGAACAAAACTATACATTTACGATTGCAAGCCTTAATTTTATTTTTAATTTTATTTTTTTGTTTTATATTATATTTTGAAATATCATTGATTTTGATTAAATATGCTATTCATTTCTTTATGTTTTGTTTCTAATGAAGATACATCTAAATAAGATTAACAAATTTTTAGAAACAAATGCTTTAGTTAATGGTAAAGTTACCACCTTCTTGATTAAGTAATACCAATTCATATGTTGTATTGAATTTAATTCATTTTAGATTCGTACAAATCTTTATTCTTCCTTTCGCTCTTTTTCAATTGTTGTTAAATTCTTTTTCTGAGTTTTGGTGCTCTAGTAAAGTGCGAAAAACTCCTCTATAATTTTATTTTCTTGAGATTCCTCTTAAAGAAAATCAAATTTCACATAACTGGTTGTGTTACATGATGTAATACATATGGTTTTTAATCATGCAAAAAAATATATATTTGATACTAGAGAAAAAATGCATATTTTGTATTTTTAGGCTGCAATTCTTTCAAAATTGAGTTGGACTACTTCTTAAACCAATCAAATTGTTATTTTAGATGTGACTGTAATGTTAAAATGGCATAATTTTCACAACAATCTTCTGAAAAAAATATTTGAAAAAAAGAATGTTTAATTTACAAAACAAACAGTAATAAATTGAATCGGGCGATATAACAGATATTTTTGTATATGGATGTGAGTAATTTGAAGTAGATAAATCAATATTCAAAAAAAATTGATTTTCTTCAATATTGTTGTAGTGTTGTGATATCATCACTCTTGAGATACCATGAAGTCTGTTATTTCGAATAACTCATTTTCTTCGAATAATATTTCGCGAATTTCGGCTAAAAGAGGATGTCTCCATTTATTCCTGACTCCAAGTTTTTCTAAAAGGCAAATCTTATTGGAATAAATGTATTTTTCGTAAAGAAGTCCAACCATTCCTTTTTTAAGTTCCAGATCTGCTTCAACTTGTGCGTTATGACCTTCAATGAGTGATTCTAGCTTTTTCTTTTGTTTTTCTGTTGTTTGAACCTCGCCATTATTAATCTTTTCCAATAATTCTATCGCAGTTTGCCATTTTTCTTCCATTTTTGTCACTTTTTCAATACTTTCATTAATTCTTACTCATATCTCACAGATCAGAAACTATATGTAACAATGATATTTTGTGAAATATCATTGGTGTGGTACTCCCACAGATCAGACACTATATGGTACCATATATTAATTTCATTGGGTTCTGCAGAAGGGTACAAAATCTTGCCCAATAACCCTATTTGCAATTTAATTTTTCATTCATGTCTATAAATACCTTTCTCAACTCCCCCAGTTTGCTGAATCAAAATGATTTTAAGTAGATATTATTTATCTGTAAAATAATTCAAAGTATGTTCATAACAATATGGACATATAAGGATTATATCGATTGAATTATAATAAAGATATCATTATTTATATTTTGATTTGGTGATGTGGAGTGTTAATATTTTATTTCGTTTCTGTAATAGGTAAATAATTTTGGACAATATATTCAAATTATGGACAAAATTGAAAACTGTTTCACTCATTTTTGTTCTACGAAGGAAATCAAGAGGCCAAATAAGTTTTAAATGTCTTGAAATTTAAAATATTTTGAAAAGTTGATAAGTATATGATTGAGTTAATTGGAACAAATAGTTTTTAAGTAATCTCTTACTTTACCTTTTGAAAACATCATTGCAGTTTTTCCGTATTTATTTTTTGCTTCTTTATTAGCTCCAACTGAGATAAGATATTGAACAACGTCAAGATGACCATTTTGTGATGCCCAAATGAGGGGAGTAGATCCATAATTATTCCTTGCTTCTAAATTAGCTCCTAATGAGATAAAACATTGAACAAGATCAAGTTTACCATTTTGGGATGCCCAAATGAGTGGAGTATATCCATCTCTATTCTTTGCTTCTTTATTAGCACCAGCTGAGATAAGATATTGAACAACTTTAAGATTACCATTTTGTGATGCCCAAATGAGTGGAGTATATCCATGGATATCCTTTGCTTCTTTATTAGCTCCAACTGAGATAAGATATTGAACAACGTCAAGATGACCCTTATATGATGCCCAAATGAGTGGAGTATATCCTTCACTATCCTTTGTTTCTTTATTAGCTCCAACTGAGATAAGATATTGAACAACGTCAAGATGACCATTTTCTGATGCCTTAATGAGTTGAGTATATCCAATATCATTCTTTGCTTCTTTATTAGCTCCAACTGAGATAAGATATTGAACAACTTCAAGATGATCATTTTGTGATGCTTCAATGAGTGGAGTATATCCATAAATATCCTTTGCTTCTTTATTAGCTCCAACTGAGATAAGATATTTAACAACTTCAAGATGACCATTTAATGATGCAATAATGAGTGGAGTATATCCAATATCATTCTTTGCTTCTTTATTAGCTCCAACTGAGATAAGATATTGAACAACGTCAAGATGACCATTTTGTGATGCCCAAATGAGGGGAGTATATCCATAATTATTCCTTGCTTCTAAATTAGCTCCAAATGAGATAAAACATTGAACAAGATCAAGTTTACCATTTTGGGATGCCCAAATGAGTGGAGTATATCCATCTCTATTCTTTGCTTCTTTATTAGCACCAGCTGAGATAAGATATTGAACAACTTTAAGATTACCATTTTGTGATGCCCAAATGAGTGGAGTATATCCATGGATATCCTTTGCTTCTTTATTAGCTCCAACTGAGATAAGATATTGAACAATCTCAAGTTTACCATTCCTTGATGCACAAATGAGTGGAGTATATCTGTTTTTATTCTTTGCTTCTTTATTAGCTCCAACTGAGATAAGATATTGAACAACGTCAAGATGACCCTTATATGATGCCCAAATGAGTGGAGTATATCCTTCACTATCTTTTGTTTCTTTATTAGCTCCAACTGAGATAAGATATTGAACAACGTCAAGATGACCATTTTCTGATGCCTTAATGAGTTGAGTATATCCAATATCATTCTTTGCTTCTTTATTAGCTCCAACTGAGATAAGATATTGAACAACTTCAAGATGATCATTTTGTGATGCTTCAATGAGTGGAGTATATCCATAAATATCCTTTGCTTCTTTATTAGCTCCAACTGAGATAAGATATTGAACAATTTCAAGTTTACCATTAGATGATGCATAATTGAGTGGAGTATATCTGTTTTTATTCTTTGTTTCTTTGTCACCACCACATTCGATGAATGATCGAACGAGTCTGAGATTTCCCTTTTCAATTGCAAAATAAAGAACATTCCTCTCAGAATCATATTCATATTTTTTAGGAGCAATCTTTTTCCAAAGTCCTGCTTCGATTGATTTTGAAATCATGTCATGGTTTCCTTTCGAAGAAAGTTCATCAAGGAATTTGTAAACAGTTTTAAAATCACTAGATTTCTTAAGTTCTGTGATTTTAGTTAAAATATCTTGTGAATGATTGTAATTTTCATTAATTACATTGGTAGTGGTATCGTTGGACGCATTTTCACTTACATTTTCAGTTTCATTTTCAGTTTCATATTCAGTTTCATTTTCAGTTTCATTTTCAGTTTCATATTCAGTTTCATTTTCAGTTTCATATTCAGTTTCATTTTCAGTTTCTGTTTCGTTAGTAGAATAGTTTGTTTCTTTCTCATTTTGTTTTAAAAAATCAATAATACCATCAAATATACTGAATTTCATGTATTTTTTGACAGATTTCAGAACTGTAACGACTTCTTCGAAGTTTTTGATAGTAACATTTGCTTTTCGTGTACAGGTATATAAATCTTTGGTATTGATAGTTGAAAAAGATTGTTTGAGAAGGGTAACGTATTGATCTGCCGACAAACGTGAATATTTCATGATTGCTTTGATATCTTCGATATCAAATATATCGAAGAAGTTTTCGTTATCAATATAATCGCTGATATGAGCAGCAATGTATTCGAAATTCATATCCATGTCCTGTTTACTTTTTTTTCAAAAAAAAATCGTAACTTTACAAAAAAAATCTGAACAAAAATAAAAAATCAAAAATTGGCTCCAAATTTAATGCTTTATTTATAATGTTGCTGATTCTTGTCAACTTTAGTGATATATTGTCATTTTCCTCTGAATTCAATAGATTTTTCTTCTTCTAGTATAGATACTACCTTTTGACAAATACCACATGCTTGGTAAAAAAAAAGATTAACTTTATATTTTCCGAACAAATGTGCAAGAGATTCGTGAGAAGTTCTGATTCTCAAGAGCCCACTTATCAAATCATCCATTCCTTTCTTTTGATTTGTTTTTGAAATTCCAGATTCTGAACAAAAAAATCAAAGTCTTCTTTGACTTTTCAATACTTGATTTTAAGGATGCACTTACGCCCCTATGACATGGCTTGCAATTAAAGTGTTTAAGGTTAATTTTCAATTAAGCATCACGCCAGTTGTCAAAAATTTGAATTAAAGTCAGATGGGCGTTAGTGCAGCCTTAAGGATCCCTTAAAATCAAGTTAAACATTGAAAGAAGATGGAGACTGCTTTAATCCTTCGGACTATCTCAGAGAATTTAAATTACCGATTCTTGTCTTTAAGAAAAAAAAAATGAGATTTTCATGTTTTATGTAAACAATAAATATTTTATTATTGAATAAGTTTTCCGAACAAATATGCAAGAGATTCGTCAGGAGATCTAATTCTCAAGAACCCGTTTATCACGCCATCCTTTCCTTTCTTTGCTGATATGTTCATCTCTACTTCTTCACCGAACAAGCTGCACGTGTACAAGTTTGCTGCAATGAAGTCTGCGTTTTTAGACGTGACAAGTAACTGTTCTCTCGGAGTAATGACCGCGAACTTGAAGTTGTCAGCGATTTTGTTCAAAAACTTCACCAGATCTGTTTCACTTGTAGCTATGTCGATCTTCCTCTCCCAGACGGAAGCAGCCCACTTGGATCTGAACGCTGCATCAGATATCTTCTTCGGTTCGAAGCAGAAGAAAGGATCAATGTTGATTGGCGCAAGTGGCAAAAGTTGGTGGTCGCTGCCTCCTGCTCCAGCGAAGTCGAAACTGACTGCGCCGAATAATGTACCACATGATCCGGAGCTGATCATCACTGGGAGATCGAATTGCGTCGATCCAGATGGAGCTAAAGAAAGTAAATCGTTTCTTCTCAAAACAGAAACATTTCCGACGGTTGTGAACTCGAAAAGAATGTTCGTGAGGACGGCGTCGGTCCTGTTATAGAGAGTTACGTGGTATACTCTGTCGTATTTCCTTAATGTGCAGGAGGCTTCGACGTATAATGAATCAGATGGACCTGTGAGTTGGGATATTGGGAGTTCGACGGTCTTGATGGTCTTCTGGGGTGCTTCTTCAACAGTATTCATTAGAACTGAGAATGATAATGGAACATTTGCTGGAATAATTTGGATATCTTCGGTTTTCTGGTCCAAAATGCGCTTTCGGCGATGTTCAAATGAATCATTTAATGATTGTTTGAATAATCTGCCGAGTTTTGGAGCTTCTGATGCTTTGACCCATAAATTGCAAATATCTTTTGCATTTTTCTCGACGTTCTTGAAGCCAAGAGCCTTCTGGACAGCTCCTTGTAGGTCAGCAATTGTAGCTCCGCGCAGTTTGGCCTTAACTAAAGAAGAAATCAAAGCTAATCCGAGGAATGAAGATCCTTCAGCGAGACTGTGCCTCAAAGTGCCTAAAGATGCTGTTGTCTGCTTTGTTGTGTATGTTCCATCATCATTGATAACTGTTGTCGTTGAATTTGTTGGGTTTGAAGTGGAATCTGAACTTAATAAGTCCAAAAGTATATCAGCGCCAACAGTAGGGTCTTCAGCGAACTCGGATACAGCCCACATTGACCTTGCAAGTACTACTGGTCGGTCAGAAGCATCTAATGCCATAACAAAAAATTTAAATGCTTCTTGACGGGCTCCTGCGATGCCGCAGTCCTTCAATAACGAGCTGGATAAGTCGGAAAGCTCTGGATTTTGGTCTGTAATGAGTGGCCCGACTTGACTTGCGATAACATTGCAAGTTTCTGGAAATCTGAGGAGCAAAGTCTTCAAAGCTTCAAGGGAATCGCGATCCTTTGATGAGATAAGAGGAACTATGGAGATTGCGGACTCTTTCAAGACAATTGAAGTTAATAAATTCAAAAATCTTTGATGAAGACTGCCGACAATCGAAGCTCCTTGGGACATTTCGAGGGCAAGAGGTGCCAAAATGTCCTTGTGCTCTTCAGAAAGTTCAATAAGGGATTGAACAACGAATGCGCGTTGATTTTCATCAGTAAGTGAAGAAAGAAGCTCGCAGTAGGCATTTGCTGTAGCTCTGATGGCTGACGGACTGCTTGAGAGCGTATTTAAGACGTTGGCTGCTTGTAAACGGACTAATGGAGAATCATCTTCAGTAAAATCGACAACTGTTTCAAGTAGACGAACTCTGTAGGGCGGGAAGCGCTGATAAGCTGCTGATGCTATTTGTAAGATGGCTAATTTCATATCTTGTGAAAGAAATTGCTGAATATTAATTGTTTGATCGAGAGCTTCTTTTGGTGATGCTACAAAAGCGGCATAGAGCATTGCTGGAACAACCTTCTGATTTGTTTCGTGGGCAAAGCTTTCTGTTATTGCATCAGCAATGTCTTTGTCGAATCCAGGAATATCTCTTACAAGACGAGCAACTAAATGAGCAGCATACCAACGTACGTATTCATCTGAATGGTCTAAGTTCGATATTACTGCAGAAAGTAATTGTTGAAGAATATCATGATCATTAATTTTGTAAAGGAAACGAATTGCAGCTCCACGAACATATTCATTAGGGCTCAATAAGAATTTTCTGATAGCGTCATTAATCAAAATGAACTCAGGACGCATTTCTCCGCGTGCATCTCTGATTTCGATATTCTCAAGGAATAAGAAAAGCAATTTAATAACGCGATGATCCATTGTTGTTGCCGTGTATTGGATAATTGGCATAAGGAGATGAGGAGGAACTGACTCAGTGAAAGATAATAAAACAATTTGTTCTAAAGCTTCGGCTTGTTTTGTTGGTTCGTTTCTATTTGTTAATTGCTTCCTTAGGTCATCCCATTTTGGCTGCTTTTCCGGCTGATAATTAACAGAAAACCAACCTTTTAACATAGGAATGCAGTATCTCACTTTTGTGGACAAAATGCAAAAACCTATGAATTTTCCTATTTTAATTTGATATTCATAATATATAAGTATTTGTAATGCATATTCTATCTTCTAATTAGTAAAATTACATTGCCCGCCAAAATCAAAAATTTTCTATTGAAAAAATAGCGCCAAGTCCAAAAGTGTCATTTTCTCATTGAAGACCGCAGCTGGAGTCAATGCCGATTATCCACTTGCTGGGATGCTACACAGCCTTTGATCTGGCCAATCATAGTGCTGTTCCATCCACATCAGCAAGTGATTTCGGCATCAGATCTCCACTTGGTCTTCCATGAGAGTTCTGCAAGCCAGGAGTGCAATATCTACGCAGCCTGGCTTATCTACGCAGCCTGGCTTATCTACGCAGCCTGGCTTATCTACGCAGCCTGGCTGCTAGGATATAGTAGCCAGGCTGCGTAGATATTGCACTCCTGGCTTGCAGAACTCTCATGGAAGACCAAGTGGAGATCTGATGCCGAAATCACTTGCTGATGTGGATGGAACAGCACTATGATTGGCCAGATCAAAGGCTGTGTAGCATCCCAGCAAGTGGATAATCGGCATTGACTCCAGCTGCGGTCTTCAATGAGAAAATGACACTTTTGGACTTGGCGCTATTTTTTCAATAGAAAATTTTTGATTTTGGCGGGCAATGTAATTTTACTAATTAGAAGATAGAATATGCATTACAAATACTTATATATTATGAATATCAAATTAAAATAGGAAAATTCATAGGTTTTTGCATTTTGTCCACAAAAGTGAGACAGCCATAGGAATGAATAAAAAGTGACAGTTCTATTTCTCCCTTTGAATCAGTTTAGAATGATTCTCCTAAAGGAGATGAAACCAGCCTTTTAGCTTAATGATGAATAATGAGTAGTGAACTTTTTATTCACTCCCAAAGATCATAATTATTCACAAATTTTCAAAAAAAAAATTGATTTAATTTGTTTAATATCTGGGAATAATTGGAGATTGTAAAGAACTTATACTTTTTCAGTGCCTGGCTTCCTCTAATTCCTATTAAAAATATAGAAACTTTGTCCAAATATTTAAATTTCGCATAAAGTTTATTCTATTAAGAGTGCGAATTAAAGTCTTTGAGAATTAAAGAAAAACTTTATATTTCAAAGGCTTCTTTCTTAGTATATAATGCCAATTTGGTTAATTTCCAGGCAATAGTCTATAACTTTGTCACTTTAAAGAAGAAATTGTTGTCTGAGATGAGGTGAGCTAGAGTTAGTGGATTTTACACAATAATTTCTATTAAAAGTATTAAAGCTTACTCAAAATCTACACAAATAGCAAGTAATTACGTAAAAACACGATTTCTTAGTATCTAATCTAGAAAAGCATATATTTTTAAGTATAACAATCTATATAGTTATTAAGTAAAAGGAATGAAGAATAATAAAAGAACAACAAAAACTATTACATATAAAAGCGATTTGTTAGCAATAATTGCGTTATTAGATACTGAGACTAACACGGGTTGGCTTTCATCTTCAATATCGGGATCCGAAACTTTGGGAACGATAATATCATTTGCTGTAATTGAACAATGACATTTAGGACAAGTGTTTGATGATTCTAGCCATTTTTCAATGCATTTTCGACAAAATACATGGCCACATGTAGAAATCGTGAAATCATTAACATTATTAAGGCAAATTGCACATTTGAATACTTGAGTATTACCTGATGCATTTTTTACGAGTCCTTCTGATTCTAATTTTGAATTCAGATATCTTAAGTCTGATGTCGTTAAATTTTCAACTGCATATGAAATAAAGTCATCAATTTCGTCTCTTTTTGATTTTGCCCACGTTTCCCTAGCTGGTGATTTATATATATTTGATACAACTTTGGATGGAGTCAATTCTTCTGGATTTTCCATGGAAAACCTTAAAGAGCGAATTGGTGATGCATTATCTGCTTCTGTTGATTTCCCTCTCTTTTTCCCATGGCTTGGAGTTGTTTCATGCATAATTTATAAACGTACATCAAATTCATAATGATAAAAAATCATAATATTGATGATTTACTTATCAACAACTACTTCTTCCATTAAAAAATTAACCCCGTTTTTGATTGTTTGACAAATTCAGAAAAAAATAAATGAGTTTTGATAGTATCTTTTATATCATTGGATAGCAAAACTCAAATACCATTATTATCTTTGAGGGATGCCCTGAATTCGATAAAATTGTATACGTTTAGAAATTGCAAATTCAAAATAATGACTTTTGCGTCACGCATACTAAATTCACCAAAAGAGATACGCAATTCGCAAGATAGATTCCTATCTCCAATGAAATCACCAAAAGTTAGAATGTCACTCACTCCTGATGTTCATTTTTGCAAATCAACACCAAAATTTTCACCATCCGCGTTTTCTCCAACGGCCTCACAAGAAAAGTTCTTCTCCCCAGGAAGGAACTCACTTTCCTCACCATTATTCACTTGCAACAGCCAAGATAGATTTGCGAGTCCAAGAAGATCATCAATAGGCAAGTCTTTGGACTCTCAGCCATCATCACCAAACTCAAAATCTAGACACTATCCATCTAAGCCAATTCATACAGCTGTTTTCGATGATATCCCATCGGATTTTTATATCAACCCGATGGACTGGTCTAGAAAGGATGTTTTAGCCTTAGCTCTTGCAAGTGGTCTTATCTTGATCAATCCGAAAACATTTGAAGCAGAAAGACCTCCATCTACACCAGAAGATATTGTTTCCCTTAAATTCAATCATTCTGGCAATAGTTTGTTCCTTGGATGCTCTGATGGATCAGCTACAATATATGATGCGCTCAGATACGCCCCAATTATCCTGACTCAACCCTTAGATGATGCAATTCTTTGTGTCGATCACAATGATTTAACATTCTTCGCTGGAGCTCGCAACGGAAAGTTCGCTGCTATTGATGAAAGAACAGGAAATGTTAATTTCGAAGTTGAAGCACATCTTGAAGAACTTTGCAACATCAGAAGTTCTCCTGATGGAACAGAGATCGCCACATGCGGAAATGATTGCACAGTCAAGATCTGGGATGTGAGAAATACCCAAAAGGCAAAGACCGTTTTTGAACAACATGAAGCAGCTGTTAAAGCTGTTGCATGGTCACCATCACAGAAAGGTGTTATTGCAACAGGTGGTGGTACAAGTGACAGAACAATTAAAGTCTGGAAGAGCGAAAATGGTGAAATCCTTAACTCTGTTCAGACGGGTTCTCAAGTTTGCAATCTATTTTGGAATGACAGCTACAATGAAATTGTCAGCTCTCATGGATTTTCTCAGAATCACATTGCTCTATGGAGAGGTACCGATTTGGCTCCTTTGGCTTCATTCCATACACACAAGGAGAGAGTTCTCTATATGACCGCATCTCCAAACGGTGGATGCATTGCAACTGCAGCCCCTGGAGATAATTTGCAAGTTTGGAAATTATTCCCGCAAAAGACATTGTCGGTTTCGGAATCAATCTTGCTTTTGCGCTAATCATATTTTAGTTTTAAGCCGATTATGTATTTGTATGTCCATTGTATTGTCTTATTAAACATTATTTGTTATCAAATCTTATCAAAGTATATTATAAATATGGAAAAGGAACATATTTATTATTTTGTGTCTGTGCATACTTGACATACTTTATGTGGAATAGGAGAGAATAACTTCTTGAATTTACACATCGTTGCAATGCTTATGAAGGATCAGAAAGGAAAATATTATCTTGATTGATAAATTTCTAAAGCATGTATTCTTTGATGAATTTTATTCAAAAATATTTTCCATCATTTCAAATAAATGGTTATTGAATTGTCCTATTTATTATCAATTTTCAAAAAAATATCAAAAAGCAGACTTCTCCTAATAAGCGGATGGTGAAAATTAGTGAAAACAAAAGAAAATTCAGAATACAAACTCCAGCCTTAAATCATTATGAGGAAATACGATCTCCAAAAAACAATTTATTCTGAAAGATAATCATACATTTAAAGATTAGTGATATAGGATATTTCAATAATCTAATCAAAGCTAGCTAAAAGTAAGGAATAAATGTTGAATAAATTCGAAAACAATCCAAAACCAAATGTCTTAATATTAGTATTGTTCACTTTTATGAAGGTTATAATAATATAATATTTATTTGCCCGATTTGTTCTGAACTATAGAAATCGAGTAATCATCCGTGTAAGTTAACGTCTTTTTTTAAAATTTGAGAGTATTTTGAAATTATGAAAGCATCATAAATTGTCCGGGACATTACAAAAAGTCCGAAATGTACCATTTTCATACTCATTACATATGTGATAGTCTTTGAAGCAAATAAAAAAAAGTCAATTAATTTCAATTCACAAATAACCAGCGGCTGCTGTCCAATTTTTTTCTCACTTCACTTTAATGTCTGACTGCTCCGATCCAGCCATCCGTGAAGCTTACGAAGAAGTTCGCAAGGATGTTGTCGATACAAACTGGCTTCTCATCACATACGCCGAGGGCTCTGACAAGGTTTGGACACTCGTCGGCAAGGGCAATGGTGGCCTCGATGAATTAAAGGAACACCTTAACGAGAACTTCCGTGGCTTCGGCTACCTCCGCTGCACAACTGGTGATGAGCTTTCTGTTCGCTCAAAGTTCGTCTTCATCACATTCTGCGGTGGGAAGGTTCGCCTTATCCACAGAACAAAGCTTACAGTCCACAAGGCTGATGTTCTCCGTGTTATCGAGCAAGTCTCCATCTCTGTCGATGCTTCATCAACTGAGGAACTTACACAGGACGACATCAACGCTCGCCTTAACAAGGCAGGTGGTGCCCACTACAACTAAAGAATTCGGACTGCAATTTTTGAAAAGTCTCTATACAAGAAATAATCAAAATATTTTCTATATCTATAACAATATATACTTTTTTTTATTATAACTAAGCTACTTTTTTCTTGAGTCATATTGTAGTTGAATTTTTGATTCTTTTATTTTATTTCATATTTAATTTATATTTTTGGGTTGTGAAATTTCAGATTTATTTAATATAACAATTCATATCTCAGTATGTTTCTATTGGTTTTGCAATAAATGTCTTGATTAAACTAAAGAATTCGTATTTCATATTTAAATTTCATATAAAATCAGAGTTTCGGCTTTATATAGTATCTTAACCAGAGACTTGATGTTGATGTTATTCTGTGTGATTGTCAAATTCTTCAATCCAGAGTTGTAGAATGATCTTGGGCCAAATGTTGTAACATTCAACTGGTAATTGCTGAACTTAGTTGTGCCCTCGAAGCAGCTCTCTGGGATCTCCTTGACAGAGGCATCAAGTGGGATTGATTCAAGTGATGAGCAGTTACCAAATGTTGCGACACCAAGTTTGGTAATTGACTTAACATCAATTGTTGTGAGATCCTTAGCTTCATGGAATGAGAACTGTGACAAAGCGACTGTTCCTTGTGTCTTGAATGTCTTGATTCCTGATCCGCAGAAAGCATGTGGACCAACAACCATTTCCTCTTCTGAATCGAATGTTGCTGTGACTAATGAGATGCAGTTATGGAAGGCATGGGATTCAACTGTTGTAACATGTCCCTTGATTGTTACATCACTCAATAAGGAGCATCCGTTGAAGCAGTATTCTGGAATTGTTGGAACATCATCGGAGAATGTTAACTCAAGCTTCTCAAGTTTTGTTGCATTGTTGAATGCATATGATTGTAATCCCTTGACAACACCATTGAAGTTCAATGTCTTGAGGGAGCATCCGCAGAATGAGTGCATTCCGATTGTAAGGTTGTTCAATGACTGGATTTCGATCGACTCTAACTTGTAGCAGTGATAGAAACCGTATTTGCCAATTGACTTAACCATTCCGTTGATTGCGATTGATTGTAATGAGTTGCACTCATTGAATGCGTAATCTGGGATAAGAACCATCTTTGAGCCCTTGAATTGGACATTCTTCAATGACTTGCATCCGCAGAAGCAGTGAGCACCAATGAATGGATTCTCTGCAGTGATTGTGATGTTTTGTAATGAAGCGCATCCATGGAATGCCTTGAATCCGGCAGAAACGATTGGTCCGTCAACATTGAAAATATTCAAGTTTGTGCATCCATCGAATGCCTGATCTGGGATCTTGATCTGTGACTTTGTCATGATCTGGATTGTATCCAAGAGGTTGCAGCCACTGAAGGCTTCTGTGCCAATGTGGATTTCACCATTGGATAAATCAGAGCTGAACAAGACCTGAGAAATCTTTGTTCCCTGGAAAGCGTGAGCGCCAACATATGACAAGGCACCAATGAAGATGCTCTTGAGATTTGTGCAGTTAGCAAATGCTCTGTCGCCAACTGGAGATGTCAATGTTGCTGGAGCGTGGAATTCCTTCAAAAGCAAGCAGCCATTGAAAGCATCCTTTCCGATTGGCATTGTTTCGCCACCAGCGATGATAACTGTTTGTAACTTGGAGCATCCCTTGAATGATGCATCGCCAATCTTTGTGACTTTGCCTTCAACTGTGAAATCGTTGAGAGAAATGCAATCTTCGACGAATTTCTCTGGGATCTCTGTCTGTGTGCATTGGATGTGGACTTTCTCAAGCTTTGTGCAGTTGTTCAATCCATCCTTTGGTAATACATCTGTATGTAAGGCAATCTGTGTGATTGCTGTTCCGTGGAATGCGCCATCACCGATCTGTGTGATTGAGCCCATGATGATGTCTTCTAACTCATAGCAGTTGTAGAAGGCATTCTTTCCGAGTGTAACTGTTTCAGATTGGATGTGGCATGTAAGTAAGTTGAAGCAGCTTGAGAAAGCGTTGTCACCAATAGCGAAGGACTTATCCTCAGCACTCAATGTGATCTGTGTTAATGAATAGCAGTTCATGAAAGCATTGTTTCCGATTGACTTGATCTTTCCACTCATGATTGTGAAAGTAGTCAATCTGTGGCAATCCTGGCACAACTGTTCTGGGATATCGATAGCCTGAGATGTGCTAAGGACAATTGATGTTAACTGTGTGCAGTTCATGAATGTCTTTGGAGTGAGTGTGTCAACATTGAGGATAACATTAGAAATCTGTGTCTTGTAGAATGCGTTTGTTCCAAGATGGATGATTTCTCCGATGATTATATCTCTCAAAGTCTTGCAGTCATAGAATGCGTTGTCATCAATGGAAACTGTGTTGACTGGGATTCTGAATGTGTACATAGATGTGCATTCAATGAATGCCTTACTGCCAATTGTGAATCCATCCATCTTGTTGGAATAGATTGACAATCCGACTAATTTACGGCAATATGCGAAAGCATTGTCTTCAATTCCAGAAACTTTGTTTGCAAAGACAGCGGTTTCAAGTTGAGCGCAGCCAGAGAAAACACCACTTGGGATGACAGAATCCTCTTGGTTGTTGATGAAGATCTGTGAAATGTTTGTGTTTGTGAATGAGTTCATTCCAATTGATGTGATTGTACCAATGATTAAATCACATAATGATGTGCATCCGTTGAAAGCGTTATTCTCGACAGAGGCTGTATCTGATGGTAAGTGCAATGTGAATAAGTTGGAGCAGCCATCGAATGATGATTCGCCAAAGGTCATATCCTTGACATCTGATGAGAAAACTAATGATGTCAAGCCAACGCAGCCTCTGAAAGCGAATGCGCCAACCTTTGTAACCTTGGCATTATTGATGATTGAGTCTAACTTATCGCACTTATCGAATAAGCCTGGTGTGAACTCGAATGATTGAGTGTTGATGAAGACACGAGAAATCTGTGTTCCAGCGAAAGCGTAATCACCAGCATAAGTGATTGCGCCAATGACGATATCACGTAACAAATTGCATCCGTTGAAGACATTCTTTCCAAGTGAGATTAAATCTGATGGGCAGTGGAAAACAGCCAAGTTTGTGCAGCCCTGGAATGCGTTATCACCAACTGTCAAAGAGGAGCCACTTG
This sequence comes from Trichomonas vaginalis G3, assembly GCF_026262505.1. NCBI lineage: Eukaryota > Parabasalia > Trichomonadida > Trichomonadidae > Trichomonas > Trichomonas vaginalis. Next base: position 25,330,333 of record NC_067206.1, on the reverse strand, counting down.
GATTGAAGATGATTGATTTAATTCTGATGCAGTTACGGAATGCGTTAGCCTTGACTTCCTTAACCTTGTTGAGGAAGAAGATGCTTTCAAGATTGACGCATCCATCGAAGGCACCCTCTGAAATTGTGATATCATCATTCTTGATGAAGATTTGTGCGATTGCGCTGTTAGCGAATGCATAATCACCAATCTGAGTGACAGAGCCAATGAATAAGTCTTCGAGACCTGTCAATCCGTTGAATGCATCACTGCCAACTGTCATTGAGCTGCATGGGATGTGTAAGTATGTGAGAGCAGAACATCCTGTGAATGCAGCCTCTCCAATCTGGAAGTCAGCGTTGGAGTTTGTTGACGGCATGATATCAAGCTTGGTGATCTTGCTGCATGCGAAGAAAGCGTTCTTTCCAACACTGGAGAATGTTCCAGTCAAAGCGACTGTCTGTAATTCAGAGCATCCATGGAAAACTTCATCTGGAATTGGAATGCCATTTCCACTGATGAAGATTTGTGTAAGCTTTGTATGCATGAATGCGCCAGCACCGATTGATGTAACCTTACCAATGAAGATATTAGCCAAGATTGAGCATCTTGCGAATGCGTAAGCACCAATAGAAATTGAATCAGTGAGGACATTGAATTCGTGAAGCATTGTAGCACCTTCAAATGCACCATCACCGAGTGAGAAGGACTGTGTGCTTGTTGGTGTAACCTTGAATGATTCAAGGCTTGTGCAATTTCTGAATGCATTAGAACCAATCTTAGCAACTGTATCCTGGAAGATAATTGAGTTCAATCTGTGGCAGCCATCGAACAAACCATCTGGAATGGCAACATTGGAGATCTTCAAGTAAACAAGGGAAATTCCTGTTTTAGCAAATGAATAATTGCCAGCAGATGTGACTGCACCGATGAAGAAGTCTTCTAAGGATTCGCAGCCATTGAATGCATCATTTCCAACAGCGATTGAATCTGATGATAAGTGGAAAACAACCAAGTTTGTGCAGTTGCTGAATGCGTGTGCAGGAATTGTGAACATTGTTGTGTCAATTGGATAGAAGACTAATCTTGTGAGTGATGTGCATCCATGGAATGCGTATTCACCAAATGACTTAACCTTTCCAACGAAATCAACAAATTGTAACTTTGTGCATCCACGGAATAATCCAGCTGGAACATCGATGTCTTGGACGTTGATGAACATCTGTTCGATGCCAGAGTTAGCGAATGCATATTGTTCAACCTTTGTTGGAACACCAATGAATAAGCCATTGAGATTTGTGCATCCGTTGAAAGCATTGCTTCCAATTGTGACTTTCTCTGTTAATAACTTGAGGCTCTGTAAGTTTGTGCAGTTGCAGAATGAATAAGCAGAGAATGTGAATTGTGTTGTATCAAATGGATCAATGCTCAATTCCTGGAGTGATGTGCATGCGTGGAATGAGTATTCACCAATTGTCTTTACCTTTCCTGGGAATGCAATTCTTGTTAACTTATGGCATCCACTGAACAAACCTGCTGGAATATCAATATCTGGGATGTTGATGAACATCTGTGTGACACCACAGTTTGCGAATGCGTATTCTTGAACTTCTGTTGGAACACCAATGATTAAATCAACGAGGTTATAGCATCCGTTGAAAGCATTCTTCTCGATTGTTGAAACAGCAGTTGGTAAGTGCAATGAATACAAGTTTGTGCATCCTTCAAATGCTGATTCTTCAAATGTGAACTTGGAGGAATTAGATGGGGAAATTGCCAATGATGTCAAACTTGAGCAATCATTGAAAGCAAACTGGCTGATTGATGCAACTGATCCAGAGAAAACAATGTGGTTTAACTGTATGCATCCACTGAATGCGGCAGTTGGAATAGCAACGTTGTCAATCTTGATGTAGATCTGTGAAATTGCTGTGTTAGCGAATGATGAAGCATCAATTTGAGTAACAGCACCGATGATGATATCACTCAAGGATGAGCATCCGTAGAATGTGAAGACGCCAACATTAACTTCTTGACATGTGCAGTGGAATACTGTTAAGCTGTTGCAGTTTGTGAAGGCGTATGAGCCAATATTGAATGTTGTATTTGTTGTTGTGAAAACCAAGGATTCAAGTCTGAAGCAGTTTCTGAATGCGTTCTCCTTGATTTCCTTGACATTAGAGATGAATTGAACACTGGCAAGATCGTCACAGAATTCGAAGGCACCTTCTGGAATGACAACATCAGCAATCTTGATGTAGACTTGTGTAATTCCGGAGTAAGCGAATGAATATTCCTTCATGGATGTGACTGGGCCAATGAAGAAATCGTGAAGATTTGTGCATTAGAAGAAAGCGTTGGCTCCGACAGTCAACTCGCCCTGTGGCATATGCAATTGCTTTAATGATCTGCATGCATAGAAAGCAGTGTCACCAATAACGATTGTTGCACCTGTGTTCATAACGAGGGATTGAAGGGAAGAGCAGAACTTGAATGCATTTTCTTGGATCTCAGCAACTGTTCCCATGAATCCGACTGTTATCAATTTGGAGCAGCCTTCGAATGTGCTTGTTGGAATAACGAGTTTGTCACCAGATAATGTCAACTGAGTGATTTGTGATTTAGCGAAAGCTCTTTTCTCAATTTTTACAATTGGGCCGAGAGATATGTCAGTTAATGACATGCAGCCTTCGAAAGCACTTTCACCAACAACTGTTGTATTCAATTGGACTCTGAATGATTCGAGATTTGTGCATCCATAGAATGCAAATGCGCCAATTGGGAAAGAGTTGATAGTGTTTGTTTGGAAGTGGAATGATGGAAGAGAAGCGCAGTTCTTGAATGCACTTGGCTTGATTTCAGAAAGAGTATTTGTGAAAACAACGCTAAGTAAGTTAGAGCAGTTCTCGAAAGCACTCTGTGGAACAACAAAGTTATCACCCTTCAATATAACCTGTGTGACGGCTGTATTTGCAAATGATTGTTCGCCGATTTCTGTGATTGCACCGATGAACAAGTCATAAAGCTTTGTGCAGCCATTGAATGTGTTATTAGCAATGGAAATTGTGTCGGATGGAGCATGGAATGCAATCATATTTGAGCAATCAGCAAAGGCATTCTCACCAATGACAATGTTGCCATTGCCACCTGGGCCAATGCTGAATGTAACTAAACCTGTGCATCCTCTGAAGGCGGAAGCCTTGATTTCCTTTACTTTTCCTGCAAAGCCTACGCTTTGGAGATTTGTTGCACCTTCAAACATTGATTCTTGGATAACTGTATCGTTGACTTTGATGACAACTTGTGAGATACCAGAATTTTGGAATGATGAAACATCAAAGGCAACTAATGCGCCGATGAAAATGTCTTGAATTCTTTCCAACGCTAACAGTATCTGTGAGTGTATGGAATGTGTAGAGGTTCTGGCATCCATAGAATGCGTTATCTCCAATCTTGAAATCTCTTGGTGTTGTTTCTAAGATAACGGTATCAAGAGATGTGCAATCTTTGAAAGCATTAGCTGGAATTGCGTTGACTGTGCCTTTTACTGTGATGCTGAAGAGTTGTCTGCATCCTTCAAAAGCACTAACTCCAAATGTAATGGCAGAATTTTGGAAATCAACTGCACGTAAAACAGCACAATTGTGGAATGCATTATCTGAGATGGTCAATGATGATGAAATTGTGACATTTGTCAAAGCAGAAAATCCTTCAAATGTATTAGCAGCAATGGTGTTGACTGTGCCACCAATAACAAGAGTGAAAGTGTTATCTGCGTATTGAGCAACTTGGTCTCTTGTAACAGATCCATCTCCTGAAACAGTAAGTGTATTATCATTAAATGTAACAGTAGATGATTCTAATTGTACTGATTTAGCCAGAAGAGCATTTGTTCTAATTAAGCTGATGGTATTAAAGAGCATCATTCTGGTTTTTGAAATTTTGAATACTCATTGAAATTTATGATAGGTATCGTTTAATCATTGATGCATTATGCATAGATGTTTAAAATAATAACAAGTTGTTGATCTTTTTCTTTCAAAAAAATTCAAGTTATTTGGGAATGAAAATATTGGCAGTGGAGATATGTGTATGCTATATTCAAAATTAAAAGCCAAAAACAAACAATGACAGTATTTATGCCAACTTCAAAATATGTCTAAATTGACTTATTTTTATGATTTCAAAATCTTCATGTAATAGCATGATTATATCTTAAATATTTTTGAAGTTCGGGAATGAGATTTTCAACTTTTATCGTTTAGAATTCAAATGAAAAATTGATAAAAATAAATAAAATACAACGGAGAATATTGACGTGAAAATCTCTTTCTCAAAAATTCTGAGAGAAAAACGGATTTGTGAATTTCAATTCTGCCATCAAGATTCAAAGAGATTATCACTCATTGCACTTTAAAATAGTATTAACATTGGCAAACATGCCCTAATATTAAATATTTTAAGATTTTTCTGAGAAATGAAAATTAATTTCTTATTTTTTCTGGGGATTATGGAATATTAATATGATCATTCAATTTAACATCTATCAGTATTAAAGGTTTGCTTCTGTTATAATAATTAAAATGGGAAACAATTGGATTCTATTTTTGATTCATTGAATCATTCTATGTACATCTACTATTAAACCTGAAATCATAGAAATACTACAAAATTAACTCAATTGGATGCAAAAGAAAACAGGATATATAATTTTTTTGAGTATATACTTTACCAGACAGATATGAGCTCACAAAAATACAAGAGTACTTGTAAATTTTGATAGCTTAGATCTTTATTCGTATTTAATTCTGATTGCAATTATTTTTCTTTGATTTAAAGATAATTCAATAATTCGGAGATAATGAATATTTATATTTTTGTTTTTCAAGCTTGAGATTTCGACCTTAAACTTTTTTATCAACTCTAATGAAAATTAAATATTGAGATCAAGGAAATACTAAACGCGAGTGGAGATTTGGCTTTCTCTGTTTCTTTTCATGTATTCTATATCACTGTAAATCTTCCAAAAAAATCCTGAAATCACAGTTATAATGATAAAATTAACATTTTTTCATTTGAAAAAATCATTTTCGAATTTTTTTTGGAATTTTCAAGTTTAATTTTGAAATTTACCAAAGATTATAACTGAATATCAATAAATTAAATCGGTGATACATATTAAAAATTAATATATAATCAAATTATTTTGTTAAATCTCCGTATAACTATGTAGTGTAAATTTAAAATTTATTACATTTGAGTCTTTTAACTCAAATGTCATAAATTTCAATTCTTAACATGAATTCAAACGCTTTTTAAAAAGCGTTTGAATTCAAATGTTAAGAATTAATATTTATTTACACAAAGTATATTCATAAATATAATGCATAAAATATTTAAATAGGCTTTATTAGATCTAGGATACATATATCTGAAGGTTGAAAAGGTCTTATGGTAAACAATTTGAAATAGATAGTATGTTTATTATGAATAGAAAAGGGTATTATTATAGAAATAGTAACGATAATATATTGATGTAGAAATTCATTGATTACGCAGTTTTGATTGGATTATTCAGCCAAAAATGGATGTTGGAGGGCTTCATGAGCAGAAATTCTCTTTGATTGGCTTGGTTCTAGCATCTTCAAGAGGAGATCAACAGCTTGTGGATCCACATCCTTTGGTAGAATTGTATCTAAGGTTGACTTGTATTCAGGAAGCTGGAATGACTCGAAATACTCGATTGATTTCATTTCTGGCCAATCTTCAGCTTTAGGAGTTCCCAAAACTTGAAGAATATTCATCAAAACTGAAATTTGAGAATCGCCTTCAAATAAGAGTTTTCCAGCAAGCATATGCCCTAATATACAACCGACACCCCAAATATCCATCTTCTCATTATAATCAATAAATCCAAGTAGACAATCAAGTGGAGCAAACTGATTTGTAAATCTGCAAGGTGTTAATGGCCTGCCTTTTATCTTTCTGCAATATCCAAAGTCGATAATTTTAATCTCGTTTGTTTCTGAGACCAAAATATTTGAAGATTTAAGGTCACGGTGGATATATCCCATTGAATGTATATATTCGACTCCTTTAAGAACTTCACGAGTAATGTATTTGATTTCTTTTATATCCATTTTAGGATTATCTTCTAAAATTTGGAGCAAATCTTTTCCTCCATACTCCATTATGATAAATTCGGACATAAAATCTTTGAATGAATCAAGCATTTGAATTATATTTGGATGTTTAAGGCTTTTTAACGTTTCAATTTCTTGAGCACTAATTTCATCAATGTCTGACTCCTTGCAAACAACAGTTTTCTTTGTTAGAAGGTCTTTGCAAAGGTATACAATACCAAAAGTACCTTGCTGAAGATCAGTTGTTTTTTCATATCTCTTGGGACCAGACAACATTGATAAAATTAAATCATAAAAAGATTTAGAAGCAATATTTACATGCTATATCTTCCCGAAACTCCTCATTTTAATAGGGTTTACATCAAAAAGATATGAGAATCGATTTATATTAAAAAGAAACTGTAAACATTTGCGCCTATGAAAATGTAAAGATAATCAAAGAAAGATATGCTTCAAATATGCAAAAAACTAATGAAATTAATATTATAAAGATTAGGTGTTTTCTATGATGCATTATCTATAGCCATTAGTATGTGCGCTTATTCGCTTGCTTAATTTCAAATTTTTAAGATATCAAATTTATTTATGAGATAAATAATAAGAATTTCGTAAGTGCACTTAAAGTAATCGCTTTAAAAGTTCTACTAAATCCTTTTATTAATTGACAAAAATGATTTTAATGATTGTAAATTATGCCATGTAATTGAATTCCGTTTTCTACTCTTTGAACTTGATTTCGACTTCAAAGTCATCGCGGAAAGGATCATCATTTTTATTTACTGGCAACTGTGCCCATTGTGGCATTGGTTCTTGAGCCTTTGATTCATCGTCTCCCTTCTTTGATTTCTTTTCTTTCTTGGAATCCTTATCCTTACGATCCTTTTCCTTATGTTCTTTATCACTGCGATCGTGATGATGCTTGCTTTTTTCTTTTGAGCTCATTTTATTTTATGTAATCATACCCTTTCAAATTTTGCAATAAATAATAGAAATTTCGCTTTGTTATAATTAAATTGCCTGAGGCCAGGTGATATTATTTCTCTACTTAATTGAAGCAAAATAGCTTTGTTTATCAAAATGATTTTTTGAAAGAGTCTGGCTGGCAGAAATATAAGAAATGAAGTGCAAGCTCGAAGTGTTTATCCAAACATTATTAATAGACATAGGATGATGCTTGTGAAAACACTACTATATATCTATTTTCTTTAAAAAAGATTCTGTTTTTTAATCAAATCGGGAGACTGCCATGTTTGCAGAGATGGATGAGAATTTTTTGATGGAATAGGTCATTTATGACAAGTATGTTGTTCACTTTCATACTTGTAATTATTCCAAATTGGGTACATTAAGACCTTAACTCAAGTTAAAGCTTGTGCAGTAAATTCATTTATTCACGTCCTTTCATAGACAATTATCAAAACAATTTGTTACTATTTTGTTTTAAAATTAATTTTTATATGGTGAAGCAAAATAAAATTTCTGCCATATTCACAATATGACTCATAGCTTTCATATGATGAGATAAATCGAAAACAGTTTAACTCATTCAATTTGCAATAAATAATTTTAATTGTCAAGTATGGATAAACGAATGATTTTGGTTTAAAAGGAATAAAAAATTCATAACCAACCGTATCCTTTGATGATTTTTATGAGAAAACTAAAATAACTAGTGATTTATTTAATGAAAAGTGGATTTGTATATTGAAATACCTCATTCATAATTTGCTTCTCGAAAACAAGTAACTTTCGCATTTTTATAGGTTTGAGATGATGAATCATAAATATTTTTTTTGTAAATTTCTTGAATTCGAGAAATATCAGGAAAAAATCTTTGTCATTTGATTTATTGGATATGTTGATAACTCAACATCTATATGTTGAGTCATGTAAGTTACATATGAATGAAAGTTCAATGATTTTTTGTTTGAGATAAAAAAGAAATTTACAATAATCGTTCAAAAATTTTGTCTTCAATCAAACATCAAGGTTCATAATCTCCTTGACCAATACACATTAATTTATTCTTCTAAGCTCAAAATTTTGATTGCATGACTGAAGGAATATCATTTGAAGAAGAAACACTATCTCAGATATCAATTCTATTAGATGGTATTCATATGTCAGACACAGCAGATTCTTTTGGAGCTTTAAATGCATATCTCAGCGAAATTAAATTTCCATCAATACCAGAAATCATTTCAAGCCGAATAATTCATGAAGCAAACAGATTAATAGAAAGTTCTGTTGACGATGATAACACTAAACTTAGTATTGTAACATGCATCGCTTTTGCCTTTAGATTTATTCCATCTCCTTTTGAAACCATAAGCGAAACAACTATTTTACCATACATTTCGATGTTCTTAGAGAATGAGCCAGATGTTCCACTTTTAAATCAAATATTAGAATTATTAAATATTTTATGCATAGATTGTCAAAAACACAACTACGGGGAAAAGGCACTTGTTTTGGAATATCTACAAAGCAATCTTCTTGTCATAATTTACAATATTGATATTGATGAAGAAAATGCAGATGTACTCATATCCGTTTTATCAGTAATTATGACAATTTCGCACACCATCAACCAAACACCAACTAGATATCAATCATTATTCGATCTTTTGATTCTTTTACTAGATTCACCTTTGCAAATTTCAGAAAAGATTTTAGAGTTCTTATACAATCTCCTACAGAAACATATTAATCTTTACTCATGTCTCCAAGAAAATGACGTTACTTCTTTGATTGAATTCTCAAAATGCGATTCTTATCTAGCCCAAAGATATTCTTCATCAATATTAATATATTTGACATCAAAACAAGAAAACTTACAGTTTTTTATGGACAACGGCTTATTTGACATACTTTTGACAACTATTCATGAAGATATCAGCAAAAAGAGCAATGTCGCATGCTCGCCTATGTTCGAATGCATTTATAACCTTTCACAGTTTGATAAAGATTTAATAGAAGTGTTTTTCCAATCAGATTTATTGAATTCGGATGCTTTGCTTGGAGTTCCATACTCTATATCTAAATCGTTAATCAAATTGATAGATCTTGCTATCAAAAACTTCGCAGACAATCCTCCATTCTTAAACAATATTCAATTAGTGGTTGAAGTTACAAAAACTTGTCTTCTTTCGGATGACAAGGAAATAGTTATGATATCACTTGATATCCTCGAACAGCTAATACATCAAAACATTGAAGTTGACGCTGCCGATACTCTTGCTTGCCTTTCTGAAAGTGAAGATCCAGATTTATCAGAAAGAGTAGCAAAACTATTGGAAATTGTTAGCTAAGTATATATATAATATAGATTGTTATTTAGATTTTTTCAAATAAAGTTAATAAAGTCTCTTTCCTTTCTCATGTTTTATTCAATTAAATATATTTTTGTTCGAATTTAGCTTGATTTCTTACACGTATCAATTTAAAATGACAGATTCCTTGTATGTGAACTAAACAACTTTATAAATTAACCTTAGATTTCAATAAATTTTTAGAAAAATACATTATTTTTGAATGCTAGTACAATAATTTTAAATAAGACAGAAAATAGAATGCAATTGCATCATTATTTTCGTTTGAACATACTGAACAAAGAATTTTGATCGAAAAAAAATTTCTTATTCTCCATTACAGAGACTGAAAATCGAGGTAAACAATTAAAAGTAAAATATGTATAGATCATTTTAAAGCTTAAAATAAAATAGAAAAGAATAGAATAAATATATTTAGCAGCACTTTTCGCGCTTGGATGGTGTAAGCTGCTGAGGTTCTTGCTTTGGTGTATTTGCTTTAAATATTTGAGGATAACAACGGGCAGCAGATTCGAATAAATCTTGAACGCCATTTCCTGTTTTAGCTGATGTTAAAATAAAAGCTTCAGCATGATAAGTTTGTGTCATATCTTGTGCCATTTGGTTAATTTCGTTAATTTCCTCTTGTGTAAGAATATCACTCTTTGTAGCAACCAAGTAAACTAAGCAATCTGGAGCCTCTGTTCTGATTTTATTTACCCAATTTTCGACTTGATCAGTCCTCTTTGGATCGAAGCAAACGAAAGCAACATGCGAGTCTCTATAAAACATCTGTGAAATTGCCTGGAAACGCTCCTGTCCAGCAGTATCCCAAATTTGGAGTTCAATTTTCTTTTTCTCAACCTGGACTACCGCACTGCATGAGGCGGGGGCAACTGTTGGTAGATCATTGTTTTCGAAAGGATTTTTGAAATATGCACTAATTAAACTTGTTTTTCCAACGCCGCTAGACCCGACAAGGATAACTTTCATTGTATGGTCAATCTGGTTCTCGCTTGTCATCGAAGTCCTTTTTGATTCTTTTTCGCTTGTAAAAAAGTTTACAACCTGTGAATTTTGTTAGCTGTTCGTTCTCATAATGTATGATAAAAACAAAGCAAATTATTTGAAAAATAACAATAATTTGAATTAAAAATTTTGTGAGAAATCACAATGAGGTTTCGTTTGGACGCATCGATTATAGAGTGTTTAAACACATCATCAATGCAGTTTTAGCCTAAATTAAATTTCATATGTCTTTTTGTAAACTTGGTTTTGAAGAGAGGGGCCTCGGTACTTGTATTGAGGAATCATCATATTAAAACCAAGGGCAGACATACAAATCTGACTGAAATATAATTTCCGGCCTTAAAGAAGAATTCAGGGTAATGAAGCAAAATATCAAATTTTGTTTTTTTCACAAAATAGTTAATATTCTATCATAATCATCTTAAAAATCATTGCTACCAATCAACATCAGGATAATATGATATTATACTACAAAAATTGTTAAATCTATACTTGATTTACCCATATATACACATTTTAACATTCTTATTTTTTGTAAATGGGCTTTCAACCCATGTTGTAACTCAATATTCTTTTTGTTCTTAAATAATTTTTGAATTATTTGCAATAATATTTATAAAAACCATTTTCTTATGTATAAATGTCAGTAAGTATTTATTCTGCCATGAATTTTATTTGTGAGATTCTTTTTCCAGGTATATCAAAGTGAAAAATTCAAAAAGCTTATAAATAAACCTTTCAATTTAGAAAGATAAGATTTTAATGCTCAAAGATACAACACATTCATACATCCATAAGGAAGATAATAAAAACGTGAATGAATTAAGAAATTAAAATATGAAACAATATTTTGAACAAGCTGATTATCATTGATATCTTTCTTGTGAACAAGGGATACTCTTTCATATGTAAAACTCCAAACCTATTCTAGATTGAATTTTGTTCATGTATCATCTGCATCGCAGATTTTTTAATTAAATTATGCCATATACAAAATTTAATTACGTCGCATTATAACTGAATATCTACCAGTTGTAGTTCCAGTAAATTCCTCGACGATTTTTTTGTTTTTCTCGTTTAATGGATTTTTATTATAAAAGAGTTTAAATTCGTCAGTTTTAAGTCCCGAAGAATTAGCAGCAAATTGATAAAGTACATGAATTTTATCTTCTTGAGAAAAGTATTGAAAATAATGGACTCCTTCGAAGATAATTATGAAGAAACGAACATTTGATACTTGGTTGATGGTATCTATCGGATTCTTACCATTTATTTGTGTAACTGTTTCATCATTCCATAACATAATGTAAAACTATTTACACAACAATTAAAAAAATAAACTCAGTAAGAAAAATTTTATACGAAAACATCTATTAAAAGTCTTTTAGAGTGTGAAAAACATAGTATGTAATTCAAATAATAAAAAAAGAAAATATATTTATTCAGGCTTCTTCGATTTGATTGATTGGAATGGTTCATCATCCCTTGTTATCATCCAGTTGAGCAAGGCCGGCAATTCTTGGTTATTTCTTACAAGCTCTTCGAATCTTTGCATTCGATAATTTGCTAATGAGACACCGAGAGAGATTCTGGAGTCCTCAATAACAGCGAGATCATTCAACTCGAGTGAAATATCAAAGTTCTTCTGGAACCAAACAAGAGCTTCCTCCTTTTGGCCAGATTCCCAAAGAATCTTACCCATAGTGAAGCAAGACATAGCCTTATCGTGGGCGTTACCAGTCTGGTTGGCCAACTCATGGAGAATCTTGAAGTATTTGATAGCTTCATCGATTTTCTCCATGTATTTGTATGATGTAGCGAGAGCTGAAACAGCAGAGCTCTGGCCTTCGATATTTCCGAGGCCTTTGTAGATAGAGAAAGCTTTTTCGAAGTGTTCAATAGCACTGTCGAGCATTTCAAGTTGTTTATAACATAAACCGAGTTCTTGGTGGCAAATAGCAAGAGAAAGAAGTACACCGGACTCGGAAGCAACACGTAATGACTTGTTGAGGAATTCGATAGCTTGTTTGCCTTCTCCACGCGCGATTAATGATTGAGAATATTTTCTATAAGCATCAATGAGAGCTGCTTGAGCTTCAGCAACACCATCGTTAATTGAAACACAAACGGAAAGGCATTCTTCGCAGAAATGCAATGATGACTCGAGATTTCCTGCTTCTTTGAAAAGTCGGCCAATTTCTTTGAGAGCTTGGGCTTCTCTAATGAGATCTGATGTGAAAAGAGCGTAGTCACGAAGTTTTTCGAGATAGATAATAGCAATCTTCATGTCGTTGATTGATTGGAAATATTGAGATAAATCTGTATATGCTGTTGCAAGTTCGGCATCCTTAGCAATACGCCTTGCATTCTCAGCTTGAATAAGTCTTTCTTGAATGAAATCGTACTTATTCGTTGGAACTACGGGTGGTGGAGGAGATGTGACTTCGCCTGAGTCAATTGATTGCCAGTAATCGTAGTGATATGATCCTGGAGCTTTAGGATGTGTAATCTTGAAGAAATCAGAGAAAGAGTCGACATAGCCAGACGTTAATAATTCGATACAAATACATTCTTCTTTGGAAAACAAATCTGCATCTGTAGGCTTCTTTAATTCAACTTTAGTTCTCTCAAGGGTCTGTGTTTGTGTTGTTAATTCCATTGTTCGCTTTTTAATTACAGCTAACGAAGGTTCTTTCTTGCGAGCACGCTTCTGAGCATCGCCAGTATTGCGCTCTATAATAAGATTTTTATAAGCAATTGCTTGCTTGCGCTCCTCTTCCGTCATTTGTGGTTGAGAATCGCTCATAAGCAATAATGCATCTCGTAAACAAAAGTGACAAAATCCGTTTTTATTTAGTAACGCTTATTTCATCATTACAATGAATACATAACAGTAAAGATTTTGAATTTTCTTACTGAAATGATCAAATCATCAAAAATCGCAAAAATATATTTTGAAATAATATTATTTTCTAAGATGGAATAGTAACATAACCAATATAGCTAGAATTACTAAAATTTGTGCATTTGACACATCTCATAAGCTATACTATTTTTGGAATACCTATTGATATCCTTCAATGTCAATCAATAGATATGAAATGCGCTTTGTGAAGTGTAAGATGGTTATTATAAATATATTATCTAAAGAAAGGAATCAAATTGAATCATATAGAAATTAATATCTATCTATTGGTTGGGAATAAAACAATATCATTATAAATAGTTATGCCGTAAATATCTCCATATAATTTTGTTGCAAATTGAATTATGTAAAAAATATATTTAAAAAATTTGAGTCTATATTAATATATTTAATCTACAATCACCAAACAGCTTAACCCTCTATCAGATAATTCAGTCATTTAGTCCGAAATATCTTTTTTTGCTTGTTCACCTAATTCTAAGAAAGTTTTCTCCAAGTTGGACACAGAACATGTGAAACACTCCAATCCAATATTCATATCCTTTATGTCTTGGAGAGTTCTGAATAATTTCGAAATTGTTATGGAATTCGATGGAATATTGTAAACTCTGGAGCAGCCATGGTTAATCATGACCTTTGCCAATGGCAATCTATCAGAAATCAACTGGTCAACTTCAGAATTTTTGTCGTTTGAAGGATTGATCAAAATATCAATCTTAAAGTCCTTTCCGTATTTGTTTGCGAAGAAAGATGGCGTTCCGATTGAGTAAATGCAACCATCAATCATAATTGTGATTTCATCGCAAAGATTTTCAGCTTCATCAAGCATGTGAGTGCACAATATGAATGTCTTCTCTCCTTTGTTCATATTGATCAAATGGTGGACCTTTCTGCGGCTAATTGGATCCAATACTGAAGTTGGCTCATCAAGAATGATGAAATTTGCATTAGAAAGGAAAGGAATAGCAACACAAAGCTTCTGCTTGAGAGGTGGTGGGAGATCTTTGACTACTGCGTCACGATGAATATCCAAATTAAGAGAATTCATCAAAGCTTCAATTTTATCATCGCGTTCTTCCTTTTCCTTGCCAAAGAAGATACCGAAGAAGTTCAATGTCTGATAAATTGTTAATTCATCAGATAAATGATCCGAAAACTGGGGACAATAGCCAATTGTTGATTTCTTGATCTCATTTCGGATGTCATTACCATTAACATAGATAGATCCGGTATCTACTGGCATTTCTCCGAGAATTAAATTCATTAATGTTGTTTTACCAGCACCATTTGCTCCCAGGAGGCCAAACAATGAATTTTGCTTGATACCTATAGACACATGATTGACAGCGATAACTGGATTATCAATTTTAGATGGGAAATGCTTACATACACCAAGAATCTTGATGAAATAATCATCGGATTTAGAATTAAGTACTGATTCTTCCATCTCCAAGGCTTCTGGCATCAATCTTCTTCCTCTCTTTGCTTCAATGAACCTTTGCATATCAAAATATTTTCCATTTCTTCTTCTTATGTAAGAAACAATTTCAAAAATGGCCAAAAGCATCAAGTAAAGAACGATATTTATTGAACAACCAACAAATCTCATTCCTGATCGGCCAGATACTACATTACTTACTGAAGAAGAGACACTCAGTATAGATATTGCAGCAGTCCTTGTATCATTCTTGAATGCAAAGAATCTGATTACTACATATGTTGTTATATGTATGAAAATTGATAATAAATACGAAATGTACTTGTTCCAAAAGAACCAAGACCATACATAGTAAAATAAGATGATAGGGATGAAAGAATAAACAATGGAAAAGAAACAACCAACAAATGCTGCAGGATAAAGATTATAATAAGTAAATGTCCAAATTATATCAGTAATTAAGGCAACAGGAAGCAATAAAAGCATATCTAATGTAAATGATGCACACCAATATGGAATTACTGACATTCCGCATGTAATAAGGTATTTTCTTTTAATAGATTTGATATCTTCTTGTGTAATTGAGAAAAGCAAAAACATAAATGCTACAAATCCAAGTAGGTAGAACCATTCACCATTGTTATCAATAGAATACTGATCATCCATTTTATTTGTGTCCTGAACAGTTGTAAGTGTATTTTCATCGATTGCAAGATCTGTATTATTAAGGTAATTAACTAATGCACGTCTGATTAACAAAACATGAGATTCAGTCTCATAATGAGTAGATTCAACTCTAATTATAACAGGACCATTAACTGTTCCGTTCTCCATGCGTGTTAAATTGGTTTTATTATCTATTTCATATGCAAGAACAATCACATCATCAGTAGTTGAATAATCTTTTTTATATTGGCTGTTGAAACTTTCTACTTCTTCAAAAGAATAAAAGTTTCGTATTTCTATATCATTTGACGTTTCTTTTTTATGGATTTGTTGAAGCGTTTGGCCAATTTCGGGATAGCAAGTTTCATTTGTACAATATGAAGACAAAACTCTAGCAATGATATGTTTTCCTTTCAGTTTTGCATCGGATATCGCATAGTTTCCATCGTTCCACTCAAGCTGGATTGTTTTATTACCAATAAATGCAGAAAAGTTTGCTAAAACAAGAAAAGCTATATATCCTATAGCAAGGAAATACGAATTTCTCATGTATATCATGAATCTTCTATAGAAGATAGCATTGAAATAGCTGAAATATTTGTGCATGAAAATTCTGATCTAAAACCATTCAATTTTATTCCTTTCGACAATAAGACATATTCTTTTACTCAGTTGCCTAACGAGAAAAATATTTTTTTTTCTCTGGTTTTGAATTTGAGAAAAAAAGTGGTTGAAATTTGATGCGTAACAAGCAAAAAAGTTATTGGCATTTTGGAAATATAGACACTAATCAGAAGTCGATGAAAACAATTCTGATATAAGAAAATAGATGTTGCAGTGATTATAAAATAAAATTTCTCGAAATTATTTACATGGATCTAGCTTTGATAATTGAACATCAATAAAAAGAGTTCAAATTCAAGAAAAAACTACTATTGACAGTGTTAATTTATTGAATTTTTTTTTGAATTCGATTGAATCAAACAAAAAATAATGCAAAAATCGATCTTTTACAAACGATATACATTATACCTAAGAATACATGATCTTTTTACAATATGTGAAGAGTTAGTTTCAATTGCAATTATGAACTATTTAAACATAAATAAATGCAAAAATAGTTTTAATAAGATTCGTAAAAGCATAAGCCTTTTGGATCAATGAATTTTACTATTAATTTTTATTTTTACAATAAATTTCATGAGAAAATTGTTTTTATCTTGTTATAAATCTTCAAATCAAATAGGGAAGGAACCTTTTTGATGCCATTTAAACTATGCATTTGCTCTAATTTGAATCTTATAAAAATAATTTTAGTTGATGATGACTTATGAGTCATAGATCTATAATTTTTTCTCAAATATTTAAGATATAAAAGTTTTGATAAAAAATAAATATATTTTTTTAAAAAATATTATTTAGTTAGTTTGATATTGTGGAGCAAGAGAGTTTTGATCGATCTGTACTGGCTTATTTGGTTCTTCCAACTTCAATTTCGTTGCCTTGACCAAACCATTCGAAATTCCTTGGAGATAATTGAAAATAGCTTGAACAGACTCGATATATAATGATTCTCTCTTTTCGTAAGCGACAAGGATATTGTTGACAAAGTCTATTGACGCGCTGAGCTTCTTTGACAAAATTAGATCGTATAAGAAATCAATAACTACTTTCAAATCACGATCCAAGCGCTTTGCCTTATCTGCTGGACTCAACTTCTCCAATTCAGCCTTTTCTGATTCAGTGTATGTAGACATTAAGAGGAATTTGATCTCAACTTGAGAATAATTCTTGAATATCTTGACCAAGTTGTATTTCATGACGAAATTCTTAATGTCATCAAGGAATCCACTGATCTTAGGGCTGTTGAAGTATTGTTTGACGTCATTTACCCTGTTCTTGTAGGAAACAACGTCATAATCAAAATATGAATCGAATAAGCTGGCAATAGGAGCAACATCAGGATGAATTCTTTCTATACCAATGGCTGGCTCGGCAAGGAGGTTCTCCAATCTGTGGCAAAGCATATTTGTAAGAATATAATATGGTAATACCTTGCGGCGGTTCTCGGAACCGATTTGTACGAATGTATTGAATGATGCTTTGAATGAAGAGCTTGCCTGTTCGATGAGATTGCCATCAAGTTGGAGTCTTCCGGCAACAAATGTAATTAAAGCTGTTTGGTATGATGAAAGTGTTCTAATCTCTTGGATCTTGACACACTTCTCGTAAATACGGCGTACTTCGGCATCATTTCCTTTGTTAAGGTTAATTTCGAGTAAAATAACTAAAAGTCTGATAGAAAATCCTGTCATGACTATATCACTTGTATCTGGATCATCAGGAATGTATTGGTGAACGTGATCAATTAACTTGATGGCGTCTTCGAGCTTGCCTTTTCCAAGTTCTAATTCTATGAGCTGCATCTGGCTTTCGAGGGCCCATTTACGATAATCTAAGGAGTTTGGATCAAGCTCTTTAGCTGCATGGGAAAGGAATGCGTATTGTACTTCAGGATGATGCAAAATATTTGTAGCGACTTGATTCATTGTGCGATCGAAGCGTGAAACCTTGATGCAATTAGCTTTTACGAAACTGTAGAAATTATCGAAAACTGCTAAGAGGCTATCAAGATCTACACCTTCTTTTGCAAGCAATATGAGTAAATGCGAAGTAGCTTTTGCCTTGAGATGATCTTCAGCTGAATCATCGTTCATAACTTTTAAGAATAAATCAAGAGCAAGGGAATCATTATAGTTTAAATTATCTTTGCCTTGTTCATATGAAACCTCGGCTGATTGCTCCTCCTGCTCCTCTTCTTCTACTTCAACAACTTCTTCTTCCTCATAAACTACCTCTTCTTCTTCAGACATATTTTTTTTTAAAAAAATGAATTTTTTTTTGTAAATATAAATATGACACCATCCAAAATTCTGACAGCGGCATCAAAAATTAGGGTGTTTTTCTTGAGTAATTAAATAAGTATCCAACAAATTCCTTATACAATAACTTAGATTGGCCAAAATTTTATCTAAATTGTTTTTTTGGAAAAGGTGACCAAACTATTTTTTGAAAGTCCGCCATAACTTTAATGGTACTATTTCAGCGTGTACAATGAATACAAAAATTCTAAGAGTGCCACATAAAATAGTACTTTAGACTTGAGTTAATGCTACCAAGCAAATGTTAAAAAGATGACTTTAGTGTTTTGATAATCAAAGATTAAAATCATTATTGTCTAAATCAATAATCATAACGACAGAAGTTAATGTTTTTTCATAAGTGCTTTAAATCCACTTTTAAAAGTATACCTCAAAAATCAAAATATCAAAAAAAATTGGCCGATAGGTTTGGCTTTAATTTTTGTCTGCTTTTATGATTTGATATGGATGTTATAATTTTAAAAGTTGAGCCAAATTCACCAATAGATTTTTGAGATTTGCAAATACTCAATAATTTTCAGCGTGTTATCTTTTATTAAAAGAACTATTTGGTTTCAGTATCATATAAATTGATATTTACTTTCTATTTGAACCTTCATTTAGCTAATGATTTAATAATACAGATTTCATCTAGTCCTTATAAGAGAATTTTGAATTTGTTATAATAAAAAAACAAACAGATATAGCTTACACTTCTATAATAAAGATACCTTTTATAGAAATCAGTATGAAATGTGTTTTGGCTTATTGGAAGCATATCAGACATAATCGCCATAATCAAAAAATCTATATACCCAATAAGTAATAAATTTGTCGATATAGATTTTCCATAAAATTAGTTTTTAGTCTGATCTTAAAATAAATTTAATTTTTTATAAAAAAAATCACATTTAAAAGTACCTTTTTAGTAGCTCGAAATCCTGTTGGTGGATTTCGGGCGTACTTCAAAATTAGCTTTTCTTCTACATATGCAAGCTATATTTTAAATATGGAGCAAATCGAATCGGCGAAAGGAGTTTAGTTACCTTTTTTTTGGAATTTTTTTTCCAACACAAAAGGCCATAACTTTGTAAAATTGTAAAAGAAAGCATTTTGTATGGAATCTCACAAACTCAGTGACTTTAATGTAGATCCAATATCTCATCAGAATAAAACACACTTTTTTTTCTTTGAAACTTTGCTGCTTTGATTTTTCCATATTTCTGATATTACGATAGTTAACTAATTATGGAATAATACTCTTTGTGAGGAATTTTGTTTTCCATAAGGCATCAAATTCATATACTTGTATTATTTTGGATATATAGAAGCTCATTGCATATATGCTATTTGAATTACTTTATTTTCATGGTTGCAATCCAATGAATGATCTTTATAAAACTGACGAGCATTTATTGTTAGAGAATCCTATGAAATATATGACTGAAGGACATGATACAAGCTATTATAATAGAATAGCTTTCATAATTGATACTGAATTCACAGAAGAGAACTTTGAACAATACAAATATTCCTCTTATATTGATGAATTAAGCAGTTACTTAGCCCAGAATGACGAAAGATCATCACTTTTGCTCTCTTTATTATATGAATTTGATAAAATTCAAAATATTTTGATCTTAATTCCAAAATTATTAGAAGACATATTAGAGAAAACACTGAGATTTATCCTCTTATCATTCAAGCACCAACAAACTCATGAAAACACTAATTCAATATCGGAAACTGCCTTTTTCGTATCCAAACTGCTTCTCAATGATATCAATCAACAATGCAAATGTATTATTTATGAAATTTTATCGAATTCAGTAAATTTTGGGATTGAATTTATTTCAGAAGATTTTATCCATTTCGTAGTCCAGAACTACTATGCATCTATCGAAAATAATTCCACCAGGTGCCTCTGCGACCATATCATTATATTTATGGCATGTTTTTTAGATAAATTAAGAGATACTGCACCAGAAGATCTTATTCGTTTATTATTTGAATGGTGGCTAAATGCAAACACAAATTACATTTCAACACTTCAATATTTGCTTCCAATTATTAAATCACATCTGGACATATTTATTGAACATTGCCATAAGAGATATGACTTCTTTGAAAGGATATTATCAAATCCTCTCAACTCATTACCAAAAGAACAAATTCGAAAATATTATGAAGATTTAACTGATTTCTTTAAACTTATCGTTTCAAATTCCACACACAGATTTTATTTAAAGCTTCTTAAGATGGGCTTTCTCCAAATTATTTCTAATATTCTTAATATTTTTGAATCAGATAATTTTGGCATAATTCACAAGCGAATATACTCAATTATCGGGATAATGATGAGTCAATCACCCACTATTGCAGACTTCTTTGCTGAAAATATTGAAATATTCCATAAATTGATTCCACAAAATATATCTGAGATATCAAGTGAGCAAAAACATTGCGTCCTCAAACTTTTCAGTAAATCATCTCCATTATTATCAATACAAAGTGTCAAAAACATATTTGGCTCTACAGATTTTCTCCAAATCCTTATTTGGGGAATATTAGAATATCATCAGAAACTTGGAAAAAATTGCATTTTAGGATTGACAAAACTGTTGGATAACTATCCAAATTGCCAAGTTGCTGTGCTAGTTTATGATGAAATCAATGAAAGTGATCTGTTTGATGACTATTTTGATTCTGATATAGATAATGAAGAATTTGAAACCGCAATGGACAATTTTATTGATTTATTCGAAAAAATTCCAGAGAATTCACAGCAAATAGCTTCATGACATTTACCACTGTATAGCATCGAAAGAACAAATACACAGTGCATAACAGCCTGGAGTCATTGTTATGACTAATGTTCAAAGAAAATCTTTCAACAACAATATCCTCTATGTCTTTTC
This sequence comes from Trichomonas vaginalis G3, assembly GCF_026262505.1. Lineage (NCBI taxonomy): Eukaryota > Parabasalia > Trichomonadida > Trichomonadidae > Trichomonas > Trichomonas vaginalis. The sequence continues at coordinate 25,309,002 of NC_067206.1, read as the reverse complement.
TTTCTTTGCGAAATCTTAAAATTAGTCCAAAAAACTTTGGCACTATTGTTATAGAATAAATATTTATCATATTGTCCATGATTTTAATATTTCAAATCTCATTTCAAGTGATTTCCCAATTTAATTATACTCTAATAACAAGATATCCAAAAATTACAAGTTAAGAGTGTTCAATAAGGTATTTCTTGAACAAAAATTAAATCTTAAAAAATATGATGATAAAGTATAGATTTGACTTGTACGATAATAAGAATCTGCATTAAATTATCTCAGGCTAATTATTCGTCTGCAAACAAGTTAGAAACTTGATTGTGAAGTAATAAATGGTTTTAGTATACGTTTAAAAATTGCAAAAATGCGTCGCCAAAGCATCAAAAGCTCAACTCCTTCAGAAATGTCAACAGAAGACATTATCTCTTCATTAGAGGTCGAATTCGAGTTTGCAGGAGATGATGTAATTGCTGATGATGGACTTACTAAATTTACAAAGTTTGAATCAAAGTTAAAACGAACAGCAGATTGGAATGATCGCCTACAAGCAGTAACAAGAATTGCTGCTCTTTGCAAAGGAACAAATAACGTTAAACAATCCGCAGCCGAATTCAGAACAATTGTTACATCATTCGTTGAATGTCTTACAGATGCAAGATCAACACTTATGAAAGGTGCATGCTTAGCATTAGTTACAATTGCGAAATCATTGAAAAATCATTTGGACACTTCAAGTTTCTTTATAATCCCACAACTTCTTGATAAGACAAACAATGGTGCTGCAGTTATAGCATATTCAGCTCGTTTTGCTGTTGTTAATTATGTTAAATACGTTTATGGTAAAAATACAAAGGCTACACTTGAAAATGGCATTACAAGTCCTAGTGAAGAAGCTCGCTTAACAACTCTTCAAGCTATGATTGCTACAATCTCTTCTTGGCCAGAATCTTATTCCGGACGTTTCCAATACTTTATTAATCAAGCAAGGACAGACAAATCCTCAAAAATACGTAGCCTCGCTTCTGAATACGCAAATGAAGATAGCGTTTCAGTATTTTCTACCAAATCAACTGCATCAAAAATTCCAATTCATAAATCAAAGATAACTGATTCGACATCATCTAAGAAGAGCGGTATCCCTACAAAGACACCAGCAAGAGATAATGGTGTAACTCCTTCAAAGATCCCAAGATGTGCATTTAATGGAACAACTCCATTAAGAGTTGATAATGGAATGACGCCATTGAAGCCATTATCTGTACTCAGCACAAAATCAGTAAAACGCGCAAAGGAAGATGATGGAAAGACTCCAATGAAGAGACATTCCGATGCAACAGAAGATTTCATTCCAGATCCAGAGCCATTTGAAGATCACGAAGTTACTCCAGAACAGAAACAAACCCTTGATGATATCATTGCAAAATCAGACATAGAATCATTAAGAAATTATATCAAACAAGAATCTCCAGATTTGTTTGGATTCCTTCCACCAATAATTGATATCCTTATTGCTGAAATGCAGAAATCATCACAAATTTCTGCTGATTTCCTTACAGATCTTTGCAATTTCTGCGCATCTTATTTAATTCCATATGTTATTGATATCCTTACAAATCTTCCTAGTGATGAAGCAGCTGCGAAGTCGATAATAAACGTTTTGTCAACTGCTTATGGCAAACAAGGCGTAATCAGATTACTTTATTCATCAGAACAGCCATTTGTTATGCCAATAATTCTTGAAAATGCTCTTGATAATGATGATATTGACGATCAAGTAAGAGCAGTACTTGCAACCATCAAAAGAGATCAATACAAAAATAATGTTGCTTTAGTTATCGATATATTGCAAAAAATATATGAAGCAAACAAGAAATTATGCATCAGAACAATTCTCAATATCCCAGATGACATGAGAAAGTCTGTTTTAGTTGATGTCGAAACAAAATTACCAGAATTAGATGAAATTTTCAATGGAACAGAACAAGACACAATAATTAGCTTACTACAAAAGGAAATGATGAATGCAAAGACAGGAAAACCTGTTGACATCGAAGTTCTTCAAGAAGGAATGTACGATGAAAAGACTCAAACAATTTTGATAACAATTATCAAGGAAGCAAAAGAATTCAATCCAGAATATGTTCCATTACTTGTCCTCTTAACTGAAGAGAGCGAAGAAGTTGCTTCTTATGCTGGAAGTGTCTTGAAAGACATTTGCGAACAAAATCCTCAAATTGTTAATGAAATTGCAGATATTTTCTCTCCAACTCATGGATGTTTTGTAGCTTTCACAGGATTAATTGGCAAGGCTGACAAGGAAAGTGTTATTCATGCATTGGAATTGTTGAAGGACCAAATGATTGCTTCATTAGAAATTGAAGATTTGAGGAGAGATGTTCTTGATGTCATTGCAGCAACAGTTGTTAATTATGGTAATGAATTCCATAATTTCTTGGGAGAATTAGACCAAGAAAACATTATAACACTTGATGCTTGTATCAGAATCAGAGAAAATCCAAATGAGGATATATAGTTTCTTTCTGTTTGTAGTAGTATCCATTGCAAGAGTAAAATATTATTTATCTATTTATTTCAAAATGTAATTATTGAAAAGTTATCTATGATTTCATTTCTTGTATATTGTCTAACTGTAACTAAAAATGTCTAATGTGATTTGGGTAGTATCTGATCTAATGAATCTAATCTAATGCACAGCGTTTGGCCCAGATCTAAATATGTTTGTGAATTTTGAAGATAAGCTGTGCATGAACATTCTTAACGACAAACATGTTTGGGAAGAGTAATTATTTATATGGTGAAAACAACATATAATAATAAGTAACATCATCATAATAATTTAAATTATAGAATCATATTTAAAAATATATAGATTTTCATGCAAAAGCCAAAACCTTCAGATTGAGAATAGATCCTTGCTTTTCAAAGGACCCTGATGAAAACATTTTTTTAAATTTAATTTTGCATTATATGTATTCATGAAATTTGAAAGATAATTTAGTAAGATATATACGTTATATTAAATTTTACATACAAAAAAGAATAAAATATAAGATATTAATCGTTCATTGCCAGCAAACAATTAGCTGTCAAAGCCTCATTTTTATCGCATGCTTCGTAAACATGGATAACTAAATGTATATCGAACCCAAGTTCGCAAAGTCGCTTAATTGCATCTTGTTCTTCAGGAGTAAATTTCGAAAGTGGATCTTGATCAGGAATTGGTTCTTCTTCGTCATTTGGAGAATATGGATTAGATGCTTCATTCTCTGCTGTAATGCGGTCGATAGCTTCTGTATTTCGAATTTCTTCGAGATCAAAATCTTTCGGATTAAGTCCGAGGCGTTGAATTAGTAATTCTGGCTTAGCTCTGAAAAGAGCTCCTTGCTCAGGAAGTATTTTTTCTAAATCGTTGAGGACTTGATTCAAATGGTCTGGATTTTCATCGAGAACTTCAATGTTTGCTTTCACATTATCAATAAATTTGTTAAAATTGTCTACATCGCCTTTGCTTGGTATTATTCCAGCTTCAAGATAAGCAAGTGCAATTTGAAAGTTTCCCATTGCGGCTTTGATAGCAGCTTGGCAGTCTGACTTCAAGAAGCCGAGTTCCTGCAAACCTTCAATGGATTCGCAGTACTCAAAACCGTCAGATTCAGATTCTTCGTCTTCACCGCTGCTGCTCATGGAATCTGAGTCCGAGAAATTTGGTAGAGGTTCATTTGTTGGAAGACTAGTATACATATAATTGTGTGGATACAATGTTGACGTTAAATCAAATAAATCTTGCTTATTTTTATTTTCTAATGATGCTACAATATACTCGGTATCTTTGATATTGTATGATTCAATGGTTTTTGCATCTTCCATAATGTATGCCAAATAAATGAATTTTATTTTAACTTTGAATTGAGAAAATCCAATAACTTTTTTAAACGCCTGCTTTAATTGTTCTACTGTTGCATTTTGTGGAAGTTCTAGCTTGTAAATCCTACCAGTTGTAGCTCTGATCTTAACTATCATCAACTAAAAAAATTTTTGACAATCACAAAACTTAGCCATTACTTATGATTATAAGAACTATTTCCTATTAGTAGGACCACATGCGTTTTTACAGGCTATCTTCATGATTTACGCCCAATAACTCATTTGATATGCTGCCATTCTTGGTTATTCTTTTTTTTTTACATTTCTAATTTCCATAAATTTTAGCATACTACAGCCATCACATAATCTACAAATGAAATATTTTCTCATCAATTTTAGATATCATAAATATTTTATAGAATTCATTCAAATCTCCATCTTAGTTTAGATGTTTACGATCAATTCAAGTGTCTACTTCTTATAAATCACAAATAACGTACAAAATTCATGTGTTCATCAAATAGATCCGGAATTAAAATATCAATTTGTGCAATTTTTTAAACTTTATTTTATGATTGAAGTTAACTCTTAAGAACTTCTGAATGACCAAATATCCCTGGAAATAATATCATGTTATATGCATTAGACATTGCTTGACGATATTGTCATAAACTTGGCGCTTATTTTGAATAATTATGTCCAAACACAGAGTAAAGGCTCAAGCGAGAGATCTGCTCGTTCGCACAAAATTTAAAGTCACTTTGTGAGAGGAACCTTTGACCTTATGAGACTTCTCCCAATTTGTACATATTAATCCTTGAAAAAAAAAGCTTTTTTTTTTAAAAAAAGAAATAGAGTCTTTATTTTTCTAATATATATATAAAATTAATTTTCAGTAGTAGATTCATCATTATCAGCTAATTTTTCTATTAAGAAGTCATCAGGAGGTTGAGACACAGAAATATTTCCAAGAACTGTTATTCTCTCTTCCATTTCCAGCAAATATTTGGCTGCTTCAATCAAATCATCTTTCTTTACATCCAAATACTTCAATCTTCTCTTTGCTTTGTCTTCCTGGTTATAGTTACCCATAAACAGATAATAACCACGAATTGAAGGAGACACAGGTTTATCTAAAGCAGTGAATAATTGGACAATTGCTCTATCAACCATTTCATCAGTAAATTCTCCATTTTTGACTTTAACCAAACAGTCATGTGCTGCTTTAATAACTCCTTGACAATTCGAATCTCTGTACGAAGACAAAGTGAATGTTCCTTTGACAGAATTGTAGCTTGCGATTGCTCCGTAAGAATTCAATTTCAGTCTGACATCTTGGTAGAAGATTTCTCCTTCAAGAAGTTTTGCAAGCACTGTTGTAGCAATTGACAAATCTTCATTGAATAATGGAGCAATTTTTGAGACACTTGTAAAATTAGTTGAAGTGTCGATTTCGATGAAATTATTTGCGAATTCATTTTGTTGGTCAATGAACTCGTCAATCAAATCATATCTACTTTCTGACTGAAGACTTTCCATGTCAGTTCCTTTGTTCAATTCTTGAAGTAACTCAAAAATTTTTGGTTTCAAAATTTCAGCGTTTTTCTTTTCGCAATTCAAAGAAGCATCGAATTTTCCTTTCCTAAACACATTGTGATAAAAGTCACTAACGATTTGAACAATCTCGTCATGGTTGTCTTCATATTCCGTAAGTGAAGTGATGCGTTTAAGAAACGTGACACCTTCAATAATTTCTTCAATTGCAGAAGATCTTCTTAATTTCGATTGAGAACAAATTGAAGCGAAAGTAGATCCGGAATCCATGATATCATCAGTATATTCACTTGCCAACATATTTGTCAATGCAATGATCTGTTCTTTGTTTTCTAAATATGGTTCAAAAAGAACTGATCGTAAAAGTGACAAAGTTTTTTCAATGTTTCTTTCCAAACACGAAAAAGACAAAATTACATATAATTTCGGATTATCTTCTTTTGAAGTTGTATCAGTATCAACAACAACACTTGGCACGAGACCTCCTGTATAAAGATCTTCTTGTATACTGAATTGTTCATCATCTAAATCTCCACATCCTATCGCTGCAAAACAATTGGCAAAAATTCTCGTGTCTCGTATCAAAAGATCATTCAAATTCACTTCACATCTGATACGCCCGTAAACGATACCGTTTGTAGGAACTTCAAACACCCAAATTCCATTTTCTTTTGACATCGTCAATGGAATTAATGATCTTTCGATATCTTTTGGTTTAACAGATGGTAATAGATGCAATGGTTTCGGTTCTTCAACATGTTTCTTCAGTTTTTTCGCTGTTTCAACAATTTTCAGTTTCTCTTCATCAGATAACGTATTTTGTAAATCATTCAATTCATTTTGCACTTTTTTATTTCTATCTTCGATGAAATTCTTAACAGGTCTCATTACGAAATGTATTCTTGACTTGTTGTTCAAGAGATATTTGTCAACAATGTTTTCCAAATAGTTTTCGTTCGACTCGATTCTTTCCCTCAAATCTTCCAAATACTTTGTAACATCCATGACTTTAAATGGATCGAGACCCATGACCCACTCGCTCGTCATTGAGTTGAGGAGCCTCTTGCCGAAATTTCCCGAGATCCTGCGCTCAGTAATTTCAATGGAATGAAGGGCAGAAGCAATTAATTCTTTTGAAAAACCGTTTTTGACAATTTCTTGGAGCGTTTCCATAACTGTGTCGTGGAACAACTCTAAATTGTCTTCTGTCAGTCCTTCAACGCCAATGTGGAATGTCAGGTTTTTCATCGATGAATCTGGACCTGTTTCGAGAAATGCAACCGCAATTTGGGACTTAATGAGCTTCTGATAAAGAGAGGCTGCACAGGATCCTGTAAGCAATGCATCTATGACGTATAAGTCATAATATAACTGATCTTCGGAACAATCTCCAATTAGCCATTGAATTGTCGACTTGATCTTCTTGGAATCATCACCCATTGTTCCCATTGGACCTTCTATCTCAATGCGCTTCGGTTCTGACCATTTTGGCTGGATTAAATTTTCAATTGGAAATTCTACATGAACTGGTTCGATTTTTGATAAGAAACTGTTAACATGTTCGAAAATTTTGACTTTGTCGAAGGATCCGTAGTGGAAAAACAAAGAATTCGATGGAGCATAATATTTTTTGTGTTGGCTCTTTAAATCGTCTAAAGTCATCTTGGCAATTGATGATGGTTCACCGCCAAAGATGAATCTGTATGGAGTGTCGGATAATAATGCTGCACGAAGCTTTTCTGAATAATATTCTGATTCTGATGATAAAACACCAGCCATTTCGTTGTAAACTACTCCACAATGTGTTAATTGGGAGTTGGGATCGTTGAGATCGGATGGCTCTAAATGATGGCACTCGACCAAGAAATTATTTTCGCTAAGTTGTGGGTGATAGACAGCATCCATGTAGACATCGAGTATATTATGGAAATCCTTTTCGTTTTGTGTTGTGAACGGGTATTGTGTCCAGTCAAAATACGTAGATGCATTCATATATGAAGCGATTGAACGTTTTTCTAGTTCATTGAATACGTCATTGATAGGGTATTTCTCGCTACCATGAAGAACCATATGCTCTAAAACATGCGTTGAGCCGCTGTCATCAAAACATAATGTTTTGACTGTAATTGCAAATGTATTGTTATTGTCTTTCGTTTCGATGTTGAGGAATTGACACCCATGCTTCTCGTGAACATACATTCGCGCAATAAAGTTATATTGCGGAAATTCTTTAGATTTGACGAGTTTGAATCCATGAATTACCTCTTGGCTATCATTTGCTACGTTTCCGCACTGCGTATGATTTGATCTTGAATCTTCGCTGTGCATCAATCGAATTTTTGTATAACCAAGATTTTCCCTAAAAAGTGACACAAAATTTTGTGTTTTATTCCTAAATCTTATCTAATATTGCTAATATTGAGAACCTATACATACACTATTTCCATTTTCTCTATCAAAAAACTTGATTCCTCATTATAATTTATTGAATTTTTTTATCGTGGAAACATAGGTGCATATAAAAAGGATGAATAGCCCAAATTAATGAAGAAAAGAATATGACATTCTTATTTTTCAGATATATATATTTCAACTTAATATTGGAGAGAAAATATCTTTTTTGTACTTATACTCATATTAAAAAGCATGTCCTTAATCAAATAATACAGCTATATTTACTTACAAATTAAAATTTCATTCTATAGAACTGATAGTTATTTTTTTTATATTCACTCTTAGGATAAAAATTAATAATCTTTGAAATACTTTCTGCATCGCAATAGTTCATACAAACAGATGATTTATCGATTGTCCTCTCGATTATTTGCTTTGCAAGGCTATCACATCCTTCGGTTAGCAATAATATGTAATCTCCCACTATTGTATCAGCTGCTTTCTTGGCCACTGCATAATAAGTGAGGAAACTCTGAAATTGAATCATGTCGCAGGTTCTGAATTTGTATTTTATTTGCTCCTGGACTATTGGAAACTCCTTAATTGCTTCGTTAAATAACTTTAGGGTATAAGGGAACGAAGTATGAGCGTAGTTAAATTTTGGAGTTGGAGTAGTATATGAAGCGGGTTGTGTGACTTTTTTTGTAAACGTAAGAATTCATACAATATTGAACGATTTTGTATCATTTTTTTTAACATATGAAGTAAAAAATGTATGATTCTTACGGTTTTTATTCTTACGTTTTTGAATAAATCAAGATTTAAAAAATTTTCAAAATTGTAAGACATTTACACTCAGCCCATACATAATGAAATAAAAAAAAAAATAAACTTTAAAAATTCATGTCTTACATTTATGAATAATTTATAAAAAGTTTTTATTCCTACAATTCCTATATTACCATTAATAAAAAATTAACTTCTTACGTAAAATTAAAACTAAGTTAAATTTATTTTTTTTTATTTTTTTAATTCGTAAGAAAATGAGTGGATCAAGATTCGTAACCGTCAATCAATTAATGGATGCTCTTTCACCAATTCTTGAAAATGTTAAACAAGTAGATGTTTATTTCGATGATTATGTAGAAAGTTTATATTATAAAGGTAAGTTTAATATTAAACCTATTGCTTTTGCATTTGATAATAAATTAATTGAAAATGCAAAAATTTGGGAATTAATTCCGAATATTGAATTTATAACAAATATTAATGATAAATGGTTTAAACGAATTCCATCCACAAAAGTTCTTTGTAAATTAATGATCAAAACTGAGGAAAAAGAATTTCATGAATTTACATATCATCCAAATAAAGTTTCAGAACTAGAAAATGAAAAACTTCAGAAAAAATTAAACGATAGACTTTCAAATGATCGTATTGAAAAAATAAATAAACTAGCAGAAGTTGCATTTAATAATGAAATATTTGATGAATATAACCTTGAACTCAGTGATGGGCTTTAAGGACCCGGGCTCAACGAGTCATGATTTATGAAATCAATAATTTGATTTATTCGCTCTTCAATAATTTCTATTCTTTTTGTTAAATCATCTATTTTCATTAATGAGGTGATTCTTGATTGGGGAATAGATTTCAAACTAATCACCCTTTTATTTTTGAAATTTTGAATCCATCAACTTTAAACATTTTATTCAATTTACATGTTGTCAATTCTTCAAATAATTTTTTATTATTAGCATAATAGTCATTAAATTCTTCAACAGATGAAAAAATTTTTATTTCAGTAATTGGTTTAACAACGTTTATTTTTTGTTGAACATTTCCACTTTCATTTATTTCTTCTCCTCTGTTTCATTTATTTTTAAAATCGTTTCATTTATCATTAAATAAAAATTAGAATATAAGTGATGAAATATATTTTTTTAATTAATATTAAATCAGAAATGGCGGCAGGATTCTTTAAAAAATTATGGGATGGAATTAAGAAAGCTGCGGGTTGGGTTTATAAAAAGGTTATTAAACCCGTTGCAAACTTTTTGGCACCAGTAGCGAAAACGGCAGGAACTATCATAGGTGGAGTATTAGGTACTAAAGCAGGTAATCCGGCGATGGGAGCACAAGCAGGTAACGCAATTGGTGGAATTGCTGAAGGAATACTTAATAAAATAGGAGGTAGATAGTGGAAAAATAAATAAATATTATTTTTATCTTAGTATCGGTTGTAGTCTTTGATAAACTTTTTCTCCTTTATTTAAAATTTCTCTTATTGGGGCAGCTTTTGGTGTTATTGATTCAGCAACGTCACTAATTGCTTCTTTATTCTTAAATATCCAATTTGCTCCTTCTTCATGTTTCCCAAACTTTACTCGCTCCTCTTTTTACTTTATCCCACAGTTTCTTAAATATACCTGCAGCCATAGTTGATTATTTCATTAAAATTAAAAATTCATTTTCATCTTTTAATTTTGATTTTTTATTTATTAATAAATGACGACTAACTATTTAGTGCCAAACACTAAACCATTAATGGAAATGTGTTTCATTCATTCGAAAAGATAAATGAAATATTCGCAAAGAATGATGGTAGAAGATATTATAGAGAACTTGAAAGTTCATGCTATGACTCTGATACTCCATATTTTGATGATAAACAAACTCATTTAAGAATTACAAATCCGGCTCATGATGTGAACCAATTAGGTGACACATATATTAAACGCAAAGTTAAAGCAACTCTAGTTTCAAATAAAGCTTTCACATGTGATGCCGCTTTTAAATGCATGCGTTTATTCGTTGGTTACAAATCATCAAATCAAAACTTTAAACAATTAGAAGTAGAAACTGAAAGAGGTGATGCCGGTTATCTTCAATGGATTGCGCCCGTGAATCTTTCGCATTTGCAACATATAAACCAAAATCAGAAAGGAAAGTTAAAAAGTTTGTTCATTCGTTATATAATAATGTTCAAAAATATGATAACTCAGTATGTGGTAAATATATTGACCCTTCAGAAGTTTTCAAGAAAGCAAATGAAGAAGTTGATGTCACTTTTGATATGATTATTCCGGTAAATGATTTGTTAGCATTTCAGGCGTTCGATGATTATCCTAAATCATTTGGTGATATCATTCTTAAATATTATGTTTTCAGGGATACTTTAGTATTTTGTCAGGTTGACCCGTTAAGAGTTGCTGATTTACAAAATTACGTTTATGAAAAGATAACTGATGAAAATTATGAAAAGATTATGAATCATGTTTATAAATATGATCGCAAATTCCAACAAATCGGACTTCCTGCCAAATTAATTACAAGCTTAGCCGCTACATCTGCTGACGCAACAGTTGATGACGTTATTATTTCATGCACAAAGATGGAAGTTTTAGAGGATAAATGTATTACACCAGGATACGGTTTAATTGAAGAATCAGTTAAAGCAATACCACGTTTATTCAGTAAGGAAGATCCATTCATGATTCCAGCTCAACATATTGACGTTCGTTCACTAAATGGAGGTTGCATCACTCCTGAAGGTATTAGCTCAGATTTCTCATACGCTCTTCATAATGTTACAGATGTTGTGTTAACATTTCCGAAGAATGCAATGCAAAGAACGTTTTAGAAAATCCAATGCTTCGAGGTCTTCAGGTCACTATAGATTCCAGAAACTTCCCCGATCAAGCGATGACCACAGTGGGCGACATATTCTTTACACGTATGCTTCAAGCTTCTGATTTAGATGGAGTGAATGAATGCACAGAAGAATACGAGGACTCATTAACTAGACCACTGAATGATGATAATGGCACGCCATTAGCTAGAACATGGAAAGACCAAACTTCATTCTTATGCACTATTCCAGTTCAACGTGATGGAGCGGGTATATTCTTTGATGGATTAGAAACTTTCAATCACAAGTTACAGTACAAGTGAAAGCTTATCCAATCATTCAGGTGAAAATGACACTTACTGTTCAAAAGTGACAAATCCTCCTCAGGTTTGGTTTACTAGGACTACGTATTGGACATGGACACCGGAGAAGGTTTGAAATATCATCCAACAGGTACACCACCACAGTATAGAAGTTCATATGATGAAATATTGATGAATAGAAATGTTTAAAATTATAAATTTATTTTTGATTAAATGGATTTAAATTCTGAAGAATTAACAGATGTATATAATACATACGTAGATGATATGATTAATGAAGCATTGAGTGATAATAGAAATGCTCTATCTAAGGAAAAATTAATGAAAATTCCATATTCTGAATGTTACTTAAATTCAATCACTGCAGCAATTGGTAAACAAAATAAAGGTAAAACATTAACGATATTAAAACAAATTATCATTATTGCTAACACTTCCCCCATTCACATGTGTTAATTTATATCAACCGTTCAGGTTCACCTTCAGATGATACATTTGAATCTTTAAAGCATTTAATCAAAATTCCAATTATTTATTTATCACAAGAAGAAGCAGAAGATTATTTAAAAAACTTTTTAATGTATAAAGAATTATATAATACAATCAAGAAGCAAGGATTAGAGGATAAAATTATTGATAAACAACGGGATGAATTATTTGAAACACTTTCTATTTCAAATTTTGATAGAGAATTTTTGCATTCACTAATTTTTCTAGATGATGCCGTGAAATCAAAACTAATAACAAATGAGAAATCATATTTTAATCAGTTATTAACTCAATGTCGACACATTCAGTGTTCATTCTTCATGGCTGTTCAATACTTCAAAGCATTAAGCACAAACATTAAATCAAACCTGTCCACCCTTTTCATTTTCAGTGGTTTTAGTCGTCAACAGTTGAACGTTATGCTTTATCAAGTGAATTTACCAATGAGCATTAATGAACTTTACACACAATATCAGCAATTAGGTGAACATGGGAAAATAATAGTTGATTTAAATAAAGGAAGTGTTAAATTTGATTAACTTTTTATAATTAATTTTTATTTTTTATTTATAATTAAACATGACAGAAATTGCAAATCTTCTACAGGTTCCATTAAAACAAGGGACAAACAAAAAGGGGGGTGCATATAATAGAACTATGAAAGTTCCAGACGGAATGAAAGAATTAGTCCACATTGTTGCTGGTCTTCAAAAAGATGTTAAACAAATGAGAAATGTTTTAACATTACCAGAAGCTCAAGCATATGCCAAACGTCATGGTCCAAATTGGGAAGCACACGAAGCAGACATTACGGGTCCAAATGGAAAACCTGATGGTATAAATGAAGTTTTCGTTACTGATGGTCAAGGTAATATTAAAGTCATAAATGGGTATAAATTAACAATGACGGATTATCCTAAACGTAAAGCATATAATGAACGTTATCCTATGCAATTTGATGAAAATGGAAAAGCTGTTAAACAATACATTGGAGAAGGTGAAAATGGTCCAATTAATTCATACCGTTATAATCCATATTCTTATTTCAATGAAGAATTAAATGCTATTGAAGAGGGACCGGATGGATTACCACGATATGTTAATCAGTTTGATGGTCAATATGCAAATATTAGACCTGAAATTCCAGCTAAGAAATTCTTTAAAGTTGCTTTATTCGATCCAGTGTTCAATGAACAGAAAGAAGCAATGAAAGCAGAATTTAAACCAATTCAAGTGGCAAGAATTTCTTCATCTTCACTTTCAGAAGCGTTCAAGGAATTGATAAAGAAACCACTTTATTCTCAACAAGGTTATAACTTTGATTTAATTAAAGAAAGTGATAGACGTAAATTAGAAAAATCAGATGGTTTTAAGAATGCATGTAATGAAATGATTAAAGATATTGTAAATGATAAAATAAGACTGGAAGAAACTCAAAGCAATATCAATAACATAATTGGTGCAGTTACAAAGAAAGTATAAGCAAACAATGATGAACCTTGGGATATTACCGTAACAACTAAATAAAACTTTAATTATATTTTTCTTTTTTTTATTCAATTATAAATGAGAAGACGTTTCACAAGTCAAAAGAACACTAACGCAAAAGCAGAGATTACGGTTGGTTATAACGTAAATGATGATAAATCACGAATTATTCAAAATGTTAAAGTTAATGTTAGTCCTGAATTAACAAGGTCAGCAACTCAACCAAATTTATTAACTCGTGACTTACCGAAGAATGAGGAGAATGGAGACCCAATCATTTTATCTGAACCCGGTAAAGAACCTGTTGAAATTCCCACTTATCCAACATACCCCCCACCTCTTTCATCAAACATTGAGAACCCAGGAATCTATGATTCCAGTCGCAATGCGCCATATAAAATAGACATTAATTCTGAATTAATGAAAATTTACCGTGATATAATAACTGATAATTATGATTCAATAATAAATTTAATTGATCAATCCGGTTTAATTATTTTACCTTATGAATCATTAATTCACATTATCGCCATTCTTTGTGATGTTCAAGATTCAGACGTTAAGATTCAATTTTTCATAGATGATGAGGTTTCATGCTGCGGAACAGTTGCAAAAATAAATCCTATAAAGGATATTAGCACGATTAAGATATCAAAGAACGGAACAACAACTGAACTACATTTAACTTATAATGATATTTATAATAAAATAGTTGATGAATATAAAATATCACTTGAAAAATTCTTTGTTAAGGCCATTTAATATTCAAGCATTAACATTATTGAATAATAATCCTTTGAATCATAATCGATAATAATTGACCTTTCACCAGTTTCTATCGTTTGTTTTATTTCTTTTTGTTCCCCACTATCTGGATCGGTCATTGTAATTGTTTTTGTTATAGTATCAGCTTTATCTTTAACTTCAATCTTTTTTCCATCGGGATATTTAAACCAAAATTCCAAAAATTCGATATTGTCAATCTGTTCATATTTTAATCTATCAATTACATTTTTAATACCATCTGAAAATCTTATGAAATGGTCATTATATGGGTTTGATTGAACTAAATTTGAATGAAGTGAAATATAACCCGATGATGAATATGACATTGACTCATATTTTCTGAAAACACTAAAATTTATAACATGAATGAATTTCTTATTCGTTGAATTTATGAATTCTTGAGGTAATCTTATTCTAGTTTTATTTATCACTGGAAAATAACGCTTTACCATATTTTTATTCGTAATAAAAATGTCAATTATCAATATTATTTCGAATAATAACTGTGAATTAAATTTAACAGTTAGCGGAATTTATAATGTTACTCTCGTTTCTGTGAGTGGTAAATTTAATCCCATTCTTTTAGACCCTTCAGATTATATATCATTTATTAAAGATGACCATGAAAAAACGTATGATATGTATATAAATAATGTGATAGCGAAATGGGATATTAACATGATTTTAAGTTATTTAAATGAATCATTTATCGTATGGTATGAAGAAAATTTTAAATCAAAACCCGATAAACTTTTTGAACTTGATGAAATAAATAACCTTATTAAATTTCCACTGAAAATTAAATTTTGTACTCCTCATCTTCGTTCATTGTTGGGGATATTAAATTTTGAAAAGATGTTGGGGATGTTTTGTATTCTGACACTGGTTCCAATTTCATTTTAATCAAATGTGATAAAGTTAATACCCCAATGAGATTTTCACATCAAACATTAGACCCTAACTCTTACCCATCAATACAAAACATTTTATCCATCAACTTAAACACATTTTCTTTATCATTTCCGTTTCAATTATCCGGGAATTCATTTATTCTTCATTCAAAAGATTTATCAAATATTAAATTTAGAATAACCGACCTATTTGATTGTGATTTAGAATTCATGAATGAAATATTATGGCAATTTCAAATAGAAAAAATAGGTGATGAGATAACGGATTAAATATTTATTTTTAAATCATAATAAATGATTAAACAACAGCAACCACAACAACTTAAGGCACAAAGCACCCAGGTCCCTCAGACCATTACATACGCCATATATGCATATAATTCAAAGACGGCAGAACAAACGCAAAGGTTGAAATATGGAGATTTGGAGATAGTATTGAAAAATGACCATTTCGAATTCGTTTGCAAAGGTGGTGCGGTGATATCAAATATAAAAGAAATTTTATTTATGAATTCAAAAATTAAAGGTATAACGGATGATATAACATCAATTCCACCAGAAGAACAGAGATATTACGCATTAAATGCATTTCCTAAAGTTTTGAAGATTGGAAGATTTAATTTAAATGAGGAATTCATAGAGGGTTTCCTAAATGACATAATGAAGAAGGCGGATAAGGAATATGTGGATAGTGAGTTAAAGAAGAGGACAGATAAGGAATATGTGGATGAAAAAGATAATGAAATTAAAGAAATGGTTGAATGGTATCATGAATGGACATCAAAGATTTTAAAAACTAAAGCTGATACAGGATGGGTTTCAGGATGTTTAGACCTTAAAGCAGATAAAACATATGTTAACGATGAGTTAGGGAAGAAGGCAGATAAAACATATGTTAACGATGAGTTAGGGAAGAAGGCAGATAAAACATATGTTAACGATGAGTTAGGGAAGAAGGCAGATAAAACATATGTTAACGATGAGTTAGGGAAGAAGGCAGATAAAACATATGTTAACGAAATATACCAAAGTTTGATAGGAACAAAAAATATTGAAACTATTGTTGGCGACTTTTCTGTCAATGAAGAAAATAAATATTTTAGATGGCAGTTTGTACACTCCTTAAAAAATGGTATACGGTGGAAACTCATTCCGAAAAATAACAATGAAATGTATGTAAGTTATAAAAAGAATGATGACACACAAGTTAAAGTTCCATTAGACAACAACTGCTACTTAAACTTATATGGAGACGAACAAAAGAAATATTTAAGAGTTTATGAAATGGCAGATATGACATTGCCTGACCCAGCTCCAGCACCATATTATTATGACTATGGAGATGATGTCAGAACACCACATGTAGATGAACAAAAGTTAACATTATATTTAGATTATTATAGATATAAAAGATATAATGCAATAGAAAAAACGAGAATAGTATATTATTATACAGATGACAGAAATAAATATTATAGTCAAGATTTTACCTACCCTGAAAACATAAGATTATATTATAAAAAATATTCTGACACAAACCAGAAGAAACCTGAAATAGTTACACTATATTTTAAGTTCAAAAGAGACAATCCTATAATATCTCATATGTTTGATTTAATGAACCCAGTAGGTTCTATTTATACATCTATGGATGCAAGAGGTCCTCAAGTAATGTTTGGTGTTGGTGCATGGGAACAAATAGTTGACAGGTTTTTGTATTGTGCGAACTCTTCAAAGCAAATAGGTGGTTCGAAGAAAATTAAAGAAGCAAACCTTCCACCGCACACTCATACAGGAACTACAAACTTTTCTGGTGACCATAGTCACTCATTAAAAGACCATCCATTATACAACTCAGAATATTATGCTGGCAATGACGTTTTATCTCCAGATTATAACCATTCGGCAAAAAAGACTTTTCGACCAACTGAACCAGGAGGAAATCATTCACATACTTTCACAACAAATCCAACAGGCTTGGGTGAAGATTATATGCCACCATTTATGACTGTATTCGCATGGTACCGCATTTATTGAATGAACTAAATATATTTTATGTCTGTAATTAATTAGGTAATGAAGTAATGGATGAACTGCAGAAATAAATGTTTACGTTAATGAAAACATTATTTTTGGGTCATTTACACTCATTACGATGAAGTCATGACAAATCATTTCCGGGACTGTTGTCAAAATGTCATGTTGTCACAAACTTTAGAACGGCATAATTTAAATTTTTATTTTTATCATAAATGAATACCCCACAAGCTCAAAATTTACCACGAATCATAACAAGGGAGGAAATGATAAAAATGATGCAAGAACATGTTAAAAATAACAAACCACTAAAATTGAGAAAATGTGGTTATGCAGTAATGATGGAAAGAGAGATGTTGTCGAAGAGGAATAAAAATTAAATTTGGATAGAGTTTAAAAATTCATCTTTATTAAATTCATCTCTTCCAACCAATTTATTTATTCTATTAAATTCTTTTATTTTTGCTTCACTCAGTTTAATGATTGAACGGTAAGTTTCTAATTTTTCGATTATTTCTTTCCTCTCTTTATCGTTTTCAGTTCCATTAGTTTTATTGTTTTCAACCCCACCGCATTGCGACATCTTTTTGTAATAGCATATTTTTGATTTAATTCTGTTTAGTTTCTTTTTATATTCATTGTCTGGACTCTTGACTGCTTTGTTGTCACTCATTTCTTACGAAATAAAAAAAATTAAATATTATTTAAATATAATGGAGTAATAAAATAAATCGGAATTTCTATTAATTTCTTGTCAACTTCAACTAATGCATTGCCGTTAATATATCTAACAAATTCAGCTATTGTGTCAAATCTTCGTCTATTTTTGTCATTGATTTATCAGTTTTTCCATAATCGAGATGAATTAAAACTTTATTTCCTTGTTTAAAATTCATGAGCCCCGAATTAATTTGTTCACGTTTAACATCATTTAACTTTTCCATTTGCTTTCTAATATATTCCCATTCTTTTGAAATATCATTTTTCATTTCCACCGGTTTCATGTTTATAGTTCTATGCCATGTATTATTGTAATAATATACTAACTGCTGTATGATGGAGTCATGATTTCCATCCCAGTATATCTGACCGTTAACCCCTAACGCATCTCTAAGAGTTCTCATTACCGCATCAACTATTTTATTATGAAACGTATATGGAGAGGATGAAAAGTAAAAATTAATTTGTGGGAAATAATGAGCCATAGCTGCCTGAAATCCTTTATCACCATCACCCCTGATATTATCTACTCTTTCATGATCTAGTAAGTATTGAATAGCTCTTCTTGTTTCCTGTTCTGTTTTCCCTTTCACCGGAATGCAATATAAATATCTAGTGTTAATGTTAATGGCAAATAAATAAGTAACGTTTCCTTTTGAATATTCCAGATGATCGATTTCGTATGAATATGGATATGGAGCAAATGAAGGTCGACTAAATTTTTCCTTTAATGGTTGAATTTTCGGGTCAATTGGTTTATTTAATATCTTGAAATCCTTTTTAAAATCTTTTTGCTTCTTAAATGTTTGAAATGGATATAATAAAGTGAATGATGAAGGATTAACTGAAGGAGGAGGAGGTACTACTGTTGGAGGTTTTGGTGTTGTAAGTGGTTTAATTTTATCTGCTTTGATTTTGGAATTCAATCCTCCCTTCATTAATTCTGGATGTATTTTATTCATTTGTTTTAAATATGCTGTATATAAAGGTTTGATATACTTTCCCGCTTCGAGTTTATGTTGAAGGATGAATTCCAAAAGTTGATCTTCATTTAAAAGTCGGGCTGAATATGGTTTAACTAATGAATCATAAATTAAAGCTTGTGCATCATTTATGGTCTGAAGGACCTGGGTGTTTTGTTCCTTTTGTTTTTGTTCCTTTGGCTTTTGCGGCTCGGGATTATATAATTTATATAATTCATCAATATCTTCTTCTGTTAATACTTTATTTTTGAAATCTTTCAACTGTTTAAGCTGTGATTTAGTTTTTCCCTTTATATATTCATTATTTTTAATTTTGTCTTTAATTTCAGAAATTATTTTATTATGATATTTCAAAATTTCATTTTTATAATATGGATAATAATATTCCATATCATCACCCGTTATATTATTATTATATTTTTGGAGATATGCTTTTAAATCATAATAATTAAGAAAATTTTGATTAAATACTAAATCATCAATTAAAATTTTTAAATCTGTGTTATTCATTTATATAAAAATAAAATCAATGTTTTAAGGGTGCCCACCTCTTTGAATCATAGTATCAAAACCATCATTAACGGTTCCTTTTGTCTCTTCTGTGGTATTTTATTAAATAAATGGCATACAACATCCATTTTCACAAACATACAGCCTTAGTGGTGTGCTCCTGTTAATGCAGTCTTACGATTGTTAAGCGAGTCATTGACCCGTTTTTAAGTTGTAAATTAATATTCTGACCATCAAATATCAATTTATCATTTATTATATCCAAATAATTAGGTGTTAATTGTTTATTTTTGTCGTAAACTAACACCTTTCATTTTTTGTGCAATCTTTTTTAAAATCACTTCCATCAATTGAAACCATTGAATGATGTATAACATTTAGGACATAAAGCAACCATGTTATCACCTTGTTTCTCAATTGCTAAACCAATAACTTCTCTCATGTGCTTTTTCTTCAGCTTTATTCTTTAATTTAGGTTTAAATTTCTCATCAAAACAGAAGAAATCAAAAGGTGCGAATTTGAAAATGTTTTATCATAAAATTGTTTATCGGTAACAATTGCTTGAAATGCTTGAGTGTTAGGAAGATTTGGGTCGCCAGCGATTGCCAATAAGATGAATCAGTATCACCTTCAATGAAATGAAAACGATTAACATCATGCATTTATACATAAAATCATAAATGAAAACCAAATACCAGTATTTAGCATTATCTAAAGTGAAGAATGCCTCTTGTAAACATGTATCACATCTATAAAATCTATCTTTAAGCATCACTTGATATGTATCTTCACCTATTTCTCTTATGTTTTTAAACTTATTTGACATACATGCAACGCGTGCCTTCTGTGCATTCATTATTTTAGTCTTTGCGTAATTTTGTGTATTCAGTGCATCGTAACCATATGATCCATTAAGTGAAATCTTGCAAAATAAACTTTTTCCTTTATTTCCTTCTAATTCAGCCTTTTGTCTTTCGTTCATAAATATGTTCGCAAATTCATTAAACAAGTGTTTTTAGTAAATGAAAATTGATTGAATGTCATCAATGATAAAATGAAATCTGTCTATTAGATACCAAAGATAATAAGAAGAAAATGGTTGATATTGGTTGTATGTTGATGCTAACTGAGTTAATTTCCTCTGTTTCTGGTCAACTGGTAGATTGTTTGATTTCATGTAATTATACATAAAACTGCCAATTGTTTTTCATCTGTGATAATATCTAAGTTTCTTATTATCGGTAAAAAGTTTATGTAATCATTAATGTATTTTTCATCAATGTGACCCTTTACTTCAGCCACGAATAAAGTATTTTCTTCTTAATTATTTCCCAGTGCTTTTGCTTTCTTTGTTGCTGTATCACAAATGATAACACCATTCAATCTTCCCGGCATATACATTTATGGTCAGTATATTGAATGAAATCATGAGGATTAGATGAAAATGATGAAGGATATAATGAATTAAAGTCAACTCCAACGAAATGAGTCATAATGTTGGTGGTGTCCTCATTTGATACAGTTTAGTTTCTGGATTATATGAAAGTTTATTAATGTGCGTGATTCCTTTAAGATTTACTCTATGTTGAACATTTGATAAACCACCAGTAATTCCATTACGGAGAATGTGATAAGCTTCAACTGAATCTAAAGTCATTGGTAAATTATTTTTTAATGCATAATTTCTTAAATTGGTTCTTAAACGTTGAACATCTTCATCTTTATTTGATTTTACGACATTGCAATAACAACACATTAACTGACAATTTTCTTTGGTATGTGGTTTTTCATTATCTATTCTATCCAATATTGGTTTATTTGCATATGTAAACGCTTTACCACACATTTTGCATTTAGATGAAAGGATTAAATCGTGATAGTATTGATAGTCATCCATTGAAACATTGTTTTTAGTATCCCTTTCCGCTTTTTCATCTTGTTTCTTATATGATTCAATTTTATATTTCCAATACTTTTTGTTAATTCAAAACTTGATTCCACATTTTCTTCTTCTGGATATGTTTCGTTAGGATTGAAGTTCTTATATGCTAACGCGTAACGAATCATTGATGATGCATTCGATGATAAAGAAAGATTATGAAGCATGTCAATTTTATAAACAAATGTTTCTTCGATAATTTTATCAATTGGGTCAATCATAATTTCAACATCTTTATTGCAATAATGAATAAAATATTCTAATCTATTCTTAAAATTTTAGCATCATTGAGATATATTTGATAATCACTATCTGATATAGTTTCTTGAGTTAATGCTGAATAAAATGAATCTTTCGTGAATGGTTCCACTTTATATAATTCTTCTTCGTAATTTCCCACGTGATGAATTGATAAGGGAAAAAGGATTTAACACGTGATTATTGTTTCCGAAATCTTGAGTGAATTGATCTAATGTCCCACCCGCTATATAATTTCTGATGTCAATAAATCTCAATTCATATGGAACGTTTTTTCTTTACAATGATTTGCTTAAATTGTGAAGATGAACCCAGCATTGATTTTATTTTCCATTTTGCAGTGTTTAAATCACGAAGAATTAAATTTAAATCAAACTTTCCGAATTAAAACCTATGATATTCACTTTATTGAATTCCTCATCTAGAAGTTCTTTAAATGCTTCCTTCTGTTTTTCATTTAATGTTTGCGACTTCATTAATTCTTCATATTGTTCAATATTTGATTTAGCAACTAATGAACAGGTTGAAAATAAAAACTTAATCCAATCAGAAATAAAAGAATCACTCGAAGTTAAGCAAAAATTCCTCGTATATGTTTTATCGTTTAATTTAACCGTTGATGATACCATGAATGGTTTTAAGTAAGCATTCAAAGTTGCACACTCAGAAAGTTGTAATTCTTCTTTAGTCTCTAATGTTTCGAAGTCAAAAGTAATATAATATCTTGTCGGTTGATAATATTCCTGCAAATTGTGAGCTAATATCCACTGATATATCTTCTGTTTCGTAATATGTGGTGCATATGGTTGTTGTGTGTTTTGCAATTGAACGTCTTGAATTAATCTTCCATTATTTTCTTTACATTTCTCACAATGTTTTAAAAATCTTCTTTGGTTTTTCCTTTCTGGATCATCACGGATAGAATATACTTCTTCTTTGCAAAAGGGGCAAACTTTATATCCTGTGAGTGCTTCAACGTCTGTTATTCTGTCAGCGTGAAGTTTTCCACATGGACTCTGTGTTAATAAAATATTTACTGTTTCAAATTCTGGATCTATCATTATTGAATCCACTAATGGAAAGTCTACCTTGTTAATGTCTACGTCTTCTGGTTGAGGGTCACAATAATAAAAATCAATATTAACGTTTAACATTCTTGCTAACCTCTCACTTTCTGATGAAATGTCAAATCCTTCATATGCATCTATGGCTTCATTTAAATAACTTCTACGAGTTTTAGGATTAACACCATCAGGAATGTTATAGAAGCGTTTAAATAACCTTCTACCTTCGGCTCTTATTTGATTATCATTCATTTTAGCTGTTCCATTTTTGTTCATTTATGTAAGAATAAAAATTAAAAAAATAAATAAAAATAAAGTTTATTTTTTTTAAAGTCCGAGACTCAGAGAGTCCAGGGCTAAAGTCCATAAAATGAATTAAGAACACATAAATTTTTATCATCTGCGACGTGACGAATGCATTTTAATTTACTCAAGAATGCATACCCTGATACATTAAATCTAATTCCTGTCTTATTTAATTTCACAACTTTGAAAAGGAATGTATGAATAGCTATAAAATGATGAGATGATGTTTTATGGGTTGCTTCCATTTTTTCTGAAATAAATGAATAAATATAATGTTTATAAGTTTTCATATCTTTTATGTTCTTAATAACGAATGGTATAGACCTTTCAACTTCGTCTTCCTTCGGTGCTGTTCTTTCATATGAAACATTATTGGTATCTTCAATAATGAAACCACAATCGCATAAAATTTTATATGTACCAATTGTTTCTTTTGATATTTTATCGAACAAATCAAAAACTTGATCAACACCTGTACATTTATTTAAATAATAATTTGTGTAAATATCATGGTCTTCTTTCTTAATCGTATTTGTTGCATATGTTACATTTTTCAGTGCTTTTTTGAATTTTTCAGAATCAAGAGGAGGTGAAAGTAATATACATGGATAATCTCCATCGTCAATAAACTGAAGCTTATGTTTATGAATAAATTTTGTGCCTTCTCTGAAAGTGTTTCGTCAATATCACCATCTAATAAATTTTTAGTAGATTCCAAAAAGTAATTTTTATATCTTTCCTCATGTGATTTTGAACTTCTGATTCTGAAGCTGGGATATTCATTAAACCCTCTACTTCATTCTCAGCATTTCTCAATTCACTAATTCTTTCATCTATTTCATTTCTTAATTGTTCCAATTTCTCAATCTCATCGTTATAATATTCATCTTGTTTAATTTTTTCTTCAAAATATTCAGGAGGTGTTTCAAGGCTCGCTGAGCCCAGGTCCTCCGGACCATAAAGAGGAATATTCTCCTGTTTTCAACTTTTTTGGGATATAAATATCATTATAGCCTTTTTAGTAATTGGTCCGTTATATTTAAATTCATTCAACAATCTGGAAAACTCTTTCACATTCTGCATATATGTTGGATAAGAACCGTCTCCAAAATTTTCTAAAATATTTTCTAATTCTGAATTAGTGAACTTTAAAGATTTCAATGAATTAGTTGTTATACTCATTTTCTTACGAATTAAAAAATAAAAAAAATAAATTTAACTTAGTTTTAATTTTACGTAAGAAGTTAATTTTTTATTAATGGTAATATAGGAATTGTAGGAATAAAAACTTTTTATAAATTATTCATAAATGTAAGACATGAATTTTTAAAGTTTATTTTTTTTTATTTCATTATGTATGGGCTGAGTGTAAATGTCTTACAATTTTGAAAATTTTTTAAATCTTGATTTATTCAAAAACGTAAGAATAAAAACCGTAAGAATCATACATTTTTTACTTCATATGTTAAAAAAAATGATACAAAATCGTTCAATATTGTATGAATTCTTACGTTTACAAAAAAAGTCACACAACCCGCTTCATATACTACTAGTTGGAAATCTAGGGTATTTGATTTGAATGAGTTTAAATGCATTGAATATACTATGGAAATATATTTGGCCATTATTATTTGGTTCACAGTTCAAGCCAAAATGAAATTTTCTAGTAATAGTTTTTGGATGTTTATCAATTTGAATGATTGGCCTATCGTTATTAAAATAGTATAATTTCGATATATTCTTTGTCCAAAATACATCATCATCTGCAATAATAAATTTATTTGCCAAACCTGGGATTCTATTAATGCCAAACTGTATAGAATTGCTATTGAATAATGCTGCATCGTTACCAAACAAAGTTTTATGGGAGACGAAATTTATTTTTGTATTTGTAAAATTCATCCAGTATGGGTATTGATTATCTGTGATAATGTGTATTTTGTTAATCCATGGTATGTGGTAGCTTGCGGTTCTCAATGAGAGTAAAAATTCATTTTTTTCGATATATCTGTCTTGAACCTCTTCTTTTGGCATGTCTTTAGGTTTATTCGATTCAAATCTGCTTCGGCGTTCTTACAGAATTCAACGGCATTCTTTTTATAGGAGCTTGCTAGCAAAGTTAGCATGGTCCATGGTCCCACCATATTGAAGAATCGACAGAATGCCAAACTGCATTCCATATATCCCAAGCATTCTGACTGCAAGAAGTGTCTTCCATGGCGAATTTCGTGGCCTAATATGTAGGCAGGAACAGGTATGAAATGCGAGTATCCACCAGCAACAACAACGCCAAATTCTCTTCTTTTGAGTATCCATTTGTTCAAAATGATAGTTGGCTGGTTTCTACCACTTTTATCAAAGTAAAATCCATTCCCTTCTTCTCCAATTTCAAAACAAATTTCCTTGACAAAATAATTCTTCTCTCTGCAAGCCATTATACCTTCGATTATAGAAAGTATTGACGATTTACCTTCGCTTGTACAACAAAGCTCCAAGAATGCTAGCGCAAAATCTTCTCCTGTAAATTCTCTTACACTCTCATCCTGTTTATCTTTAATAGTATTGTTATTATCATTACTGTATTCTTGAATACGAGATTCATCTGTAGTCTGGTCTTTCGTTCCTACTTCTTGACTTGTATTTGTATTTGTCGTAGATTTTGGATCATACGGATCTAAAATTTGGAAGTAATTGCACAACTCTTTTGTTCTCTTCCATGATTCTTTTTGGGTTTTCAAAATCTTGCATACTTTTTCAACGTTCTTAGTAAATGATATATTTTTAAATACTAAAGCTTGGTTTATTATTTCCTCTTTGACATTAAGCACTGCTGATACTGTTTGTACAATCTGTTTTTGAGGATCTGGTGGGCTTTCGGCCATCAAAACTTAAAAATATGATGTGCCGATAGAAGAAAAACACATCAAATTAAAACCTGTTCTAAAGCATGGAATAACAATCACCATATACTGTTCTTTCATATCCAATCCATTTTGGTGCTAAAAAGTATTTTTAAATTATTTTTGAATTTTATTTCTATAAAAAATTGCATGTAAATGATATTCAAAAATTTCTCCAACCATTCTCAACCATTCTTGCATAAAATTTCGAGAATTCATCCAAAATTTATCATATTGTTATTACCCTCAATTTTTAACTTTTGCAACTCCAAAAAACAGGTGTTTTTCCAAAACTACCATCTAGGATGATAACCCACTTAGTACTTTTATTTGTATATGTTTTAGTGGAATTTGGTGAGGGGTCATGAAATTCGTATCTAATTTGCTATCATCTAAGCTGGTAAAAGTTAGAGAAAGCTATTTACTGGTTGTATATTACAAATATACCTTGTAATAGAAAATATAAGTGTTTGTGATTTAAATTCGCTCAATTAGCTCGAAAATTTGTTTTATATCCATGACAAACTAACACAATCCTATTTATGTGATTGCCAATCTGTTCCCGAAATATATCAGCATGAATATATATATATTGATATTATTTGCAATTTCATCATTAAATAGTACTTTTTTCCTATTTTTAATTTAGAAATAGTATATTTATATGATAGCGACACAAGATTTTAATTCAAAAATATATGTTATCGATCATCACACTCAAATTGAATTTCAAAAATTTTAGAATTTTTCAATTTCAATATTGAAAATATATTTCTTATATCATAGCGATTCATGTTATAATAATATGGAGAAAAATATTGTTTTAAATCTAAAATTTAAAATGAATGATTGGGCATTACATTAATCCAATTTATTGTTTATTTGTTAATCTAGTGGAAACAATTAATATTTTGGAGAAACAAAAATTTGAAATTTGAAATTTTGAAAAAAATGCATGAATCGGTAATTAAACATTGATTTATTAATTTATTAGCCATGCTTTTGATGTTGGTCTTATTCTTAAGCCGATTTAAAGAATTAATTTTTCCAAATCGTGTTTGACATTAACACATATAGATATATCAGGAAAAAAGGTATCACTTATCAAGTTATTGGTTTTTATGTATCTCCTAACTTTGCCTCGTTCTGAATACAATTCTAGTTAACGAATTTTAAATAACTATATGAAGAATACATCATTTTGGTTTTATTATTATTAAAATGATATATATTAGCTATGTATATGCTTGTAAGAATATTATTCCGTGAATTGGAAACAGAAAAAATAAATTTAGACAGAAAATGCATATCTTTAAAAAATAATATGAAATTTAGCTTTGATATTATTATCCGATAAAATATGCATGATAATTACTCCGCAAATAAAATTTAGGAAGCATGTTGTGACGGTTTGGGCGGTTTTCAATGGCCCACAAGGAAGGAAGTATCGTTTTATCAGGCAACAAGAGGTCTTGAAATGAGTAAAGGACTGATCACCCTTGAAAGGTTCAAACTTGCTTGCGCGCCGCAGTCTTAAAAATGATATGTTTCACTTCTGGTCGAAAATTTCAACCTCTATGACAGTTGTTGGATGAACAATTGTGTAGCGGGATGAAATCTGAGTGCGGCCTGGGGCTGCAGCATCAATCTTCCCGGCATCTTTACCGCAATCATCTCTTAGATTGCACACAAAGTTGCGAACGAGCAGCTTTCTATGCGGTAAAGATGCCGGTAAAAGAGAGCCGTAGTGATTCTCTGCTGCAGCGTCAATCTTCCCGGCATCTTTACCGCAATCATCTCTTAGATTGCACACAAAGTTGCGAACGAGCAGTTTTCTATGCGGTAAAGATGCCGGAAAGAGAGTCGATGTGAGGTTCTTTTCGAGGGTTCCTCGAATGAGACACTGTTCCGCATTCATAACTTGAACGCGGAAGTTTGACCGACAAGAGTGTATTGTGCACTCCTGTCGGTCGCAGTGTCTCATTCTGGGAGACATTGCCTCTGCATGTCTCCCAGAATGGAACAATGTTCCGCATTCATAACTTGAACGCGGAAGTTTGACCGACAAGAGTGTATTGTGCACTCCTGTCGGTCGCAGTGTCTCATTCTGGGAGACATTGCCTCTGCATGTCTCCCAGAATGGAACAATGTTCCGCATTCATAACTTGAACGCGGAAGTTTGACCGACAAGAGTGTATTGTGCACTCCTGTCGGTCGCAGTGTCTCATTCTGGGAGACATTGCCTCTGCATGTCTCCCAGAATGGAACAATGTTCCGCATTCATAACTTGAACGCGGAAGTTTGACCGACAAGAGTGTATTGTGCACTCCTGTCGGTCGCAGTGTCTCATTCTGGGAGACATTGCCTCTGCATGTCTCCCAGAATGGAACAATGTTCCGCATTTAACTTGAACGCGGAAGTTTGACCGACAAGAGTGTATTGTGCACTCCTGTCGGTCGCAGTGTCTCATTCTGGGAGACATTGCCTCTGCATGTCTCCCAGAATGGAACAATGTTCCGCATTATAACTTGAACGCGGAAGTTTGACCGACAAGAGTGTATTGTGCACTCCTGTCGGTCGCAGTGTCTCATTCTGGGAGACATTGCCTCTGCATGTCTCCCAGAATGGAACAATGTTCCGCATTCATAACTTGAACGCGGAAGTTTGACCGACAAGAGTGTATTGTGCACTCCTGTCGGTCGCAGTGTCTCATTCTGGGAGACATTGCCTCTGCATGTCTCCCAGAATGGAACAATGTTCCGCATTGATAACTTGAACGCGGAAGTTTGACCGACAAGAGTGTATTGTGCACTCCTGTCGGTCGCAGTGTCTCATTCTGGGAGACATTGCCTCTGCATGTCTCCCAGAATGGAACAATGTTCCGCATTGATAACTTGAACGCGGAAGTTTGACCGACAAGAGTGTATTGTGCACTCCTGTCGGTCGCAGTGTCTCATTCTGGGAGACATTGCCTCTGCATGTCTCCCAGAATGGAACAATGTTCCGCATTGATAACTTGAACGCGGAAGTTTGACCGACAAGAGTGTATTGTGCACTCCTGTCGGTCGCAGTGTCTCATTCTGGGAGACATTGCCTCTGCATGTCTCCCAGAATGGAACAATGTTCCGCATTGATAACTTGAACGCGGAAGTTTGACCGACAAGAGTGTATTGTGCACTCCTGTCGGTCGCAGTGTCTCATTCTGGGAGACATTGCCTCTGCATGTCTCCCAGAATGGAACAATGTTCCGCATTGATAACTTGAACGCGGAAGTTTGACCGACAAGAGTGTATTGTGCACTCCTGTCGGTCGCAGTGTCTCATTCTGGGAGACATTGCCTCTGCATGTCTCCCAGAATGGAACAATGTTCCGCATTGATAACTTGAACGCGGAAGTTTGACCGACAAGAGTGTATTGTGCACTCCTGTCGGTCGCAGTGTCTCATTCTGGGAGACATTGCCTCTGCATGTCTCCCAGAATGGAACAATGTTCCGCATTGATAACTTGAACGCGGAAGTTTGACCGACAAGAGTGTATTGTGCACTCCTGTCGGTCGCAGTGTCTCATTCTGGGAGACATTGCCTCTGCATGTCTCCCAGAATGGAACAATGTTCCGCATTCATAACTTGAACGCGGAAGTTTGACCGACAAGAGTGTATTGTGCACTCCTGTCGGTCGCAGTGTCTCATTCTGGGAGACATTGCCTCTGCATGTCTCCCAGAATGGAACAATGTTCCGCATTCATAACTTGAACGCGGAAGTTTGACCGACAAGAGTGTATTGTGCACTCCTGTCGGTCGCAGTGTCTCATTCTGGGAGACATTGCCTCTGCATGTCTCCCAGAATGGAACAATGTTCCGCATTCATAACTTGAACGCGGAAGTTTGACCGACAAGAGTGTATTGTGCACTCCTGTCGGTCGCAGTGTCTCATTCTGGGAGACATTGCCTCTGCATGTCTCCCAGAATGGAACAATGTTCCGCATTCATAACTTGAACGCGGAAGTTTGACCGACAAGAGTGTATTGTGCACTCCTGTCGGTCGCAGTGTCTCATTCTGGGAGACATTGCCTCTGCATGTCTCCCAGAATGGAACAATGTTCCGCATTCATAACTTGAACGCGGAAGTTTGACCGACAAGAGTGTATTGTGCACTCCTGTCGGTCGCAGTGTCTCATTCTGGGAGACATTGCCTCTGCATGTCTCCCAGAATGGAACAATGTTCCGCATTCATAACTTGAACGCGGAAGTTTGACCGACAAGAGTGTATTGTGCACTCCTGTCGGTCGCAGTGTCTCATTCTGGGAGACATTGCCTCTGCATGTCTCCCAGAATGGAACAATGTTCCGCATTCATAACTTGAACGCGGAAGTTTGACCGACAAGAGTGTATTGTGCACTCCTGTCGGTCGCAGTGTCTCATTCTGGGAGACATTGCCTCTGCATGTCTCCCAGAATGGAACAATGTTCCGCATTCATAACTTGAACGCGGAAGTTTGACCGACAAGAGTGCATTATCCAATATTTTTTGTCATATACCTCAACCCACAAAGACAAACCCTTACATAAAATAGGTAAACTTTGGTTTTCACTTAATAATGTTTATTTTTAATTTTTTGTTCTTTATATAACTTTTTCTTCTACTAAACTATTTTACAGACTCTACTGAGCTATCCTCACATATATACCTGTGACAATAACACATATATACTCCCTTCATATTCTGATCTCATGACATATTACAGCACAAACTATAATTATACAACATACCTCATAAAGTCTGATTTTACCCCTATCTAAGCGTTCAAAACTATTTTCCCCGCATAATCTGATTCTTCTGGCTCTGCTGATTCGATTTCTGCTGTCAGATCGTGAAAATATGCATCACACAATGAGATAAACACAAAATACACAACTTAATATTTTCCTTAAAATTGTCAATTCCTCGATCTTGACATATTTATTATTTCATCCGTTTTCCCTCACAAATATATTTAATCTTCTGAATAAGACGTATAATAAAATGAATATCTTAAAAACTAAAATACAAAATTAATGTTGGGTAATGACTAGATATAGTATGCACTTTTGAATTCATACATTTTTTGAAAAAATTGTATTTTCAAAAAAAGATGTTGTTTCAGTATGAACTTGAAGAGAAATTTTAAGGAAAATAAGTTTTGAACGCTTAGATAGGGGTAAAATCAGACTTTATGAGGTATGTTGTATAATTATAGTTTGTGCTGTAATATGTCATGAGATCAGAATATGAAGGAGTATATATGTGTTATTGTCACAGGTATATATGTGAGGATAGCTCAGTAGAGTCTGTAAAATAGTTTAGTAGAAGAAAAAGTTATATAAAGAACAAAAAATTAAAAATAAACATTATTAAGTGAAAACCAAAGTTTACCTATTTTATGTAAGTTTTGTCTTTTTGAGGTATGACTATGGATAATGCACTCTTGTCGGTCAAACTTCCGTTCAAGTTATGAATGCGGAACATTGTTCCATTCTGGGAGACATGCAGAGGCAATGTCTCCCAGAATGAGACACTGCGACCGACAGGAGTGCACAATACACTCTTGTCGGTCAAACTTCCGCGTTCAAGTTATGAATGCGGAACATTGTTCCATTCTGGGAGACATGCAGAGGCAATGTCTCCCAGAATGAGACACTGCGACCGACAGGAGTGCACAATACACTCTTGTCGGTCAAACTTCCGCGTTCAAGTTATCAATGCGGAACATTGTTCCATTCTGGGAGACATGCAGAGGCAATGTCTCCCAGAATGAGACACTGCGACCGACAGGAGTGCACAATACACTCTTGTCGGTCAAACTTCCGCGTTCAAGTTATCAATGCGGAACATTGTTCCATTCTGGGAGACATGCAGAGGCAATGTCTCCCAGAATGAGACACTGCGACCGACAGGAGTGCACAATACACTCTTGTCGGTCAAACTTCCGCGTTCAAGTTATCAATGCGGAACATTGTTCCATTCTGGGAGACATGCAGAGGCAATGTCTCCCAGAATGAGACACTGCGACCGACAGGAGTGCACAATACACTCTTGTCGGTCAAACTTCCGCGTTCAAGTTATCAATGCGGAACATTGTTCCATTCTGGGAGACATGCAGAGGCAATGTCTCCCAGAATGAGACACTGCGACCGACAGGAGTGCACAATACACTCTTGTCGGTCAAACTTCCGCGTTCAAGTTATCAATGCGGAACATTGTTCCATTCTGGGAGACATGCAGAGGCAATGTCTCCCAGAATGAGACACTGCGACCGACAGGAGTGCACAATACACTCTTGTCGGTCAAACTTCCGCGTTCAAGTTATCAATGCGGAACATTGTTCCATTCTGGGAGACATGCAGAGGCAATGTCTCCCAGAATGAGACACTGCGACCGACAGGAGTGCACAATACACTCTTGTCGGTCAAACTTCCGCGTTCAAGTTATCAATGCGGAACATTGTTCCATTCTGGGAGACATGCAGAGGCAATGTCTCCCAGAATGAGACACTGCGACCGACAGGAGTGCACAATACACTCTTGTCGGTCAAACTTCCGCGTTCAAGTTATCAATGCGGAACATTGTTCCATTCTGGGAGACATGCAGAGGCAATGTCTCCCAGAATGAGACACTGCGACCGACAGGAGTGCACAATACACTCTTGTCGGTCAAACTTCCGCGTTCAAGTTATCAATGCGGAACATTGTTCCATTCTGGGAGACATGCAGAGGCAATGTCTCCCAGAATGAGACACTGCGACCGACAGGAGTGCACAATACACTCTTGTCGGTCAAACTTCCGCGTTCAAGTTATCAATGCGGAACATTGTTCCATTCTGGGAGACATGCAGAGGCAATGTCTCCCAGAATGAGACACTGCGACCGACAGGAGTGCACAATACACTCTTGTCGGTCAAACTTCCGCGTTCAAGTTATCAATGCGGAACATTGTTCCATTCTGGGAGACATGCAGAGGCAATGTCTCCCAGAATGAGACACTGCGACCGACAGGAGTGCACAATACACTCTTGTCGGTCAAACTTCCGCGTTCAAGTTATCAATGCGGAACATTGTTCCATTCTGGGAGACATGCAGAGGCAATGTCTCCCAGAATGAGACACTGCGACCGACAGGAGTGCACAATACACTCTTGTCGGTCAAACTTCCGCGTTCAAGTTATCAATGCGGAACATTGTTCCATTCTGGGAGACATGCAGAGGCAATGTCTCCCAGAATGAGACACTGCGACCGACAGGAGTGCACAATACACTCTTGTCGGTCAAACTTCCGCGTTCAAGTTATCAATGCGGAACATTGTTCCATTCTGGGAGACATGCAGAGGCAATGTCTCCCAGAATGAGACACTGCGACCGACAGGAGTGCACAATACACTCTTGTCGGTCAAACTTCCGCGTTCAAGTTATCAATGCGGAACATTGTTCCATTCTGGGAGACATGCAGAGGCAATGTCTCCCAGAATGAGACACTGCGACCGACAGGAGTGCACAATACACTCTTGTCGGTCAAACTTCCGCGTTCAAGTTATCAATGCGGAACATTGTTCCATTCTGGGAGACATGCAGAGGCAATGTCTCCCAGAATGAGACACTGCGACCGACAGGAGTGCACAATACACTCTTGTCGGTCAAACTTCCGCGTTCAAGTTATCAATGCGGAACATTGTTCCATTCTGGGAGACATGCAGAGGCAATGTCTCCCAGAATGAGACACTGCGACCGACAGGAGTGCACAATACACTCTTGTCGGTCAAACTTCCGCGTTCAAGTTATCAATGCGGAACATTGTTCCATTCTGGGAGACATGCAGAGGCAATGTCTCCCAGAATGAGACACTGCGACCGACAGGAGTGCACAATACACTCTTGTCGGTCAAACTTCCGCGTTCAAGTTATCAATGCGGAACATTGTTCCATTCTGGGAGACATGCAGAGGCAATGTCTCCCAGAATGAGACACTGCGACCGACAGGAGTGCACAATACACTCTTGTCGGTCAAACTTCCGCGTTCAAGTTATCAATGCGGAACATTGTTCCATTCTGGGAGACATGCAGAGGCAATGTCTCCCAGAATGAGACACTGCGACCGACAGGAGTGCACAATACACTCTTGTCGGTCAAACTTCCGCGTTCAAGTTATCAATGCGGAACATTGTTCCATTCTGGGAGACATGCAGAGGCAATGTCTCCCAGAATGAGACACTGCGACCGACAGGAGTGCACAATACACTCTTGTCGGTCAAACTTCCGCGTTCAAGTTATCAATGCGGAACATTGTTCCATTCTGGGAGACATGCAGAGGCAATGTCTCCCAGAATGAGACACTGCGACCGACAGGAGTGCACAATACACTCTTGTCGGTCAAGTTTTGCATCACATTCTGATTGCAGAAGATTGTCTCATTCTGGGAGACATGCAGAGGCAATGTCTCCCGAAATGATACCGTCATACCAACACCAATTTATTCCTTCTTTCCATTGTCATACAATTCAATATTTTTATCAATCTTAATCAACTTTTTTTATTCTTCTTTAATTCAATTTATCTTTCTCCTAGAATATCTATTCCTTTAACAGACATAAAATCACTAATCGAGCTTTTTCAATACTCAAAATTTCATATAAATCTTTGTTATTTTTTCTCTCATCGCTTATTTTATTAAATATACATATTTCCTCTCACATATCCCTCTTCATATATATTGGATCTCAACACTCATCTATTAGAACAATATATTTTCGCTTAATCTCATATTATTCATTAACAATCTTTCCTTCTTATTTCTAGTTAACCTACCAATATATATATAGAATATATGCCCAATTACATATTCAGATACATTAAATTCAAGAAATTCTTCTAATATTATTCTCCTATTCATAATAAAATCATATTTAGTCTCACATCACAATTCTATCAGTTCTCCAATATCATATCATATTGGTAACATCACATATATCTCTTATAATATCACTTAAATTTGTATTTTTTTATTAATTATATTTAATTAGTTCTACATTCTATTATTATAGAGGTTTGACAAACTCATCAATAGTTAAAATCAAAATCTATTCAGAACTTTGAATCTAATGAAAATTACATTTCGATATCTTTTTGCAAGCTTAATTTTTTGTATTATCTTAAAATACATTTAGTAATGTTATGTACGTATTGAATTCAAATTATAGCGCAGTAACATGCAACTCATCTTGAGATTCACATTTCATTTTCACAATTATTGCATATATACATCAATAACATATTGTACTCATATATCTACACGACTCTAAACTCAATGACATCAAATAATGCTTGTAATATTTAAAATAATTTTTGCATTTTTGATTCTCAGCTTAACTTCTATAAATGTCACCAAAACATTTCATTCCTACCAAGAAATAATATATTAGTAATTAAGCGTTTATTACCATTGTTACTCACATCATATTAATTCATTTTTGTAATTTTTTAAATAAATGACTGGAATCATAAACCCTATGTACCCATATCAACATGTTAAAATTTCAAAGTCTGAAACTTAGTATACATTGAGTTTCATGAAATCAGATAATCTCGTAGATTTCTTAAATATTATATATTGCTGGCCAATAATGATGCAGCATGATTCTCCATCATATCAGCATTCTAAACATATCTTTATTTTGTCAATTGGCATAAATTAAGTGTGCTTTTCAGGCGATAAATGGTATTTTAGATACCTGGGTAGGGGGTCGGGAACAGGACAAATTTGCCACACGGCACTTTTTTTTAAAAAAATTAATGGAGCGGAGCGATACTCTGCTGCAGGAGCCCCAAGGCTCCCAATCATTACGAAAGGGAGCCTCATGGCTCCTGAGAAACCTCTTTGAGAAGGTTTTCTTTAAGAAAACCTTCTCAAAGATGATTGTCAGCATTCACTCAAAATCTACCAAGAGTTTCAAAGTTTCAAATCTATCTGAAATGAAGCTTTGAATCTATTGTATATCTAATTGTAGAGGTACCTTTTCAAAATGTCTTCTATTGATTAAATTTAATCAGTAAAAGTCATTTTGAAAAGGTACATCTCTATAATTGCTATTGAGCATTCACTCTTGGAACCTTGGAGCTCTTGTGTAGTGCATGAAAACTCCAAGATTCTAGCATAAAACATATATCATAGACATAATTTCTTCAAATATAATTTAAGGTTATTTTTTAAAAAATAGAAAAGCGTAATTTAAGGTTATTGAAAAGTGACACTTGGCAAATTTGTCCCGCACTCACCCCCTAGAGTGAGGGTAAAACAATAATAAATATGAAAAGAAAAATAATGTAATAAAACAATGATAAATATGAAAAGAAAGATAATCTTATAAAACAATGATAAATATGAAAAGAAAGAAAATGTCATAAAATAACAATCATTTAATAAACGCAGTTTATTACTCCATGAGTTAATAGCCAACTTGATTTTAGGAAGAGTTAAAGAATTTGTTACCACAATTTAATAAGTAACAGCTAACATTGATATATATTTAAGAATGATTGCGATTTACAACAATTAAAGTTAGTAGTTAAGATGCTAAGTGCCTAAAGGAATTCCTGAAAAGATATTTTCAAAATTGAATGAATTATAAGCAATATAGGTATAATATAAACTTAACTCATTCAATAGAAGTGTAACAGAATTTTAATTTGCTAAAAATCTAAAAATTGGAAGAAACTTGATTTAAATGTAAGAAATAAGATAATACTTTATATGTAGATTTTGTAATATATCTATTTGAGATTAATAATTTATCGGAATTAAAGCTAAGATTTTAGAGCACAAATAGTAGTATATGAGTGCGGGTTGTGTGACTTTTTTTGTTGCATCTATATATAGACGATGCATTAAAATATATTTATTTATAAATCATTAAAAAATTAACATTAATTTTAAAATAATTTATTTTTTTATCTTTTATAAAAGAAGCTATATATAGATGATGTCAGATATTCCGCGATTAATTAAACATTGTTTAAATCCTGAATGGGTTAAACTTCAATTTAAAAATGAAGATTGTGAATTATTAAATGAATATGAAAGCCAAAATAAGCTAATGAGGTATAAATATAATGATAAAGAATATTTAATTTCATGGAATCAATGGAGTCATAATCAAAGACCTCATAAACGAGAAGAAGAAATTGAAAATAATGAAATGGAAATCATTGATGACATTAAAGAGGATGGAATTCCTAAATTTTGTAGAAAAACCTTTAGAACTAAGTTAGGAGCATATAAACGTAGAGTATTAAATCCTGAATATCTTAAACATCAATTTAAAAAGGAAGACTGTGAATTATTAAACGTTAATGAATATGAAAATGCTAAATCAAAACTGAGATATAAATATATTGGAAGTGATGAAAGGTGTAAAGATAAAGATAAAGTTTATTCAGTTTCATATAATAACTGGCACACGTTGGGGATAAGAAAACATTTAGGAGATTATGGTAAAAGTTCTGAATTCTTCAAATCTAGTATGTATGAGAGAGTAAAAGAAATCAGATATAATTATCATTCAAGAATGAAAAATAAACTTTAAAAATTCATGTCTTACATTTTTTGAATAATTTATTTTTTTAATTCGTATGAAAATGAGTGTCAAGACTAACGACGTTAAAAAATTGGGATTCACAAACGAGGAAATAAAGGATATATTAGAGGAGGCGAGTTATGAAGTTAATAAATATTATTTAAGAAATTGTCAAAAATTCGCGGAGTTATTAAATGATTTAGATTATGATGGAAAAATGAATAAAGATGATGTTATAAATTTCTTATATCCCACATCTGAAGAAGAAAAACCTAAAGAACCTGATGTTTTCCCTGAATATTATGAAGAACGGATTAAAGATGATGAATATGATGAAATTGAAAGACTGGAAAAAATAAGAGATGAAATAGATGAAAAAATTAAGGAATTAAGAGAAGTTGAAAAATATAATGAGAATGAAGTAGAGGGTTTAATGAATATCCCAGCTTCAGAATCAGAAGTTCAAAAATCTCATGAAGAAAGATATAAAAATTACTTTTTGGAATCTACTAAAAATTTATTAGATGGTGAAATAGATGAAACACTTTCAGAAGAAGGCACAAAATTTATTCATAAACATAAGTTACAATTTATTGACGATGGAGATTATCCATGTATATTACTTTCACCTCCTCTTGATTCTGAAAAATTCAAAAAAGCACTGAAAAATGTAACATATGCAACAAATACGATTAAGAAAGAAGACCATGATATTTACACAAATTATTATTTAAATAAATGTACAGGTGTTGATAAAGTTTTTGATTTGTTAGATAAAATATCAAAAGAAACAATTGGTACATATAAAATTTTATGCGATTGTGGTTTCATTATTGAAGATACTAATAATGTTTCATATGAAAGAACAGCACCGAAGGAAGACGAAGTTGAAAGGTCTATACCATTCGTTATTAAGAATATAAAAGATATGAAAACTTATAAACATTATATTTATTCATTTATTTCAGAAAAAATGGAAGCAACCCATAAAACATCATCTCATCATTTTATAGCTATTCATACATTCCTTTTCAAAGTTGTGAAATTAAATAAGACAGGAATTAGATTTAATGTATCAGGGTACGCATTCTTGAGTAAATTAAAATGTATTCGTCACGTCGCAGATGATAAAAATTTATGTGTTCTTAATTCATTTTATGGACTTTAGCCCTGGACTTTAAAAAAATAAACTTTATTTTTATTTATTTTTTAATTTTTTATTCTTACATAAATGAACAAAAACGGAACAGCTAAAATGAATGATAATCAAATAAGAGCCGAAGGTAGAAGGTTATTTAAACGCTTCTATAACATTCCTGATGGTGTTAATCCTAAAACTCGTAGAAGTTATTTAAATGAAGCCATAGATGCATATGAAGGATTTGACATTTCATCAGAAAGTGAGAGGTTAGCAAGAATGTTAAACGTTAATATTGATTTTTATTATTGTGACCCTCAACCAGAAGACGTAGACATAAATAAGGTAGACTTTCCATTAGTGGAATCAATAATGATAGATCCAGAATTTGAAACAGTAAATATTTTATTAACACAGAGTCCATGTGGAAAACTTCACGCTGACAGAATTACAGACGTTGAAGCACTCACAGGATATAAAGTTTGCCCCTTTTGCAAAGAAGAAGTATATTCTATCCGTGATGACCCAGAAAGGAAAAACCAAAGAAGATTTTTAAAACATTGTGAGAAATGTAAAGAAAATAATGGAAGATTAATTCAAGACGTTCAATTGCAAAACACACAACAACCATATGCACCACATATCACGAAACAGAAGATATATCAATGGCTATTAGCTCACAATTTGCAGGAATATTATAAACCAACAAGATATTATATTACTTTTGACTTCGAAACATTAGAGACTAAAGAAGAACTTCAACTTTCTGAATGTGCAACTTTGAACGCTTACTTAAAACCATTTATGGTATCATCAACTGTCAAAATAAAGCCGCAAACGGACTCTTTGAGTCCTGAAGGTCTTTCAGACCGAAGCGGCGAGGTCGTAGACCGTGATAAAACATTTACGAGGAATTTTTGCTTAACATCAAGTGATTCGTTCATCTCTGATTGGATTGAATTTTTATTTTCAACCTGTTCATTAGTTGCTAAATCAAATATTGAACAATATGAAGAATTAATGAAGCCGCAAACGGACCAAACGGCGGGGACTTTGTCCCATACATTAAATGAAAAACAGAAGGAAGCATTTAAAGAACTTCTAGATGAGGAATTCAATAAAGTGAATATCATAGGTTTTAATTCGGGAAAGTTTGATTTAAATTTAATTCTTCGTGATTTAAACACTGCAAAATGGAAAATAAAATCAATGCTGGGTTCTTCTTCTCAATTTAAGCAAATCATTGTAAAGAAAACAAACTGTCCATATGAATTAAGATTTATTGACATCAGAAATTATATAGCGGGTGGAACATTAGACCAATTCACTCAAGATTTCGGAAACAATAAATCACGTGTTAAATCCTTTTTCCCTTATCAATTCATCACATGGGAGAATTACGAAGATGAATTATATAAAGTGGAACCATTCACTCAAGATTCATTTTATTCAGCATTAACTCAAGAAACAATATCCGATTCAGATTATCAAATATATCTCAATGATGCTAAAAATTTTGAGAATAGATTAGAATATTTTATTCATTATTGCAATAAAGACGTTGAAATTATGATTGACCCAATTGATAAAATTATTGAAGAAACATTTGTTTATAAAATTGACATGCTTCATAATCTTTCTTTATCATCGAATGCATCAATGATTCGTTACGCTTTAGCATATAAAAACTTTAATCCTAATGAAACATATCCAGAAGAAGAAAATGTGGAATCAAGTTTTGAATTAACAAAAAAGTATTGGAAATATAAAATTGATTCATATAAGAAACAAGATGAAAAAGCAGAAAGGGATACTAAAAACAATGTTTCAATGGATGACTATCAATACTATCACGATTTAATCCTTTCATCTAAATGCAAAATGTGTGGTAAAGCGTTTACATATGCTAATAAACCAACATTAGATAGAATCGATAATGAAAAAACCACATACCAAAGAAAATTGTCAGTTAATGTGTTGTTATTGCAATGTCGTAAAATCAAATAAAGATGAAGATGTTCAACGTTTAAGAATCAATTTAAGAAATTATACATTAAAAAATAATTTACCAATGACTCTAGATTCAGTTGAAGCTTATCACATCCTCCGTAATGGAATTACTGGTGGTTTATCAAATGTTCAACATAGAGTTAATCTTAAAGGAATCACACACATTAATAAACTTTCATATAATCCAGAAACTAAAACTGTATCAAATGAGGACACTTCCAACATTATGACTCATTTCGTTGGTGTTGATTTTAATTCATTATATCCTTCATCATTTTCATCTAATCCTCATGATTTCATTCAATATACTGACCATAAAATGTATATGCCGGGAAGATTGAATGGTGTTATCATTTGTGATACAGCAACAAAGAAAGCAAAAGCACTGGGAATAATTAAGAAGAAAAATACTTTATTCGTGGCTGAAGTAAAGGGTCACATTGATGAAAAATACATTAATGATTACATAAACTTTTTACCGATAATAAGAAACTTAGATATTATCACAGATGAAAAAACAATTGGCAGTTTTATGTATAATTACATGAAATCAAACAATCTACCAGTTGACCAGAAACAGAGAAAATTAACTCAGTTAGCATCAACACACAACCAATATCAACCATTTTCTTCTTATTATCTTTGGTATCTAATAGACAGATTTCATTTTATCATTGATGACATTCAATCAATTTTAACATTTACTAAAAACACTTGTTTTAATGAATTTGCGAACGAATTTATGAATGAAAGACAAAAGGCTGAATTAGAAGGAAATAAAGGAAAAAGTTTATTTTGCAAGATTTCACTTAATGGATCATATGGTTACGATGCAATGAATACACAAAATTACGCAAAGACTAAAATAATGAATGCACAGAAGGCACGCGTTGCATGTATGTCAAATAAGTTTAAAAACATAAGAGAAATAGGTGAAGATACGTATCAAGTGATGCTTAAAGATAGATTTTATAGATGTGATACATGTTTACAAGAGGCATTCTTCACTTTAGATAATGCTAAATACTGGTATTTGGTTTTCATTTATGATTTTATGTATAAATGCATGGATGTTAATCGTTTTCATTTCATTGAAGGTGATACTGATTCATCTTATTGGGCTATTGCTGGCGACCCAAATCTTCCTAACACTCAAGCATTTCAAGCAATTGTTACCGATAAAAAATTTTATGATAAAAACATTTACAAATTCGCACCTTTTGATTTCTTTTGTTTTAATGAGAAATTTAAACCTAAATTAAAGAATAAAGCTGAAGAAAAAGCACATGAGAAAAGATTATTGGGTTTAGCAATTGAGAAACAAGGTGATAACATGGTTGCTTTATGTCCTAAGTGTTATACATCATTCAACGGTTCAATTGATGGAAGTGATTTTAAAAAGATTGCACAAAAAATGAAAGGTGTTAGTTTAAGACAAAATAAACAATTAACACCTAAAAATTATTTGGATATAATAAATGATAAAGTGATATTTGATGGTCAGAATATTAATTTACAACTTAAAAACGGGTCAATGACTCGCTTAACAATTGGTAAGACTGCATTAACAGGAGCACACACTAAGGCTGTATGTTGTGAAAATGGATGTTGTATGCCATTTATTTAATGAAATACCACAGAAGAGACAAAAGGAACCGTTAATAATGGTTTTGTACTATGATTCAAAGAGGTGGGCACCCTTAAAACATTTATTTTATTTTTATATAAATGGATAACACAGATTTAAAAATTTTAATTGATGATTTAGTACTTAATCAAAATTTTCTTAATTATTATGAATT
Organism: Trichomonas vaginalis G3; assembly: GCF_026262505.1. NCBI lineage: Eukaryota > Parabasalia > Trichomonadida > Trichomonadidae > Trichomonas > Trichomonas vaginalis. The sequence continues at coordinate 25,266,286 of NC_067206.1, read as the reverse complement.
AAAATCATATCTCCAAAAACATGATAACAATATAACGGGTGATGATATGGAATATTATTATCCATATTATAAAAATGAAATTTTGAAATATCATGATAAAATAATTTCTAAAATTAAAGACAAAATTAAAAATAATGAATATACAAAGGAAAAAACTAAATCACAACTTAAACAGTTGAAAGATTTCAAAAATAAAGTATTAACAGAAGAAGATATTGATGAATTATATAAATTATATAATCCTGAGCCGCAAAAGCAAAAGGAGCAAAAACAAAAGGTGCAAAACGCCCAGGTCATTCAGACCATAAATGATGCACAAGCTTTAATTTATGATTCATTAGTTAAACCATATTCAGCCCGACTTTTAAATGAAGATCAACTTTTGGAATTCATCCTTCAACATAAACTCGAAGCGGGAAAGTATATTAAACCTTTATATACAGCATATTTAAAACAAATGAATAGAATACATCCAGAATTAATGAAGGAAGGAATGAATTCCAAAACTTCATCATCCAAAATCAAAGCAGATAAAATTAAACCACCTGCAACACCAAAACCTCCAACGACAGTACCACCTCCTCCTTCAGTTAATCCTTCATTCACTTATTATATCCATTTCAAACATTTAAGAAGCAAAAAGATTTTAAAAAGGATTTCAAAATATTAAATAAACCAATTGACCCAAAAATTCAACCATTAAAGGAAAAATTTAGTCGCCCTTCATTTGCACCATATCCATATTCATACGAAATTGATCATCTGGAATATTCAAAAGGAAACGTTACTTATTTATTTGCCATTAACATTAACACCAGATATTTATATTGCATTCCAGTGAAAGGGAAAACAGAACAGGAAACAAGAAGAGCTATTCAATACTTACTAGATCATGAAAGAGTAGATAATATAAGGGGTGATGGTGATAAAGGATTTCAGGCAGCTATGACTCATTATTTCCCACAAATTAATTTTTACTTCTCATCCTCTCCATATACGTTTCATAATAAAATAGTTGATGTGGTAATGAGAACTCTTAGAGATGCGTTAGGGGTTAACGGTCAGATATACTGGGATGGAAATCATGACTCCATCATACAACAGTTAGTATATTATTATAATAATACATGGCATAGAACAATAAACATGAAACCAGTGGAAATGAAAAATGATATTTCAAAAGAATGGGAATATATTAGAAAGCAAATGGAAAAGTTGAATGATGTTAAACGTGAACAAATTAATTCAGGGCTCATGAATTTTAAACAAGGAAATAAAGTTTTAATTCATCTCGATTATGGAAAAACTGATAAATTAATGACAAAAAGAAGACGAAGATTTGACACAATAGCTGAATTTGTTAGATATATTAACGGCAATGCATTAGTTGAGGTTAACAATAAATTAATAGAAATTCCGATTTATTTTATTACTCCATTATATTTAAATAATATTTAATTTTTTTTATTTCGTAAGAAATGAGTGACAACGAAGCATCCAAGAGTCCAGACAATGAATATAAAAAGAAACTAAACAGAATTAAATCAAAAATATGCTATTACAAAAAGAAGCCACAATGCGGTGGGGTTGAAAACGATAAAGAGAGGAAAGAAATAATCGAAAAATTAGAAACTTACCGTTCAATCCTTAAACTGAGTGAAGCAAAAATAAAAGAATTTAATAGAATAAATAAATTGATTGGAAGAGATGAATTTAATAAAGATGAATTTTTAAACTCAATCCAAATTTAATTTTTATTCCTCTTCGACAACATCTCTCTTTCCATCATTACTGCATAACCACATTTTCTCAATTTTAGTGGTTTGTTATTTTTAACATGTTCTTGCATCATTTTTATCATTTCCTCCCTTGTTATGATTCGTGGTAAATTTTGAGCTTGTGGGGTATTCATTTATGATAAAAATAAAAATTTGTTATCACTTATTTTATCGTTAATGTTTACAGGTTATTCAATAATTAATTATTTTTGAAGAACCGAAGGTGCTACCATGCTACCATGTTGACAACACGACATTTTGACAACAACACAGGAGGAAGGTAGTTATTAATTATTTTTGAAGAACCGAAGGTGCTACCATGCTACCATGTGCTACCAGGTCATTTAACTTCTCTGAAAAAGTGTGACAACACGACATTTTGACAACAACACAGGAGGAAGGTAGTTATTAATTATTTTTGAAGAACCGAAGGTGCTACCATGCTACCATGTGCTACCAGGTCATTTAACTTCTCTGAAAAAGTGTGACAACACGACATTTTGACAACAACACAGGAGGAAGGTAGTTATTAATTATTTTGAAGAACCGAAGGTGCTACCATGCTACCATGTGCTACCAGGTCATTTAACTTCTCTGAAAAAGTGTGACAACACGACATTTTGACAACAACACAGGATTAATGCAAAAATAAATTCCAATCATACTTTATAAAGCTAGACCTTCAGGTCTCGCCGCTTAGCGGCTCATTTACAGGTATTTCATCATCAGTAAATGATTCCTCATTATCGTTTGGTTCAACCTGTTTATATAATCCTTTCATTTCTTCTTTCAAAACATAATACCATATCTGTTTACCGTCTATTCTTCTATGTTTCCTATCACATTTATCCTTAATACTCATTTGAAAGTTTTTGTCTTTCATGTCTGATGGTTTGCAGAATAGAGCATTTTCACACGTCATACCTGCACACAATTCATCATAATGTGTATTTATCCATACATCTAAAGGATTTGATGATAATTCAATTAAATCTTGTTTGGCTTCAGTCATCGGTATGATTCGTACATTAAATGATGAAAGGTCATATTGCATAAAATACGTCAGTAAATTATCATAAAATTCCTTTGTGCATGAATCCATTAAATTCTTGAAGTAATCAAATTGACCCTTGAATTTACCATTAACTCTTAAAACTACGTATCTTCTGTCTCCAACTTCAATTTTGACAGGGTAGACGTTGTTAGTTACGAAAATGAAGTTTGCAACATTCTGAGCAGTTCTTCTGGGTTGATTCTTTTCATTAATTCTAATCTCATTATCCGTAATAATTGATTTCAAAGCGTTGAAGTTTGCGAGTCTGTCTTCACCCACATTCTTGAGTTCATTAAGTACAAGAAACATTTTATTCTCAACTACTGAATTGAAATTACCCGTTAGCTCACTTATTTCGGTAATGTTTTTACATGAATAACCAGCGAGAAGTTCAGAAATAATGTCTGTAAATCTGTTTTTACCTGTTCCCTGAAGTCCTTTCAAAATAATTGCTGTTTCATTCTTGATTCCAGGATGTTGAATCATTGATGCAATCCAGCCGAGAAGGTATTTATACACTTCATCGTTATTATCACAAATGGCTTCTTTAATGAAATTCATAAACATCTCAATTTTTGAGTAATCTGGTTTTTCGAGAACGTTGTATTTATAACCTTGAAACGTTGAGAAAACATCTGGAGAATCAGATTTAAAGCAAACACCCTTAACGGTTAATGAGGATAATTGATTTAGTAGTACATCCATGCTGTATTGTTTTACCTTCTTCTTAAATAATTTAATCATTTTGAGTGACTCTTTCATGTTGACTGAAGAACGAATGATATTTGATTCATTTTGTCGTGGATATTATAGTCCTTTTGAATGAAATATTTATTTCCACAATCTACAAAACGAATTACACGTGATAAATTCCTCAATTACTTCAGAACTGTTTTTATACTGATGATTTTCAGCCTTGCGTCTAATATCTTTATCAAAAACGAGTCATCAAGTTTGATATCAAATGTTATTTTTGGCTTACTTAATAAAGGTAAAACATATCATCAAATATTCCTTTTGATAAAGTTTTAGAATCTTCACTAAACAAATGGGAGAAGTCATTAAATGTGCATATCTACTACGTGCTTTTTCAAAATTACTTTTTGCATTTTCTGTTAAACTGCAGAAGTTATAAACGTTATCGTATGCTTCATTAATTAAATGATTAGTAACGAATTAATAGCTTGAAACAGTGTGAATAATGTTATTTCTTTTTCTAAATTCATGTTTCCACCGTCATTATGTACTTCAAAATCACAGATGCCATCAACTATGCTCTGAGCTAGTTTATCGTCAATGTTACATCTTTGTTTCATTCATGATAGTCTTTATTTCTTCATTCTTCTGTTCAACTCTTACCTTAATATTCAAATCATTAATATATCATTCACTGTTCTAGTTAATGTTGAATCATAACTTCCACGAATGAATGAGTATGTTTTGATTGGTTCTGTTGCATTCTTGCGAACTCTTAATCACCATAACCACTAAAGAACGCTTTAATCATCCATAAGTCATGATATCAATATCATAATCATTGCAGAATAACATTTAATCATTCTGTTCGAAACTGAATAGAAGAAATGTGTTGCAATAAATGTGAAGACCTCCTGAAGCGGTTTTAACGATAACATCTTATCCGAAAGTTTGATAAAATGTCTTTTCTAACTGTTTCTTTAATTCATCATTGTACATTTATTGATATCAACATCTATAATCGTTAAATTTGAAATTTTATTACTAATAAAGCTGTACCAGTTTCTTCCTCTTCCTCCATCCATGTTTGAGTAGTTTATGTAAATCAATCTTGTTTTCACCAATCTTTCGTTGAGGGTTTTAGTTTCTGCCACAACTAATTCCTCAGCTAATGAATCAATAACTTTTTCATCAGAAACGATATAGTTGCTGTTGTTGTTTGTTGCTGTCATTTATATAGGAATAAAAAAATAAAAATAATTAATAACTAACTTCCTCCTGCTGTGTTGTCAAAATGTCGTGTTGTCACACTTTTTCATAGAAGTTAAATGACCTGGTAGCACATGGTAGCATGGTAGCACCTTCGGTTCTTCAAAAATTAATTCATAACTACCTTCCTCATTAATCCTGCTGTGTTGTCAAAATGTCGTGTTGTCAGTAATTTTCAGAGAAGTTAAATGACCTGGTAGCACATGGTAGCATGGTAGCACCTTCGGTTCTTCAAAAATAATTAATAACTACCTTCCTCCTGTGTTGTTGTCAAAATGTCGTGTTGTCAGTAATTTTCATAGAAGTTAAATGACCTGGTAGCACATGGTAGCATGGTAGCACCTTCGGTTATTCAATAATTAATTCATAACTACCTTCCTCATTAATCCTGCTGTGTTGTCAAAATGTCGTGTTGTCACACTTTTTCAGAGAAGTTAAATGACCTGGTAGCACATGGTAGCATGGTAGCACCTTCGGTTCTTCAAAAATAATTATTTTTTGAATGACTGGGAAATAAATTTACGTCAAATATGCAATTTATAAAATCTTATGTCGACAGGCTACGTAGCACAGTGGTCTAAGGTGGTGTTATGGAGGGGTCAAGTCTGGTTCGAACCGACAGGCCGTATTTTCTCATTTTCTTTGTTTGTCTTGTTTGTCGTGAATAAAAAGTATCATAAAAGTGCTCTATCTTCCACGGAATAAATAAAAAATTTACTTATTTCTTCTTTATTTCTTCTTTATTTCTTTGTTCCCGTGGAAGAAGGGTTTTGCTGTTTTTTCTCAGCCGAAATCAATGATTTTTTCATTTTTGGAATCCTTAGCGAATGAGGAATCTTTTCTCTCGTGGAAGCTTTGACCTAAAATAAATGGTTCATTTACTCACAATATTTTTGTACAAAACGACCCCAAACTTTTAACTTCTTTTCTGCAGCTTCAAATGCTATCTTAGCGAGTTCATATTCTCTAAATTCTCTCTTTAAATCTTCTTGTTCCCATTGGTCTAGTTCGTATGGAGAATCTCTATAACCATAATATATCTCACGTTCATGTTCTAATTGTTTTTCGCACATTTTTCCAATTCTTCTTCAAACAAAGGTTTAGCATTTTCTACTGTATCTTCGAGTTCTTCTTCATCTAACTTCTCATGAACTTTCTTGTCTATGGAGTCCATAATTTTCCAACTGCTATGCAATATTTTGGAGAAGCCCACATTGTTATATAGTTTATAAGTCTTGGGTCTACATACGTTCCTCTAACCTGTTTGATTTCATCAGGAATTCCTGCATGAATTTTGTATAAAAAGCAACCGCCGGAATTCGGACTGTTGCTATATTCTTCACAAAATGCCTTATAATACTCTTCCCAGGACTTATTTTCCAACAGCTTTCTAAAGTCTTTCCTAAACTGCTGACACATCTTTGTTGCATTAATGTAACCATCCTTGTCTCTACGTAAGACTTCAATATCGTTATAAGTGCCTTTTGTGAATGTTTCGCCATTAGATTTGTTCGTGAATGTTTTTGCTTCGACTGACATTACTGTTCTTACATACAAAATAAAAAATAAAAATAATTTTAAAACTAATGAAATTAATTATTTTTGGACTGAATTCATTCATAACGCCATTAATAAGCTCATAAAATGCTTGTTTTGAGGTTGAGCCACTTTTGGCTCGACTGTATTCTTTCATCCAAAACTCAATAAATAATTATTGAATAACCCGAAACCATTAACGTAACCATTAACGTAAACATTAACGAAACCATTAACGTAAACATTAACGTAAACATTAACGTAAACATTTATTTCTGTAGTTCATCCACTACTTCATTACCTAATTAATTACAGACATAAAATATATTGAGTTCATTCGGTAAGCCCAGACCTTTGGGTCAAGCACATTCATTGAACTCTATACCATGCGAATACAGTCATAAATGGCGGCATGTAATCTTTACTTTGTCCCGTTGTTTGTGTATATCCTGAAACGCGATGTGTATGGTTTCCTCCTCCCTCAGTGTTACTCCAGTAACAATCTATAGCAAACTTAACGTTGTCTTTAACATCATATCCTTTACCTTTTGTCATTCCTGACCAATCCCAATATCTATGCTTATGCCAACCTGCTTGAGATGTGCTTAAATCTATGTAGTGACTGTGTGCAGGTAAATTTTCACCTGTAATCGTTTTACTTCCCCCTGTTTCCTTTGAAGAGTTTGCACAATACAAAAACCTGTCGACTATTTGTTCCATGCACCAACACCAAACATTGCTTGAGGACCTCTCACATCCATAGATGTATAAATAGAACCTACTGGGTTCATTAAATCAAACATATGAGATATTATAGGATTGTCTCTTTTGAACTTAAAATATAGTGTAACTATTTCGGGTTTCTTCTGTTTGTGTCAGAATATTTTTATAATATAATCTTATGTTTCAGGGTATGTAAATCTTGACTATAAATTTATTTTTTCATCTGTATAATAATATACTATTCTCGTTTTTTCTATTGCATTATATCTTTTATATCATAATATTCTAAATATAATGTTTGCTTTTTGGGTCTACACGTGCGTCAACACCATAGTCATAATAATACGGTGCTGGAGCTACGTTAGACAATGTCATATCCGTCATTTCATAAACTCTTAAATATTTCTTTGTTCGTCTCCATATAAGTTTAAGTAGCATTGTTGTCTAATGGAACTTTAACTTGTGCCATTATTCTTTATATAGCCTACATACATTTCATTGTTATTTTTCGGAATGAGTTTAATACCGTATACCATTTCTTAAGGACTGTACAAACTCCCATCTAAAATATTTGTTTTCTTCATTGACAGAAAAGTCGCCAACAATAGTTTCAATATTTTTGTTCAACTAAACTTTGGTATATTTCGTTAACAAATGATATATCTGCTTTCTTTGCTAACTCATCGTTAACAAATGATATACTCTTTCTTTGCTAACTCATCGTTAACAAATGATATATCTGCTTTCTTTGCTAACTCATCGTTAACATAAGTTTTATCTGCTTTAAGGTCTAAACATTCTGAAACCCATCCTGTATCAGCTTTAGTTTTTAAAATCTTCGATGTCCGTTCATGGTACCATTCAACCCTTTCTTAATTTCATTATCTTTTTCATTAACATATTCCTTATCTGCTTTCTTCATTAACTCACTATCCACATATTCCTTATCTGCTTTCTTCATTAACTCACTATCCACATATCCTTATCTGCCTTCTTCATTATGTCATTTAGGAAACCTTTTGAATTATGAATTCCTCATTTAAATTAAATCTTCCAATCTTCAAAACTTTAGGAAATGCATTTAATGCGTAATATCTCTGTTCTTCTGGTGGAATTGATGTTATATCATCCGTTATACCTTTAATTTTTGAATTCATAAATAAAATTTCTTTTATATTTGATATCACTGCACCACCTTTGCAAACGAATTCAAATGGTCATTTTTCAATACTATCTCCAAATCTCCATATTTCAACCTTTGCGTTTGTTCTGCCGTCTTTGAATTATATGCATATGTGGCGTATGTAATGGTCTGTTTTGTTGTTTAATCATTTTATTACGATTTAAAAATAAATATTTAATCCGTTATCTCATCAGCTATTTTTTCTATTTGAAATTGCCATAATATTTCATTCATAAATTCTAAATCACAATCAAATAGGTCAGTTATTCTAAATTTAATATTTGATAAATCTTTTGAATGAAGAATAAATGAATTCCCGGATAATTGAAATGGATATGATAAAGAAAATATGTTTAAGTTGATGGATAAAATTTTGTATTGATGGGTAAGAGTTAGGGTCTAATGTTTGATGTGAAAATCTCATTGGGGTATTAACTTTATCACATTGATTAAAATGAAATTAGAACCAGTGTCAGAATACAAAACATCCCCAACATCTTTTCAAAATTTAATATCCCCAACAATGAACGAAGACGAGGAGTACAAAATTTAATTTTCAGCGGAAATTTAATAAGATTATTTATTTCATCAAGTTCAAAAAAGTTTATCAGGTTTTGATTTAAAATTTTCTTCATACCATACGATAAATGATTCATTTAAATAACTTAAAATTGTGTTAATATCCCATTTCGTTATCACATTATTTATATACATATCATACTTTTTAGGTCGACCCCGCCGCTATGCGGCTCATGGTCATCTTTAATAAATGATATATAATCCGAAGGGTCTAAAAGAATGGGATTAAATTTACCACTCACAGAAACGAGAGTAACATTATAAATTCCACTAACTGTTAAATTTAATTCACAATTATTATTCGAAATAATATTGATAATTGACATTTTTTTATTACGATTAAAAATATGGTAAAGCGTTATTTTCCAGTGATAAATAAAACTAGAATAAGATTACCTCAAGAATTCATAAATTCAACGAATAAGAAATTCATTCATGTTATAAATTTTAGTTTTTCAGAAAATATGAGTCAATGTCATATTCATCATCAGGTTATATTTCACTTCATTCAAATTTAGTTCAATCAAACCATATAATGACCATTTCATAAGATTTTCAGATGGTATTAAAAATGTAATTGATAGATTAAAATATGAACAGATTGACAATATCAATTTTTGGAATTTTGGTTTAAATATCCTGATGGAAAAAAGATTGAAGTTAAAGATAAAGCTGATACTATAACAAAAACAATTACAATGACCGATCCAGATAGTGGGAACAAAAAGAAATAAAACAAACGATAGAAACTGGTGAAAGGTCAATTATTATTGATTATGATTCAAAGGATTATTATTCGATAATGTTAATGCTTGAATATTAAATAGCCTTAACAAAGAATTTTTCAAGTGATATTTTATATTCATCAACTATTTTATTATAAATATCATTATATGTTAAATGAAGTTCAGTTGTTGTTCCGTTCTTTGATATCTTAATTGTGTAATATCCTTTATAGGATTTATTTTTGCAACTGTTCCGCAGCATGAAACCTCATCATCTATGAAAAATTGAATCTTCACGTCTGAATCTTGAACATCACAAAGAATGGCGATAATGTGAATTAATGATTCATAAGGTAAAATAATTAAACCAGATTGATCAATTAAATTTATTATTGAATCATAATTATCAGTTATGATATCACGGTAAATTTTCATTAATTCAGAATTAATGTCTATTTTATATGGCGCATTGCGACTGGAATCGTAGATTCCTGGGTTCTCGATGTTTGATGAAAGAGGTGGGGGGTATGTTGGATAAGTGGGAATTTCAACAGGTTCTTTACCGGGTTCAGATAAAATGATTGGGTCTCCATCTTTTATTTGCTCTTCCTCATTCTTCGGTAAGTCACGAGTTAATAAATTTGGTTGAGTTGCTGACCTTGTTAATTCAGGACTAACATTAACTTTAACATTTTGAATAATTCGTGATTTATCATCATTTACGTTATAACCAACCGTAATCTCTGCTTTTGCGTTAGTGTTCTTTGACTAGTGAAACGTCTTCTCATTTATATTCGAATAAAAAAATATATTTAAACTTTTATTTTGCTGGAACTTTTGAATCTATTATTTCCTGTATTTGTTCATGAAGTTGATTTTTAGCATTTTCATCGAAATTAATAGACCGAATATATTCATTAATTGCATTCTTATAATCATTTGATTTCTCAAATTTTCTTTTATCTGATTCCTTAACTAAATCATAAGTTAAACCTCGTTGCTGATATAATGGTTTCTTAATTAAATCTTTGAATGCTTGAGATAAAGCACCTGATGCAATTCTTGCTACTATAATTGGTTGGAATTGCTGTTTAAGTTCATCTTTAACATTTGCGAAAACTGGATCGAATAAAGCAACTTTAAAGAATTTCTTAGCTGGAATTTCATTAAATTTGCATATTGACCATCAAACTGGTTAGAATATCGTGGTAATCCATCCGGTCCCTCTTCAATAGCATTTAATTCTTCATTGAAGTAAGAATATGGATTATGACGGTATGAATTAATTGGACCATTTTCACCTTCTCCAATGTATTGTTTAACAGCTTTTCCATTTTCATCAAATTGCATAGGATAATGTTCATTATATGCTTTACGTTTAGGATAATCTGTCATTGTTAATTTATACCCATTTATGACTTTAATATTACCTTGACCATCAGTAACGAAAACTTCATTTATACCATCAGGTTTTCCATTTGGTCTGTAATGTCTGCTTCATGTGCTTCCCAATTTGTCCGTGACGTTTGCATATGCTTGAGCTTCTGGTAATGTTAAAACGTTTCTCATTTGTTTAACATCCTTTTGAAGACCGGCAACAATGTGGACTAATTCTTTCATTCCGTCTGGAACTTTCATAGTTCTATTATTACACCCTTTTTGTTTGTTCCTTTTTAATGAACCTGTAGAAGATTTGCTATTTCTGTCATGTTTAATTATAAATAAAAAATAAAAATTAATTATAAAAAGTTATTCGAATTTAATGGAACCTTTATTTAAATCAACTATTATTTTTCCATGTTCTCCTAATTGCTGATATTGTGTGTAAAGTTCATTAATGCTCATTGGTAAATTCACTTGATAAAGCATAACGTTCAACTGTTGACGACTAAAACCACTGAAAATGAAAAGGGTTGATAGATTTGATTTAATGTTTGTGCTTAATGCTTTGAAGTATTGAACAGCCATGAAGAATGAACACTGAATGTGTCGACATTGAGTTAATAACTGATTAAAATATGATTTCTCATTTGTTATTAGTTTTGATTTCACTGCATCATCTAGAAAAATGAGTGAATGCAAAAATTCTCTATCAAAATTTGAAATAGAAAGTGTTTCAAATAATTCATCCGTTGTTTATCAATAATTTTATCCTCTAATCCTTGCTTCTTGATTGTATTATATAATTCTTTATACATTAAAAGTTTTTTAAATAATCTTCTGCTTCTTCTTGTGATAAATAAATAATTGGAATTTTGATTAAATGCTTTAAAGATTCAAATGTATCATCTGAAGGTGAACCTGAACGGTTGATATAAATTAACACATGTGAATAGGGTGAAGTGTTAGCAATAATGATAATTTGTTTTAATATCGTTAATGTTTACCTTTATTGTTTTACCAATTGCTGCAGTGATTGAATTTAAGTAACATTCAGAATATGGAATTTTCATTAATTTTTCCTTAGATAGAGCATTTCTATTATCACTCAATGCTTCATTAATCATATCATCTACGTATGTATTATATACTCCTGCTAATTCTTCATAAGGGTGGATGAATTTAAATCCATTTAATCAAAAATAAATTTATAATTTTATACATTTCTATTCATCAATATTTCATCATATGAACTTCTATACTGCGGTGGTGTACCTGTTGGATGATATTTCAAACCTTCATCCGGTGTCCATGTCCAATATGTAGTCCTAGTAAACCAAACCTGAGGAGGATTTGTCACCTTTGAACAGTAAGTGTCATTTACACCCTGAATGATTGGATAAGCTTTCACTTGTACTGTAACTTGTGAATTGAAAGTTTCTAATCCATCAAAGAATATACCTGCTCCATCACGTTGAACTGGAATAGTGCATAAGAATGAAGTTTGGTCTTTCCATGTTCTAGCTAATGGCACGCCATCATCATCATTCAGTGGTCTAGTTAATGAGTCCTCGTATTCTTCAGTGCATTCATTCACTCCATCTAAATCAGAAGCTTGAAGCATACGTGTAAAGAATATGTCACCCACTGTGGTCATCGCTTGATCGGGGAAGTTTCTGGAATCTATAGTGACCTGAAGACCTCGAAGCATTGGATTTTCTAAAACTGTTCTTTGCATTGCATTCTTCGGAAATGTTAACACAACATCTGTAACATTATGAAGAGCGTATGAGAAATCTGAGCTGATACCTTCAGGAGTGATGCAACCTCCATTTAGTGAACGAACGTCAATATGTTGAGCTGGAATCATGAATGGATCTTCCTTACTGAATAAACGTGGTATTGCTTTAACTGATTCTTCAATTAAACCGTATCCTGGTGTAATGCATTTATCCTCTAAAACTTCCATCTTTGTGCATGAAATAATAACGTCATCAACTGTTGCGTTAGCAGATGCATCGGCTAAGCTTGTAATTAATTTGGCAGGAAGTCCGATTTGTTGGAATTTGCGATCATATTTATAAACATGATTCATAATCTTTTCATAATTTTCATCAGTTATCTTTTCATAAACGTAATTTTGTAAATCAGCAACTCTTAACGGGTCAACCTGACAAAATACTAAAGTATCCCTGAAAACATAATATTTAAGAATGATATCACCAAATGATTTAGGATAATCATCGAACGCCTGAAATGCTAACAAATCATTTACCGGAATAATCATATCAAACGTGACATCAACTTCTTCATTTGCTTTCTTGAAAACTTCTGAAGGGTCAATATATTTACCACATACTGAGTTATCATATTTTTGAACATTATTATATAACGAATGAACAAACTTTTTAACTTTCCTTTCTGATTTTGGTTTATATGTTGCAAATGCGAAAGATTCACGGGCGCAATCCATCTGAAGATAACCGGCATCACCTCTTTCGGTTTCTACTTCTAATTGTTTAAAGCTTTGATTTGATGATTTATAACCAACGAATAAACGCATACATTTAAAAGCGGCATCACATGTGAAAGCTTTATTTGAAACTAGAGTTGCTTTAACTTTGCGTTTAATATATGTGTCACCTAATTGGTTCACATCATGAGCCGGATTTGTAATTCTTAAATGAGTTTGTTTATCATCAAAATATGGAGCATCAGAGTCATAGCATGAACTTTCAAGTTCTCTATAATATCTTCTACCATCATTCTTTGCAAATATTTCATTTATCTTTTCGAATGAATGAAACACATTTCCATTAATCGGTTTAGTGTTTGGCACTAAATAGTTAGTCGTCATTTATTAATAAATAAAAAATCAAAATTAAAAGATGAAAATGAATTTTTAATTTTAATGAAATAATCAACTATGGCTGCAGGATTCTTTAAGAAACTGTGGGATAAAGTAAAAAGAGGAGCGCATAAAGTTTGGGAAACAATGAAGAAAGGAGCAAATTGGATATTTAAGAATAAAGAAGCAATTAGTGACGTTGCTGAATCAATAACGCCAAAAGCTGCCCCAATAAGAGAAATTTTAAATAAAGGAGAAAAAGTTTATCAAAGACTACAACCAATACTAAGATAAAAATAATATTTATTTTTCCACTATTTACCCCCTATTTTATTAAGTATTCCTTCAGCAATTCCACCAATTGCGTTACCTGCTTGTGCTCCCATTGCCGGATTACCTGCTTTTGTACCTAATACTCCACCTATGATAGTTCCTGCCGTTTTCGCTACTGGTGCCAAAAAGTTTGCAACAGGTTTAATAACCTTTTTATAAACCCAACCTGCAGCTTTCTTAATTCCTTCCCATAATTTTTTAAAGAATCCTGCCGCCATTTCTGATTTAATATTAATTAAAAAATATATTTCATCACTTATATTCTAATTTTTATTTAATGATAAATGAAACCGATTTTAAAAATAAATGAAACAAAGGAGGAAGAAATAAATGAAAGTGAAAATGTTCAACAAAAAATAAACGTTGTTAAACCAATTACTGAAACAAAAATTTTTTCATCTGTTGAAGAATTTAATGACTATTATGCTAATAATAAAAAATTATTTGAAGAATTGACAACATGTAAATTGAATAAAATGTTTAAAGTTGAGGACAGAGTCCAAGACCCAGAGGGTCATGGATTCAAAATTTCAAAAATAAAAGGTGTTGTTAGTTTAAAATCTATTCCTCAATCAAGAATCACCTCATTAATGAAAATAGATGATTTAACAAAAAGAATAGAAATTATTGAAGAAAGAATGAATCAAATAATTGATTTCATAAATCATGACTCGTTGAGCCTGGGTCCTTAAAGCCCAGGACTTAAAGTCCATCACTGAGTTCAAGGTTATATTCATCAAATATTTCATTATTAAATGCAACTTCTGCTAGTTTATTTATTTTTTCAATACGATCATTTGAAAGTCTATCGTTTAATTTTTTCTGAAGTTTTTCATTTTCTAGTTCTGAAACTTTATTTGGATGATATTTAAACCCGTTAAATTCTTTTTCCTCAGTTTTGATCATTAATTTACAAAGAACTTTTGTGGTTGGAATTCGTTTAAACCATTTATCATTAATATTTGTTATAAATTCAATATCTGGAATTAATTCCCAAATTTTTGCATTTTCAATTAATTTATTATCAAATGCAAAAGCAATAGGTTTAATATTAAACTTACCTTTATAATATATACTTTCTACATAATCATCGAAATAAACATCTACTTGTTTAACATTTTCAAGAATTGGTGAAAGAACATCCATTAATTGATTGACGGTTACGAATCTTGATCCACTCATTTTCATACGAATTAAAAAAATAAATTATTCAAAAAATGTAAGACATGAATTTTTAAAGTTTATTTTTCATTCTTGAATGATAATTATATCTGATTTCTTTTACTCTCTCATACATACTAGATTTGAAGAATTCAGAACTTTTACCATAATCTCCTAAATGTTTTCTTATCCCCAACGTGTGCCAGTTATTATATGAAACTGAATAAACTTTATCTTTATCTTTACACCTTTCATCACTTCCAATATATTTATATCTCAGTTTTGATTTAGCATTTTCATATTCATTAACGTTTAATAATTCACAGTCTTCCTTTTTAAATTGATGTTTAAGATATTCAGGATTTAATACTCTACGTTTATATGCTCCTAACTTAGTTCTAAAGGTTTTTCTACAAAATTTAGGAATTCCATCCTCTTTAATGTCATCAATGATTTCCATTTCATTATTTTCAATTTCTTCTTCTCGTTTATGAGGTCTTTGATTATGACTCCATTGATTCCATGAAATTAAATATTCTTTATCATTATATTTATACCTCATTAGCTTATTTTGGCTTTCATATTCATTTAATAATTCACAATCTTCATTTTTAAATTGAAGTTTAACCCATTCAGGATTTAAACAATGTTTAATTAATCGCGGAATATCTGACATCATCTATATATAGCTTCTTTTATAAAAGATAAAAAAATAAATTATTTTAAAATTAATGTTAATTTTTTAATGATTTATAAATAAATATATTTTAATGCATCGTCTATATATAGATGCAACAAAAAAAGTCACACAACCCGCACTCATATACTACTACAAATACATTGATTATTTTCCTCTCAAATTCGAGGTCCAAAGCTAAAATGTCTGAAATTGCCGCAGCTGCAGAGCAACTTCAGCAGCTTTATAGAAATTTTTACACTCAAGGTAAACCTGATGAAGCCACACATCAGCAATTGCTTCAAATCTACAAAAATCCTTCCAATATTGAAATTATGATTCATCTTGCGAAAAACACTAATGATCTTAACGTAAAGAAGCTTGCTTATACAGGTATTACTGCTATGACTAAACAAAATAAAAAATATCCAGATCCATACAATTCTGGCCTTATTGACCAATTATTAAGTTTAATTCCAATAGCCCCAGATGTAAAGTATCAATATACGATAATCGATCGTATTGGCAACTTTATTTTAACAAGTTCTTATGATGAAGAAGTTCAGAGCGAAATTTACCTACTGTTAGCACAGAATTTAACGGAAATGATTGGAAATTCCAATGCTCTTCCAGGTGTTTTCTACTTATGGAAAGATCTCATCTGTTTCCCAGTTATTTACGAAAATTATGGCAGCTACATCATGGAAACTCTTCTTCCGATTGCATTTCATGCTTTTCAAGGTGAGTCATCTGATGTACGCATTTCATCTCTTGAATTCGTCATTACTTCCATTCATAATTTAATAGAATTTCTTGAGATCGATGGCGAGACTTTAAACAATATCTGCACCATGGTCATCAATGTTGCAGACTTTGAGATCAAGCAGAGTGTCCAAGAAGCCACTTCTTACTTTAATAACCTTTATACATGCATTGAAGAGTGTTTCGATGCCCAAGAGCCACTACTTCCACTTGTATTCAAAGTGTGCGCTTATATACAGGACACAGACATTCCAATTGAAATCAGACGAAATTCAGTCCAAATTTTGACAATTTTCATCAATATGCAGCCAGAAAACCTCGGAGAAGGACTTGAAGAGATCATTCAAGCAGTCGTGAACTTCTCTCTTGAATTGGCCCAAGAAAATCAAGATGAAGGAGGATATAAAGACACTTCCCTCTTCTTTATCGAAGCTGTTAAAGCCATTGAATATATTATGCATAACAGTATCCAGTTCCTTATGCCAATCTTCAGTTCTCTCTTCACAGCTCAAGATGAACAATCATTTCTCGTTCTTCTCATGATTTCCACGGCCATTACGTCAGATTCGCCAACAACAGTGGTCGAAATGTACTCAGACCTCGAAGCAGTCGTTGTTTCATGCCTACAATCCGAAATTTCTTACTTGATCGACGCCGCTCTTGATTTTCTCAAGGAACTGGTAGAGAATTCACCATCTATAGCCGTCCATATACAAGAGAAATTCGAGGAATACTTCCTACAAATGGCAGAAAACGAAAATGTCCTCCAAATTTTGGCAACTATCTACAATTACAGTGAAATACCACCTGCAAACCCACAACAGTCCCTTGAAATACTCCTCCAGCAGTTCTCTTCTAGCTCTTCTTATCACCACGAGTTGGCATTCGCTGCAATCTCCTCTTTGATCAAGAATTTGAGGGATCTACCGGAAGGTCTTTACGCCACGGTCAAGCCAATCATCGACGAACTCGTTATTTCTGGAACAGGAGCAATTGGAAGCGCATTAAAAGGATTTGCCGCTTTCGCTCTTGCTGATCCGACCACTGTTACTGAAGACCTCGAGAACATGGTCAAAGTAGTCTTGGAGGCCTTGAAAGTTAAGGATAATGAGCTTATAAACAGCGCATTATTAACTGCCATTGAATTATTCCAGTTGTTCCCAATTTCTATTGCCAATTACGCACAGCCATTCTTTGAAGAGGGCACAAGGATTGCAGGAATGCTTGCAAGAATGGAAAATGACGAAGAAGAAGATTTTATTGAAGAAGAGGATCAAGGAATGGATTTGATGAACCAGGATGATGACGAAGAGAAATACGAGAAGTATTATGCACAAGTCTGTGAAAAATCTGGCCACGCTTTCCAATTAATTTCACTTATATTCAAAAACTATCCACAACAGTTCACCGACCACGCCGATGAAATCATCGATATCTGGAGAGGGTTGGATGACAACGAAAACCCTTTGGCTTTATTGTATGTATATTGCAGCCTTCCAGACCTTATCTTTGGCCTCAATAAAAATGGCCAGGACATTTCGGATGTATTTACAACAGTTATCGAGAATTTTGCAAGTAAAGATGATCAAGATATTAACGTCAAGCTCTGGGATTGCATTGGCTACGTTATAAGAATTTCCAATGCAGAGATAGCTTCACAGTATGCCCAGAAAATCTTCGTAAATATCGTTGGAATTCTCTCATGCTCACAATCTATATATCTCAGACAGAATGAGAAGGGAAGACTTGAACCAATATTCATTAAACCAATTATGAACGCAATTACCGAGCTTTTCGTTAAGCTTGGTCGAACAGTTTCCGAAATTGTCCTCCAAATTGGAGAAGATGGCCAAGCAATTACAACCCCATGCCTTGATGCATTAATCCCATACCTTCAGAACATATGCAAGGACAAGAATCCAATCGTTAGATCAAGCGCTATTAATACCTTATCTTTCATCTCTTCATACTTCCCAGAAAACACAGAATTAATGTCCTCCATATGCGAATTAGCTGAAAAGGACTTGGATGTCAACTACAATGATGTTAAAATCAACTTATTCCAGGCATTTAATTTCCTTGTTTGGGCAAATAAGGAATTGGTTGCTCCAAGAGCTAATACATTGGTTAATTTGGCAATGGAGATGATAAAGAATGAAGAAATCAACGAAACAACTAAATTCGACCCTGCAGTTCTTTGGGCATCACTCATAGAATTGTACGAATTATCTCCTTCGATGGAGGAGTTGGAAGCTGTCATAAATGTCCTTCCTGGATGTGCCCACGACTACCAACTTAAATATTCTGCTCATTTCGCCTCTTTCCTCATGCAGAAGTATCCTAACGCTATTCAGGGTGAGCCAATAGTAAGATTCGCTACAACAATCATCGGTTCGATGATGCTTTGTTCGAATACATCGATCCGAACGACTCGTCCTTTTGGCTCAGGCAATTAACAGCGCAGACCCAGAACTTGTCAAGACTATTGCTAATAATAATGAATCACAACTTCAATACATTAAAGAACACATGGAAATTATCGCAAATTTCCAACAGTAAGTTGTAAAAGATAGAGTTTTATTTTATTAGAATTTTATTGTAAATTTCATCTTTTTTTATCTACATACAATTAAATGAATGATATCCAATTCGTCGGATTTTTTTTGTTGCGATGAATTTTATAAACCTCCATTATTTTTGCTCTTGGAGACACTATACATCTTTTCTAGTTAGTTATAGTTATCAAATAGGCGGGCACTACTAAACCATTTCATCTCATAAATGTGGCAAATATAATTATCAACATATATCGGCCCGCTAATAGAATTTGCTAGATATAACATGTGACTAGTTGATTTGAAAGTAAAACAAAATAAGGAAATTCATTGGGGAAAAAATGAATTCCCCTTCATTTTTTCAAAAATATATTGAAAAGTTGACAAAGTGAATTTTTAGATATGAATATGATTGAGTTAATTGGCACAAATAGTTTTTAAATAATCTCTTACTTTACCATTTGAATACATCATTGCCTAAATTTCTTCTCTATTTGGTTTTGTCTTCCAAAAAGTATTTTTTCACAGAACCTCTTGCGAAATCAAGAGCAGTCTTTCCATAGTTATTCTTTGCTTCTTTATCAGCTCCAACAGAGATAAGATATTTAACAACTTCAAGTTTACCTTTTTCTGATGCATAAATGAGTGGAGTATATCCATCTTTATCCTTTGCATCTTTATCAGCTCCAACAGAGATAAGATATTTAACAACTTCAAGACGACCATATCTTGATGCAAAAATGAGTGGAGTAGATCCATAATTATCCTTTGCTTCTTTATCAGCTCCATTAGAGATAAGATATTTAACAACTTCAAGATGACCATTTTCTGATGCATAAATGAGTGGAGTATTTCCATCTTTATCCTTTGCTTCTTTATCAGCTCCAACAGAGATAAGATATTTAACAACTTCAAGATGACCATTATCTGATGCAAAAATGAGTGGAGTCCATCCATCTTTATCCTTTGCTTCTTTATCAGCTCCAACAGAGATAAGATATTTAACAACTTCAAGACGACCATATTCTGATGCAAAAATGAGTGGAGTATTTCCATCTTTATCCTTTGCTTCTTTATCAGCTCCAACAGAGATAAGATATTTAACAAATTCAAGATGACCATATCTTGATGCAAAAATGAGTGGAGTATATCCATCTTTATCCTTTGCTTCTTTATCAGCTCCAACAGAGATAAGATATTTAACAACTTCAAGATAACCATTTTCTGATGCATAAATGAGTGGAGTATTTCCATCTTTATCCTTTGCTTCTTTATCAGCTCCAACAGAGATAAGATATTTAACAAATTCAAGATGACCATATCTTGATGCAAAAATGAGTGGAGTATTTCCATCTTTATCCTTTGCTTCTTTATCAGCTCCAACAGAGATAAGATATTTAACAAATTCAAGATGACCATATCTTGATGCAAAAATGAGTGGAGTATTTCCATCTTTATCCTTTGCTTCTTTATCAGCTCCAACAGAGATAAGATATTTAACAACTTCAAGATGACCATATCTTGATGCATAAATGAGTGGAGTACATCCATCTTTATCCTTTGCTTCTTTATCAGCTCCAACAGAGATAAGATATTTAACAAATTCAAGTTTACCTTTTTCTGATGCATAAATGAGTGGAGTATATCCATCTTTATCCTTTGCTTCTTTATCAGCTCCAACAGAGATAAGATATTTAACAACTTCAAGATAACCATATCTTGATGCATAAATGAGTGGAGTCCATCCATCTTTATCCTTTGCTTCTTTATCAGCTCCAACAGAGATAAGATATTTAACAAATTCAAGTTTACCTTTTTCTGATGCATAAATGAGTGGAGTATATCCATCTTTATCCTTTGCATCTTTATCAGCTCCAACAGAGATAAGATATTGAACAACTTCAAGATGATCATTAAATGATGCACAAATGAGTGGAGTATGTCCATCATTATCCTTTGCTTCTTTATTAGCTCCATTAGAGATAAGATATTGAACAACTTCAAGATAACCATATCTTGATGCATAAATGAGTGGAGTATTTCCATCTTTATCCTTTGCATCTTTATCAGCTCCAACAGAGATAAGATATTTAACAAATTCAAGACGACCATATCTTGATGCAAAAATGAGTGGAGTATATCCACAATTATCCTTTGCTTCTTTATCAGCTCCAACAGAGATAAGATATTTAACAACTTCAAGATGACCATTTTCTGATGCATAAATGAGTGGAGTATTTCCATCTTTATCCTTTGCTTCTTTATCAGCTCCAACAGAGATAAGATATTTAACAACTTCAAGATGACCATATCTTGATTCATAAATGAGTGGAGTATTTCCATCTTTATCCTTTGCTTCTTTATCAGCTCCAACAGAGATAAAATATTTAACAAATTCAAGATGACCATATCTTGATGCAAAAATGAGTGGAGTATATCCATCTTTATCCTTTGCTTCTTTATCAGCTCCAACAGAGATAAGATATTTAACAACTTCAAGATAACCATTTTCTGATGCATAAATGAGTGGAGTAGATCCATAATTATCCTTTGCTTCTTTGTCACAACCACATTCGATGAGTGATTGAACAAGTCTGAGATTTCCGTTTTCACTTGCAAAATGAAGAACATTCCTCTCAGAATCATATTTATATTTTTTAGGATCAATCTTTTTCCAAAGTCCTTCTTCGACTGATTTTGAAATCATTTCGTGGTTTCCTGTCGAAGAAAGTTCATCAAGGAATTTGTAAACTGTTTCAAAATCACTAGATTTCTTAAGTTCTGTGATTTTAGTTAAAATATCTCGTGAATGATTGTAATTTTCATTAGTTACATTGACAGTAGTATCTTTGGTTGCATTTTCATTTTCTTTTTGAAAAGCTTTGGATTTATCTTGAATTATTTCTCTTTTGTTCGTAGAATCGTTTATAACTTTCTCATTCTGTTTTAAAAAATCTGTAATGCCATCAAATATATTGAATTTCATGTATCTTTTTACAGAGTTAAGAATTGAAACAATTTCTTCGAGATTTTGGACACGTACGTTTGCCTTCCTTGTACAGATATATAATTCTTTGGAATTGAGAGTTGATGAAGATTGTTTAAGAAGAGTAACGTACTGATCAGCTGTCAAATGTGAATTTTTCATGATTATTTTGATATCCCTCATATCAAATGTATCGAAGAAGTTTTCATTATTAATATAATCGCTGATATGAGCAGCAATGTATTCGAAATTCAGATCCATGACTTAATTCGTTTTTGAAAAAAAAATCATAACTTTACAAAAAATCAGAAAAAAAATAATAGAATTGCTACTACGCTCTTTTTACATACATTTGACTTTTCTCCACAATTCAAAAATTTTTTCCACAATTCAAAAATTCTTGTCTATTCAAATTTGTGGGCTTTGAATTCCTCACAAAAATTGAATTCGTGCACACTAAATAAAAAATAGAGTGAATAAACTGTTCAAAATTGAGAGAAAAACGATAATTTTTAAAATAATAACAAGATATGGTTAAAAGTAATAGATATAGAAGGGATCAAGCAATATAATAATAATTGCTGGCTGATAAGGATCAATTTTTTGAAATTTCATAATTTGAATTCAAAAATTCAATGTGTCTTGCGGTTTCAAAAGACACCTTCAAATTGAACGATAGCACAGACACTATTGAATTTTCCCCATTTTATTTAGTTTTTCCCCTTTTTATTTTTAAGAATTAATGACTGAAACAGCCGTTTTGCTATGACCTCAATCACTTTTATTTATTATTTTAAATATTATTTAATTTTATTATTTGAATAGGCCAACTTATATTTGAGAAGCTCAATTTGAGACCACTTAATACATTGAAATATCATAAATATTGAAATATTAAAAAGTGTATTTCAAAATATTGAAATTATAAAAATTTATAATACTGAAATTGAGACAAATTAATAAATTCAATGCGTTTTTTTTTTGAAATAACTCTCAAATATTATTTTTTTGTTTATTTAATGATGAATAAATATGATTGCTTTAGTCAATCATAAAAACTAATTTAAGTTTAAAATAATGAAAGGATAATTTGATCGTTTTTTAAAATACAATTATTTTTGATGATTTGCAAGAATCTTTGAAAAGAATATAATATAGGTTCTATTTTTGTAAAATTTATCCAAATCATGTATTACATAAATTACGATTAAAACGATGAAAGAACCAAAAAGTGTGTTTTGTGTTTTGTTGTTGCGTGTTGGATGCGGGATCCTGTTATTTCCGAAATCGACAAAAAATTTGGAAATTTAATTTCCGAAATCGAAATTATATTAATGTTTTTAATATTCTTATATCAAAAGGATTAAAGTTCATTAAGAGAAAAACAATTCTTCTTCTTCAATCTATTGGCGCATTTATTTCTACACGCCAATAAGGAAGGGAAAATTATAAGACACCATGGTGTCTTCAAAACGCTAATTTTTGATATTTTTAACAACCCTAAATTTTTTACACGTTATGAGTGTAGAGAGCAGCGCCGTCTTCGGCGAGGCCTCAGAGACTGCCGATGCCGCGCTTGAGATCCCTCGTTTAGACAAAATTCCAAACCCTCTTGCTCCAATAAGTCCTACTTTTTCTCCAGAGATTGAGGAATTTGATTCTGAATCATTCAATACATATTCAAAATTCACAAAAACAATACTTCCTAAATTTGACCTTGCAACTCTCGAAGAAGCACAACCAGTTGTGGATCATTTAATATCAAAATTAGAGAATCCAAAAATATCAACTACATATGTAGAACTTATGGTACATGCTTTTTTGCTTGCATGCTCCTATAAGCAAACAGAACTTATTTCAAATCCATCTCTCACAAGATTGTCATATTTGCATCATATTCTTTATTTATGCTCAGAAGCAGTTCATAATTGTTCAAAACTTCAAGTAGATCTATTCGAACATTGCAACATGATGATAGCTGATACAGAAGATCTTTATTACTCCAACTTTTGTGAAATTGTCGAACATAAATTCTGGGGTAAAACTAAATCTGTCAATGATTTAATCAATACAATGCTTAAAAAGCAGTTTGAGCAGCTCAGATTGCTAAACGAATACACTTTCAAACATTTGACAATTCTTTCAATGAGAAAGTCAATTGACAGCGCCCCAACACAGACTGGAAGTGAGCTCCTTAAGTGGGCGCATGCAAATAATATTCCTTATGAATAATTTTTATTTTATTTTGATATATTTTTCATGCAATAGCCATGATTTATTGTTTCTTACGATAAATGTTTTAATTACATTTAATAATTATAATATGGTCTTCCGACCATGAATTAATATTTTTCTCTCGAAAATAAATCTGAAATTTTGATCTAAGATGCAAATATAGACAGAGAAATTATCAACTCAGGTGTATTGTTCCTTACCATTATTCAATTTTCGTGCAAAATTGAATCAATTGTATAAATCGAATATTTGCATTATATATGAATTTTAAACTAAAAACACAATTGAAATTTCTGTCAGCACTAAGAACACAAGCTTGTTATAGAAGGAAATAGCTTGTTTATCGATTTATGGATCAAAATATAGTTGAATTCGTCTAATAATGAGACGATTCTTTCACATAAAGTATTCATTTATGCAAAAGATCACATCAATATAGAACTCGAAAACTCAAATTATCTATACTATGATTATTTTTGATTCAAATGCTGTTCGGCATTAGAAGCAAAAATAATCATAATCTAGATAATTCCAATTTTATATACTTTTTGGGCGCTAAAGCGCCCGTAAAAAAAGTATACAAAATTGTTAATTTAAGAAGGCAGAAATTCAAATTGAATTTTAAGTTGTCACTTTTGATGTCTGATTCTGATGACCCAGTAGTATCTGAGATGGATCTCTTTTTGTCATCAGATATGTCAACAAAGAGTCTCATCATTCAGTTTCCACTTGTTAGTCGTAAAGAGGGCTGCCCAAATATCGAGCAAGTCTCATTTAACTCTAAAAACAAATCTTACAAGATTATGGTTGCTCCACCACAAGATATTTATACAGGTATGGATCTAAAATCACATTACCTTCAAACAAATAAAATTTATTCACCACAACCATTTGCGTTAGGCGTTATTCGCGACGGGCAAGTCCATTTGACGCCAATTACTTCTATTTATCAAGCAAGACCATCTGATTTATTCGAAGAAGAAACAACAACGGCGAAAGACCAAGAACCAGATTCCAAAGCAATAGACTTTACAGAAGGAACCGATATTACCAAATTTACATCTAAAGCAGCGACAGATGTCTCCTCGCAGATGAGTGCCCTCACATATAAAGATAATTTGACTGGAATGAGGTGTGACTTCTCCGCTGACCTTATTGAGCAGATTAGTGAGAATACCCTTTCATCCAGACCACCACGCGAGCAATTATATTACGTCCTTTATAAGAATAGAACAATTTTCTTTGATGATGTTGTTCAGAGCCTTATATTGACGGCATACTCCGAGGAACTGCTTGATGTCCTGTTTAAGTACGCATATTACGTTCAAAGTCGCTGGGTTATTAAATCTGAAGAAATCAGGTCTACAGAGCTTCCTGTCAACTTACGTGCTGCAAGAAACTTTGCAATTGTCATCTTTTCATATAAGAAATACTTGACTCCAGCATTAATCAAGAAATTCCTAGCATTATTCAGTATTCAAAGCTCAGACCTCAAAACAATCTTCGACCGTCTTGCTACAAACACAAAGGACAAAGTTACAAACGAAAACAGAGTTGTTTTCAAGTATACAGAAAAACCCGAATTTGAGCAGCGCCATAAAGAGGCTCACAAGAAAGGACTTAGGGAAATTGAAAGACTGAAGGAATCCCTCTGCCTTATGAAACAAAATCCAAATCTTTTCGATGAATTTCTTGCTTAAAAATTTTCTATATAGATTTTATATAAATTAAAATTATCATCATCGATTTTTTGTTAATTCGGCTTTGTTATGCTTAGTTCTTTCGAGATGATAATTTTAAATTTTTGGGCAAAATTGAATTGAGCATTAAATTAGAATTATCATAAATCATATACATATACTATGTTTTGTTTTTTAACTAAAATTACAAACGAAAAAACTTTGCAGGTAATCATGTTTTTAGAGCTGGTTCAATGACTCATGATTTTCCAGTTCTTGATTGAGCATATAGGCGAATCTATTGCTTTTGATTTGCATTTGTTAATGTTTGAGACGTTTTATCGCCTCAAAAATATGAACAAAAAAAGTTGGTGCAACTACACTCAAATACTAAATATTATCTTATCTTAGATTTATCAATACATCCAGCATCTGAGATCTTATATAACATGCTATATATAATGAAATAATATATGCCTTTGCTGAAAAATACTGAAGTTCGAGGAGATAATGAAAAAATTATGAATCTAGAAGCAGACTTCACTGATAATTTATAACTTATTAATAATGAGAATATATGGCGAAATATGAATCACAAATATTATTAGGTCTGTTTCTTTGAAGAATCATACATAAATCGATGTCCCAATGAATTTTTAAACGTCCACTTTTTTTATTCTAAAAAAAAATAAAAAAATAAATGAACAACGAAAGGGCTCAGCTCCTTGATTCACTCCACGAACTTTCAAATATTCTTGAAACAGGACTTGACCGCGAAACATTATCCATTTTGCTTGAACTTACAGAAGCTGGAGTTAATCCAGAAGCTTTGGCAGCTTTAGTTAAAGAACTTCGAAAGCAAAGGGAAGAGAATGATGAACAAACTCCAACATTTTTTAGTTAACTACAATCAATCATGTTTTTTTTTATCAATTATCAACATTTATTAGGAAAAAAAAAAGAAAGAAACGATTTTATACTTTTTGTTTGTTACAATCAATTTGTTCGTAAATAAAAATGTTACTATTATTTAAAAGAAAAACAAATTAAATATTTTTATAAGCTAACAATCTTATTAACAACATCTCCATGGTCACCTCTATCACATATAATAGTCGTTACGTGGCATACGTAATCTTCATCGAAGCAAACTCCTACACCAATGTCATCTACTTGATTTAGAAGAACAGAAACACAATCTGTGTTATTTCTCCACTTCCTCATAATTTCTTTTGGAGCTCTAAGCATTTCTTTGCAAGTAGTATGGCTGATATCGCATAATTTATAACGTGGTTCAACAACATTTTTGTAAAAGTCGTCTTCGATTGGATTAATACCTTCCTGACCATTTGCAATAAATTCTGCATGATCCTGAGCAACTTTAAACAGGTTGTCATCAAATGACAGCTTTTCTAAAGAATGCTGTTCTCTAAATTCGTTCATTTCTTCAGCAATATGCTTTGCTAGTATGGAATGATCCACTAAGTTCTCTGATCCATCAATAATTGACGCGTAAATGCTTCTTGTAACGATACGAACTGAAAAATAACAATTTTTCTTAATAACAAACCCAATACCGATTCTGTTGAATTCTCCCAACAATGCATCGACATGGTATGTCTGCTGCATCCATTCTGAAACAATCGTCTTGGGATTTGCTTTTTCGAACTCAAATTTACCGAAGTCGACGTGGCTCGAAGAAGCGCTCGGTATACGTGTAGAAATGAATTTCTGGGTAATTTTTGTTGGATCTGTCTGACTGAATTTATATGCTAACGTTGCTAATTGATCGCTCCATAAATAAGGCGGTAAATCGTATTTTTCGCGTATATTGTTGACAATTTCGAGACAGTTTTGGCCCAACAAGAAACTCCTTAGCTCATCGCCAACAAGATGGGAATCTCCAATATAAGATTTGACAGCAACGATAACTGTAAAGAAAGTGGTTTTTTGTGCTGTTGATGCCATACCACATCCAATTGTATTGACTTTGGACAGAAGAGCTGCGGAGATTCCTGGCTCAGATGCCCATTCGTTAGTAACGTCTAAAAATGCGTGATTTGGTGAATCACTTCGAGATACATATGCGTAATAAAATGGAAATGGGAGATCGCTGATTTCTTCTTTAATTGGAGCATTAGTAAATTTTACCTCCATTTTCGCCATTGCGAGAGAGTGTTTCATCGCAATTCGATTTAGATCAATTGATTCTACAATAGGAGGAAGTTTATGAGAAGCTCTGAACAAATTAACGGCCCTTATTAAAGTAGCGCAAATAGAAGAGTATTGGAATCGTAAAACAGGCGGAGGATTATCGAAATCATATTTTGCATCAATAAAACTTCCTTCATTTTCATCCGAATCGCTAATAGAAACTTCATCATCATATTCATCTTCTTCCTCTCCAGATCCATCCTCTTCTTCACCATTGGTCTCTTTCTTTGCCTCTTTTGGAGATTCAACTATTTTTCCGTCTCCAGAGCTCTTTTTCGCTTTTGGTGTCAAATCATCAAGCTTCAACTCCTTATCACTATCAGATGAGTCGTTCCCCTTCATATCTGCGGAATCTTCGACTGAGTCCTCAATATTTTGATCTGAGCTATCTGACATTCTATTTTAAATTTAGATTACACCGATGAAAATCTTTTGAAAAGTTAAAAAAACGTGTTTTTTATACTTCAGTAATTTTGATTCTTTTTATATGCTGACCTGGAGAATTTATATATATACCAAAAGAAAATGTAGATTTGATAAGCATTGAGCTACATGAGTCAACAAAAAGTTATGAAAACTCACATTTTAGATCACAATAATTTGGTTGGCATTTGTAAACTCCTCGCAATTGGTTGATGTGAGAGCAAAATTCAGAGAATGGATGGCTTGAGTATGAATGATTTTCTCGATTTTGGAAATTTCTTAAAAATTGTCTAAATCGGCAACCATACTTAAGTAGTCAAAAAATTTAAAGTATCCACTTCCTTAAAACTGGAGCTTACTGTGACCTTATCGATAAAATAAAAATTTTATATATATTCTTATGGAAAAT
Source organism: Trichomonas vaginalis G3 (assembly GCF_026262505.1). Taxonomy (NCBI): domain Eukaryota; phylum Parabasalia; order Trichomonadida; family Trichomonadidae; genus Trichomonas; species Trichomonas vaginalis. The sequence goes on along the minus strand of NC_067206.1, from coordinate 25,237,082 downwards.
AGACTTTTTATTTTTTGAAAAATAGCATTATGCATTTAAGAAATGAAAAATATTGATTTGTTTCAGCTTAATCTTAATTATTAAATGTTAATATCCAATATAGTATTTCAAAGCTACAGTATCTGATATTGCCCCAATTATTTCCATCCAATATCACTCCGAATCACATCACGGATTTTTCAAATTGTGGAAAAAAATTGAATTGTGAAAAAAATTGAATTGAATTGTGGAAAAAAATTGAATTGTGTATATAATGAGTGTAGTAGCAATTGCTAGTTTTTTATTTTTTTTTAAATAGTCAAAAATTTTAATGTCTTCGGACGTATTAAATCTTTGTTTGAGAATGGTAACTATAAACAAGTAAACTCTTTAGGTTTACCACTCATTCGTGCATCACAAAAAGGTTATCTTGAAAATCCCCTTACTAAAGCATGCGAAGAAAGAAATCTCGAACGTATTAAATCTATTATAGAGAACGGTAACTATAATGTAGAATCTTTGGGCTTACCACTCATTTTTTCATCAGAATATGGTCATCTTGAAGTTGTTGAATATCTTATCTCAATTGGAGCCGATAAAGAAGCAAAGGATAATTTTTGTGGATGTACTCCACTCATTTGGGCAACAGAAAATGGTCATCTTGAAGTTGTTAAATATCTTATCTCAGTTGGAGCCGATAAAGAAGCAAAGAATAAAAGGAATGTACTCCACTCATTTATGCATCAATGGATGGTCATCTTGAAGTTGTTAAATATCTTATCTCAGTTGGAGCCGATAAAGAAGCAAAAGATAAAAATGGTAAGACTGCTCTTGATGTCGCATGGCGCTTTGTGAAAGAATACTTTTTGGAAGACAAAACAGAATAGAGAATAATTATAGATAATGATAAAATATTAAAAAATAATATCCTTACTTATAAAACATAGCATCACTTAGAAACAAAAATTTAAACCTTCAAAATAATGTATTTTTTTTAAGAACAAACAGCATCACCATCTGAGGATTCACTTTTAATCATGCTTGCTTATTTATAAAGTATTACATAGCTTAAAAATCATATAATTATGAAATGCATTCATATTTTTCATGTAAAATTCATTAGCTCAAATAACTCCACCTATATAACCAAAAATTCATAAGCGTGTTAGAAATCTCTAATATATCAAAAGTAGATGATGATGTTTAACTAAATTAACTTGATAAATTTATACATTATGTCCTGTATAATACGTCAACATCAACTATTCTCTAAATATCTATACGACATCAATAAATGCACCAATATAACACCAAATTTTCAATGAAATAAAAATGCAAGAGATGACACCATGTTTTCTTATTTATACCTTACCCTCACAAAATACAGTGTACTTTTAAGTATCAAAAACATATAGTAGTACAAAGATGAGAAATATATCTTCACATAACATAGTTAAAAAATAAGCCATATTTTACTTACTAACCTGCTTTCAAAATTGAATCGCCTTGCCAGTAAACTACCAATGATGGGTTTGAATTTTACCTGGCAAAATCCGTAAGATGTAAACCCGCGGTAAAAGTTCTCAAAATTGAGGGAAGGCTTGGCCATATAAATATATAGCTTAATTTCCAATTATGCTAAAATATATATAGATATTTGCATTGAGTAAACATATGATTTTTGTTTTTATACAATAAACATAATATTTTTATTTAGTATTCTTCTTTAACATGATAAATCCATGAGTCACATGGCCAATTATTGGTGTATAGCTCTTTTCGTATTCTATATCGATATACGGGAGCTGTGACAGTGTTACTCTACTCATATTCTCGATGATCTGGCAGTTCTTGTCTCCTTCTTCGTCACTTTTTTCGTCACTTTTATCAGAATCTGATTCATCGAAAAACTGTTGTTGTTGTTGAGTCTGTTGCCCAGAAATTGATAGCTTCACAGGCATTGCCATTTGCTTCTTCGACTCCTCCTGGAAGTCAGGTGGGTAGTCGAAATCAGCTTTAGGAGCATTACACCTCATTCTCCAGTTTACAACATTCAAATTTTCATCCAAACCGATTATTGAAGTTGGATGGAATGAAAGAGGCAGCATTAGAGCTAGTGGATGCCAGAAGAAGTGGTTGCAGAACATTGCAAGACCCACTGTTGCAGATACAGAGTTCTCACCACGCAATGAGTTGCAAGAAATGACAACATTTCTTCCTCCAGCGTTTAAAATTCCCCAAGCGCAGCAAGTACCGAAAATAAGCATTTCCTGGCGCCTTCTCGATGTCATCTGTCTCAAGAATGTCCTGAACTCCTTGACGTACGGGACTCTCGCATCACTCTGCTGCATCAAGACCATGGCCATGGCTATCATAGCATTCTGTGTAACAGCATCTTCGTTATCGTTCAAAAGCGGTTTCAACACTTCAATTGCCTCTGAATTTCCTGTTCCAGCGCATGAAATTCCGATTGCAAGTGCCGCTCCTGCCCTCACGTGTGCGTGGTAGCTCTGCGCCAAGAGGTTGATCATTGAGGGAACTTCCTTTGGACGACGAGACAAAACAAATCCAATGCCAATGACAGCCGCTCTTCTAACATTATCGTTTACATCACTCACAGCGATATTAAGAAGTTTTTGCAAAGCGTCATTTGAAGCATTTCCTATGTTTGCGAGTGCGATGATCCATGCAGCTCCTTCGCGCATGAGAGGCTGCCTGCTGTCGAGCATTCGCTGGATAGTGTCGTTTGCTCTGGCGCCGCATCCGTAGAGGACAAATCCAAGGCCCATCGCAATGCCTCGCATGATTTTCTCGTGTTCGGTGTTTTCGCAGATTCTGATCATCTCGTCAATGGTTTCCTGGCTGCCACTGCCGAGCATGACCATGCCAAGAGCGTATCCGGCAGCTTCACCTGGTTCGGGATGATCTTCCCTTATAACTTTTAATAATAAATTATAATGAGAAGTATCGCGGCTGCCGAGGGAGATGAGGCCAAGAGCAAGACATGCACCATGCTGGATGACATATAGAGGCTTGTTGGTCTGATCGTACGATGTTTTCTGAGAGGATGATTCTAATTTCTCTGTAACAATGTTGAGAATGGCTTTGTCCCATCTGTAGTTGACATAGATGAGGCCAAGAGCATAAATGGCACCGCCTGTGACATGTTCGGGAGCTTCTTTGACCAAAAAAGATGTCAGAACTTTTAGAGCGTCTTCTAGGTGGCCAACATGGATGGCTCCGACTGCAGCGGCGGTTGTGAACTGAGCCCACTTACGTGTCGTGATAAACCAGTTCAAATTGACTCTGAAGAAATTATCATCGCCAACTCCAGCGTACATGTAAGAATAGGCAATAGTTACGGATGTATGGATGATTGAGCGGGCTGTATCAAGTGAATCTTTAAGGGAAATAAGGACATGAATATCATTTTTGTTTTTCTGGAAGAGGAAATCTAAATATTTCTGTAAAAGGAGTTTGCGTGTTAAAATGTCTTTAACAATATTGAGCTCTGGTGGTAAATTGTCGATAACTTGGGCACGATATTTTTGATGTGCATTTTCTGCAAGTTCATGAAAAAGTTGCAAAAGTCAAAAATTGAGGATATTTGAAATGAATATTTTTTTTACATCTGTAATAACAATACTTATTGTTGGAATAAGCGTATTAAACGGTATTTTAATTCGATACTATATATGAGAGTTCACTATGTCATAAATAACTTTTTCGCGATCAATAATATTAGTTTTTTTAACATTGAAAATGTGGATATAAAGTTTGGATGTCAAAAATTTGAGTGAATGTCAGAAGGTGATAAGTGCACCCATAATTTATCTGAAAAATCCGAACATTTACATATACAAACCTAAATATTATTATATATAACCACATTATCTAAAAATTCGATATTAAATAGATGCAAATCCAGTTCATAACAAAACCATTAAGTTTTCATTAATCGATAGTTTCCTTGATGCAGAGTCAGGCTACTATAATGCATCATCATTCGAAGAAAACAACCAAATTGAACGCCTCAATTTTGAGTTTTACATTTATTATTATAATGATTCATGTATCAATAGAAAATTTTTTTTGTATTTCTATAGAACATACAATAACTAAGTTCTATTTTTTGCTATTATAATACCTCTGTTGATCATAGAATGTCTTCGACAAATATGATATAAAGAATTTTTTTATCATCACGTATTTATATTTATATGTTTTTAAGATTTTGCACTAAATTTTTATGGGTTCACTTATTAGCAATTTGTATAAAAATACACTTTAATTCAACATATTATGTGAATTCATGAGATTTCCAATATGTTTCATATAATCTTTAGATGCATTGCATAAAGGAGTCTTGCCTTCATTATCTTTAATATTGATATCAGCACCATGCAAAACAAGAAAGTCACTTTTTGAATCACTTCTGCTTATTGCATAATGTAGGGCGGTTTTTCCTTTACTGTCTTTTGCATTTATATCAGCACCATGCAAAACAAGAAATTCCATAGCTTCATTTCCCCATGGCTGTACTGAATAATGCAGTGCAGTTAGTCCTTCATTGTCTCTTGCATTGATATCAACACCATGCAAAATAAGATAATTCATTATTTTATTTTCAGAATGGCATGCTGCATAATGCAGCACAGTTTTCCCTTCATTGTCTCTTGCAGTGATATCAGCGCCATGCAAAATAAGAAAATTGCTTTTTGAATCGCTACGACTTGCTGAATAATGCAGTGCAGTTTTTCCTTTATTGTCTTTTGCAGTTATATCAGCTCCATGCAATACAAGAAATTCCATATTTTTAATACCTCCATACCACTTTGAAGAATAATGCAGGGCTGTTTTCCCTTTATTGTCTCTTGCAGTTATATCTGCACCATGCAAAACAAGATATTCAAGTGTATCTTTATTCCGTTGCTCAATTGTGTAATGAAGTGGACTCTCTCCTTTATTGTCTCTTACATTGATATTTGCTCCATGCAAAATTAAGGATTCCATCGATTCTTTATGAAACATTTTTACTGCATAATGAAGTGCTGTGAATTCTGAATAGTCTTTAAAATTGATATCCACTCCATGATAAATAAGTGTTTCTATTGTTTTTATGTCATTCAATTGGGCTGCAATATGAAGAGGAGTAGTTCCAAAATATTTCCTTCTCGCATACATATCGGCACCATGTGATACTAGAAGTTCTACCATTTCGGCATTCTTATTAAGTGCAGCAAAAAGAAGTGCCGTCATTTCTTTACTATCTTTTGCATTGATATCAATATAACCAGTCAGTAAGAGTTCAACAATTTCTGTATTATTATTTGCAGAAGAATAGTGAAGAGCTGTTTTATTATTGCGACTATTTTTCGAATTGATATCCGCACCAGTAAGAATAAGAGCTTTAGAAACTTCTGTATTATTTACTTTCGTAGCAACAAGTAATGGAGTCATTCCATTTTCACATTTTGCATTTATATCCAAACCATGCCGAATGAGAATCTCTGTGATTTCTTTATTTTTGTTAGTGATTGCAGCAAAATGAAGGAGTGTTAAACCATCTTCATTTACGTTGATATCAGAACCAAGTGATAACAACAGTTCCACTAGCTCTATACTTTCGATCCAAACAGCATGTTGAAGCGGTGTTCTTTTACCGAAACCATCTCTTGTATTAATATCAATTCCTTTTGAAATTAGATATTTTGCCGTTTTTACAGAATTATTCTGAATTGCAACGTGAAGCAAATCATCTCCACCGATATTTTTAGCTCTAATATCAGCACCATTTGAAATAAGAAATTGAACCATTTCGATATTATCGTTTTCAACTGCAATATGAAGAGCAGATTTCTTATCATAATCTCTAAAATTAATATTAGCACCATGCTGTAACAAAAATTCTACGATATCCTTTCTATTATTTTGTACTGCTATGTGAATAGCTGTTTTCCATGATTCTTTAATTCTTGCATTGATTTTGGCACCATGCAATAATAGTAATTCAATCATATCTTTGTTATTGTCTTGCACTGCTAAATGAAGTGATGTTCTCCCATCTGGTACATCTTTCGATTCGATATCAGCTCCATGCGCAATAAAAAACTCAACTTTATCCTTTCTATTATCTTGAACTGCCATATGAAGGACTGTTCCCCCATGGTATTTGAGTTTTGCATTGATGTTAGCCCCAAGTAAAATAAGGAATTCCAATATTTCCATACGACATTTTTTATAAGCAATGTGCAATGCGGTCTCTTCATTATATCCTAATTTAGCATTGATATCAACTCCTAATGAAAGAATATATTGGCATAGTGAAGGGCTATTAAAATGTAGTGAATCATTATAACATTTTTCTATAGAATCTGAGCGATTAGTATAAACTAAGAAGGCTTGGAAATTATTAAATTCAATTACGTACTTACACAAGTTCCATAAAATTATTTTGTGTTCATTCAATAAAAATGTAACAAAATCAATATTATGAGAAGCAATTGCATATTTCAGACATTTTTCACCTGGCCGCTCGTATTTTAAACATTCATTCAATATATCTGGTTTCCCGCTTAAAAATGAAAATGCAAGACAGCAATCGGTGATTGGTAAATTGAATTCTGTTCTAAAATATTTAAAACAATCAACAGCCCCATAATAGCAACATATTTCAAGTAGTGAATATACATTACTATACCTTGAATATGGAAATAATTTTTTTGAGTTAATTGAATACTTTGTACAAAAGTCATCTATTTGGGAAATGGCAATGCATGATTTTACATTATCAGTCATAATTGCTCTAAAAATTGTGCCTTTTTCAAACAGAAAATCATAAATTTTGTTCAATGCCGAGTCATCATTAAAATATTTTCCTTTGATGATTGCTCCATCTTCTTTGCAAACAAAATTGGGAATTATACCTGAAAGCCCAGATATTTTTGATAAATTGTATTGCTCAACAATCTTTTTGAATAAAATCCAATATGATTTCATGCAACAATTATTGTAACGTAATGCTTTTGAGATGATTTTACAAATCACTGATGGTGCCAATATATTTGTACTGATCAATTTATTTTCGATGTCTTTTAAAAGATTGTTAATCTCATCTTCTTCCACAGTATTTAATGTATATAATGTTTTCATGATGTCAATATAATCTTTATTCAAGTTAAGTAGTTCCAAGTAATCTTCATCCTTCATGGAATAATGACAAAAATTTTGTTTACCTATCGTCGTTGTCCGCAATGAAGATAAAAAATTGACGAAGATTATAGCAATATATTTAGATTGAGTAAATCATTGAAGGACGTTAATTTCTGTCTCGCATTGAATCATCTCAAAAAATTATTTTAAATACTTGTTTGACCGGGCTAAATATAAATTATCATTATGAATTGTTTGAGTTCATTTGCATTGGGCATGAAATAATTCAAAACAACTAGATTTCAGTTATTTAATCTATATTTTTAATTAATTGGGATTAAATGTTATTTACAATATCCTTATTTCTGATTTATTAGAAGATAGTATCAATTTATATCAAAAGGTTTGCATGAGAGAAATACCCATATGAAAAGGAAGTGATTTAATATAATTTCAAATTTATTCTTTCAATTTCAATAGTTAGCAGAATAATATATATTTTCATTATACAAAATATGAGTATTAAACTATTAAAACTGGATTTTTTTTTGAATAATATAATATTTTATTAATTATCAAACAAAATAGAAAAAATCGTTTAAATGTATGACTCACCAGTTATACTTTCCATCATTTTCAGTATATTTTCTGCAAGGCGGGTGACATCTTCGTCATTCGAGTTTGTGGCGTAGTCAATAAGGATATCCATGTGTTCGCTGTACAGATTAATGAGATGGTCTTTGAATCTCCCTAAAAAGTAAGTCAAAATCTCTAATGTTTTGATTAAATTTTGAGGAGTGAGAATTCCTTCAGTTAAATCGAATATCATTGGTAAGAAGCCATTGTGCTCGAGAATGGCAAGGAATTCATTGCTAAAATCATGTAAGAAATGATGAAAATAATTTATCATCGTTTCTTTGATCCATATTCTATAAGAACCTGATAACTCGAATATCTTCAATCCAATTTCATCAAAATTTCCAATGTCTTGAGCTGTGAATTGAAGGAATTTCAATCCAGGAGCTTGCCACGATCTTTCTTCGCTTAATTTGTTCAAAACAAATTCCTGCGTTCCGTATTCCACGATTTGTTGTGGTGTAAACTTTCGTCTAATGGCTACTAAAATTTCTGGGTCGTCAATCTCGATCAATCTTTGGTAGAAAGTAGGAATATTAAGTAAAACGTGTGGGTATGTGAACGTTATTGTAATATATGCTTGTACAAATTCAATACCGCTTAATTTAAATGCGATCGGAACAATAACATCGGAAGGTATGCAATCTATATTCATTAAATCCATTATTAACCTTCCTACTCCTGGTTTATTGTAATTTTCATTGCAATAAGGAATAACATACTCTTCAATGACATTTAATGGAATTTGTTGAATAAATAAGGCAAGAAGAAGATGCCAGTACTTTGTTAAAGCATTGTTTTCTTTAGTATTCTTATCGAAAACTTCTAAAAATTGATGTACGTTTGATAAAACGCATTCTTCGTTAATATTGTTAAGAAGACTTTGATACTCTGGCTCATATTTGAATTCCGACAAAAGTTCACAGCAAATACACTGATTGTTAACAAATTTTTCTATATACTGCTTAATGAGTGCAAAACGTGCTAATTTTTCTTGATTTAAAGTTGAAATATCCTCTTCTTCTTGGACCATTGTTATCTCCTCTGATACAGGAATATTACGCTCGTCATCATCATTGTGATTCACTTTAAGATCCATTTTTTTATTGAGTTTTCAAAAGAAATTATTGAAAATTTACGATAGAAAATTTGCTACGGATTCAACTTTCAAATAAAATTATATTTCGACAATGAAATATGCATAAAAATATTAGTTTTCTTTACAATAATCACCAAATTCTCTTTTTCAATAATTTTAATTTTGGACGAAAATTGATCAGTGATCTGTTAGCTCAAATGCTTTGTTCCGTAATGGTGGTTACAGCAAAACAATTTAACTTCTTTTGAGTCCATATTCTTTCATATCTTTGTTTATTACTTGATTTTCACTAAGTTTTGGCTTCTTAAGACCTGCTACAGTATTCGTTTGATGCATTTTCTTCAGTGAATTTTAGAGACACCAGAAAATTCATTGATTCATTCTCAAAATTTCACTAGACTGAATTCGAATAAGAATAATCATTTTATGAAGTGGTGAAACAATGCTTTCAATCAAAAGGCGAACATTTTTTCTTTTAATAAAATCTGGGAAAAAAACAACAATGATCCTATCAACTTGTATGTATCATAATTTTTTAAAACATCATTAGTTTGGGCAAATTATAAATCAATTTCAATAGAGGCTTGAATGACATCATGAATTTCAAAATAACAAAATCGATTAGATATTCGAAAATCAATACTCAACCATTAAATGATTTGTGTCATGCAAATCAGTTTAAGAAGTCCGAGATCAAGAAACTAAGGCGTAGGACAAACAATCATCTCACTAAGAAGAAGAAAATAAAGGAACAAATATCATTCTTGAACGTCATTCAACAAATCACAAAAGTAAAAGAAATTTTTTCTCGATGGGCATAAAAATATCCCCAGATCTTTGATTTGTCAAACCGTTTTATAGAGCCAAAATGAGTGAAACAAAGAAAATCCAGGAGAAGATTGATGCCATCGAGCTTGAGTTATCTAGAACACAGATCAACAAAGCTACAATGCACCACATCTGTCTTCTCAAAGCTCGTCTCGCTCGCATGAAAAGGGATATTCTTGAAGCTGCCACAAGAAAAGCTGGTGGCCCAGGTCAAGGATGGGAAGTTAAGAGATCCGGTGATGCCCGTATCGGTCTTTTTGGTTTCCCATCTGTTGGTAAATCAACTCTTCTTAATGCACTCACAGGTCAATCATCTAAAGTTGCTGCATACGAATTCACAACACTTACACCAGTTCCTGGCATTCTCAACATTAACGGAGCTAAAATTCAGATTCTCGATCTTCCAGGTATTCTTGAAGGCGCTGCTGACGGCTATGGTCGTGGTAAACAAGTCATTTCTATTGCAAGAACATGCTCCCTTATTCTCATGGTTCTTGATGGTATGAAATCACTTGATCTTGTTAAAATTCTTGAGAAAGAACTTGCTGGCTACGGTATTAAATTAAACAAGCAGCCACCAAAGATCCGTGTTGATATTCGTGATAGAAACGGATACGCAATTACTTCTAGTGTTGAACAACCATATATCACTACAGAACTTGTCGAAGAAATCATGAAAACACAATACAGAATCCAGCACGCTGTCGTTCACTTCGACCAGGTAGCTACAATTGATGATTTAATCGATGTTCTCGAAGGAAATCGTGTTTATATTAAATGCATCTACGTTATTAACAAATGCGATCAGCTTTGGCCAGAATACACTGCTGCTCTTGCTTTGCGTGACCACACAATGTGCGTTTCCGCTTTCTCAGGTTATAACTTGAAAGAGCTAGTCGAAGCAATTTGGAAAGACCTTAACTTAATCAGAGTATTTACACAGCCAAAGGGATGCGAACCAGATCCAGATCCACTCGTCCTTTCATCAGATAGAAATACAATCGAAGATTTCTGCAATAAGATCCATACATCAATTGTAGAGAGATTCAAACTCGCTTGGGTGTCTGGTAAGTCTGTTAAGCACAGTCCTGGTCAGGTTGGACTTAGGCACGAGCTGATGGACGGAGATACCGTCACTCTTGTATTATCTGGTTAAAAATATTAAGGTGAAGAGTATCATAAACTTTATTATTTCGAATAAAATTTAAACTACATGTATAATATTTATTTTTCAAAAATTTATCTCAATTTTTTTAACATAATTAGAGCATTCACGAAGAGAAATGATGCGAACCATATCCAGATCCATTCATCCCTTTCATCAGATAGAGATACAATCGAAAATTTCTGCAAAATGATCTTAATTTAATTAGAGCATTTACACAATCAAAGGATGCGAACTACATCCAGATGTGCTCATAATTTTCATCTGAAAGTGATACAATCGAAGATATTTTCAATAAGATCCTTTAAAATCATCTTTAAAAATCATATTCACATGACTAATTTTTATCTACTAAGATAGTTAAACTTAATTGCAATATAGAAAATGAAATATAAAAAAAGGATAAAAATGTCACTTTTTATACATAAAAACGAAATAAAAAGTGACAAGATTATTTTTTGAAAATTGATTTATGAGAGTAATTCATGCACGTCGATCGACGAACGTGCGTGAACCAATTCCTCTTGCAAACTCCGTTTCAATTCAACCTACTGTTAAAAAGAGAAAGGTTCAAAATCAAGAATTATTTTTACAGCAACCAATTGATTTTCTCTCAATGGGAATAAACAATTTTCCAGAAACACCAGTTAACGACGAAGATTCCGATTATACTACTCCTCTTTCAACAATCTTTGGACCAAAAATTTTCAAGCCAATTACACCAATACAAAATAATGGGTTGGAAGAATTGAAAGAACTTTTAGATGACCAATCCTCTAAGAAAAATAACAATAAGCAAATTTTTAGATTAACAATGGGAATTGAAAAAGAACCCATATTTAAAGTAACTCCTGAAATATCCCTTCAAAAGATTACAGTTGAAAGAGTATTGCAGCATGCTGATAAAGCCAATTCCGTTAATGAAATGAGAAAACAGCCGTTTGCACGACATTTCCCTGCCAGTCTATTACAAGGCCCAAATATAATTAGAAAGTCACAACTAGCTATTAAGAACAGAGCGCATTTAACATTTGAATGATTTTATATTTCTTTGTTTGTTTATCTTAAGTCAAATAAATTCATCATGATACTATCTGTTAATTTTTTTTCTGCTTTGCTTTTCCAAGTTTATTAATTTAATCAAAATTGAACAATTGGTGGTAAAATTCTATAAAAAGGAAAAAGAACCATATTAATGAGATAGTTGTCATTGATATTCTAATGAAATTAAATCGATAGCATCTTAAAAATAAAATGGAAATCTAAAAGTGTATAATCAATATTGATCGTTCTAATGAAAAATACTAATCTTATTGTCATTTTTTGAGAGCAGAATTTTCGAGAAAATTCAATCTTGAAAAATTGAATATACATAAAAAATAATTAAATAATACCGAATCCATAAAGCTACAAAATAACTATGTATGACTTTTTAATTCAGTATTTATTAATTGAATTATTGTTCAAAATTTGAATAATTATTCAAAATATTCTAAACACTATCAGAATTTATAATTCTTAAAATGGTAGTAGTATGTATGATCTATTATTTGTTAGGTCTATTAAAATCAATGTTTTTAGAATTTTTTTTTCGGGGAAAAGGTTTAATTCAAACATTATTTTGGTGTATTCTTATATGTTAGTATTTTTAACCAAAATCAAATTTTCAAAAAACAGTTATACCGAAAATAACAAATGCCCAGATTCATTAGTATAGTATAATTCATCAAAAATATTTTTCCTTACAAAACTATTCAAATTTTTATCGATTGAATGGAGGACTCGAGTAGCTCTGCAATGAGCCTCGAAATGCCAGTTGCCTCTCCGACACCAAACTATATGACTCGATCAAAGCTCAAAGTGAAAATAAATTTCATTAAATTCCTTGCGATTGTCTCTGTTTCAATTTATTTTATCGGATTTGCCATTTATGAGTGCTTCATTCCTTTCCAGAACTATAATCTTATCCCGGTTCCTTAAAACAGATAAACAGAAAATTTCAACTTTTATAAATTACAATAGACAAGTGCATCGAACATTGAAACCAAAGCCTTATTCAATTACACTAGTGGCACCAAACTCTTACTACTATCAAATCAAATGGGATCAAAATATGTACAGTTATAATTTTACAACTTTGGTTACTTATAACGACACGTATTCCATTGTTCGACAGTTCAGTTCTTATGAGTTCATGCGAACGATCGACATTTTGAACTATGGTTATGATGCAAAATACGTTAATACAGAAGAATTTTATAAATCTCAGGCTGCTGATACAGCATTAGTTCATGAGGATGAAGAAAATCCAGGCATGAAATTATTTACAATCTCAACGATCGAGCATTCTCAAAATTTAACCATAACAACGAAAATCGATATAAATCTCGAAGAATTTTCAAACCACTTCTCGAACCATACTCTCCTAAGTCAAAGCTACTACGCCTTCTTTGATCAAGAGAATCATTCGATAATTTCATCACCAACATTTAATAATTCTTTACTTTCCTCTCCAACGTATGGAAATGACACAATTATCAACAAAGTCAATGAACTTGATCATAGGTATTCATTATCTACTGTTATAAGCAATGGAAATACAAATATCATTTCAATTATTCCTCTTCGCATTACATATTCGATTTTCCACCATCTTGTTGTTATATGTGACTTCACGCAACTCATCAGCTCTTCTCTTTGGGAAACTTCCAAAGTTTTCTTGATTTATTTGAGTGTTGCAGGATTTTTGACTTTGTTGTGCATTATTTTACTTCTCAGAGCATTGAACAGGAAAAACAAGAAGTTAATATCAATAAATAACAGTATGGAATCGTATTTGGTCAATGATGCCGGAATTTTGTTCAAAGTTATCCAGAAAATCCGTAATTTAGAGCTCAACCATCCCGATGAGACAATAATGAACAGAATTCTTGATGGTGTCGTTCAAAAAATCGCAGTTCATAACGTGCATCCTTACATATGCAAGAACCACTGCAAATTCTGCAACGAGTTGGTCAATTCCAAGGAGTACATCAACATGGAGTCCCTTCCAAACTATTACGCGACATGGAAAGATATAATTGGGTCCCAAATCGCGACGTACAAGAACATTGGTGATCTAAAGTTCCGTTGGAAGCTACACCAGAGCCATCCGGTCAAGTATCTCGTTCAATTATTTGCGGCCATTCTTGTCAAAGAAGATTTACTAATTCCGCAGATAGATCCGAACTGTTTGATTGAGATGGTGAAGTTCTACGCAGAAAACTTCTGCAAAGATCCTTCAATTACCGCATTACAATTAAATGCGTTCTACAACATCATCCATACACAATTTAAATACTGGGTAACCAACAAAGTCGATCTGTTACTTGCTTATATCGCTGCTTTGTTCTTTTTACCTGATTACGACAAATTGGCCAAATATTCTTATGATAACCAGTTTTATACTACACAGCCTATCTTCGAAGATGATTTGATAACTGTTACGAAGGTGTTTGGCCATCCAATTTGCGTTTCTTTCATGGATCGTGTTGAAATTTTGGAATTTATTACTAGATATATTCCATCATGGTCATTGGATACAGATTTTGCTAAGTATTGTACTTCTACGATACTTACCTTGCTAGAATCCCAATTTGTCTGGAATGATATTTCATCATTTGGAGCTTTGAGGATTTTGATCGAATCTCCTTATTTCTCACCAATGGAAGAAAGCAAAGATCGAGAAACTCTCTTGTTATTCCTTCTTTGTTATGCAAAAATGGCTCCATTTTATTCTCCGGCCAAAATATCAGATGAAGTTGCCATAAAATTCCTCGAATGCCACGGAATTGATACAACAGACCAAATTCTCATCACAAACTTCTGTATTGAAGTTGTTCGGAACATTGTTGTTCCAATGACCAATAATTTGACCAAATTCGTGCCTCTTGACATACACGATAAGAACAGCAAGGCAATTATTGAGCATTGGACTCATAAACTTAAATTCATTTCTGCAACTGTAGAAGATGAATAATTTTATAAAGTAAATTGTTTGATTTATTATTAATTATTATTTATTACTTATTATTTAATCCTTTTTCCTGCCATTTGCTCATGGTTAATTTAATCCAAATATCTGATCATATGGCACAATTTTGATCGATAAATTATTGAATTATTTGTATGAGTTGTCTCAAAAAAGGAGTCTAAGATTTTCGATTTGTCAAGCAAAATCGAAATATTTAAAAGAAACTCATAATTATATTATCTTTTTGACACGTATTGTTGTCAAATGACATTTTTTTTATGTTTCTAATATTTCTTCTCTCTTCTCAATCACAGAGCTCTTCTAAAATCAATATAAAAGATGAGCATGATATTGTCCAAAATATCAGAAGAAATCAGTATCCAATTCCGAACGAAGATTCTTCTTATAGTTATGATGCTGTCCCATTTCAAATAAGCGTTGCCAAACTGGAAAAAGATTATTCAACAAATGATATAAATTCTATTGTCGATCAGATTGCTAACGAATTCGAAATCGAAAGAAACAAACTTCAAAATTTCTTTAATCTTTGCAAGTGGTCTTCCACGTCTAAGCAACTTTTTAATAAAATTGATTTTAATCAAATATTTGATAGATATAGAGCTGCAAAATTGAGCGGAACTGTAATCAAAGTTACAAATAATCATGGTTCATATATTGTTAATTGTCGTCAGGCACGCGCTCAGTCTATTCTTATGTATAAACCAACTGCTACACCTTATTCATTTGGAGGGATGGGACCTGAACCATTTTTTATAACAAAATGGCGACTGATTACGACGCGCTCTATAACATTTATTTACAATGAACTTAATAGCAAGATTGAGCCATTCATCAACATTTATAAACATATTTAAATGTTAATTCTTTATTACTTTATTAATATTTTTGTTTAAAATTAAATATGAAAATAAAATTATGTTAGAAAAGCCCTTTTTGGGAGAGTTCCGATTTTTTTTCATTTGTTTGGCTATTTAACTAGATTCAGCGTATTAGATATAAAAATTGAAATTATCAACTTCGATAACTCACTTTAAATTTTCTTAAAGGGATTGGAATTATATATAAGTTCATTTTTTAATCTCTGGGAAACATACTATAATACTCTAAGATAAGTTAGATTTTGAATTTTATTCTCAAGTAGAAAGTTTCGACAAACATCCCAGAGAAAGCGTAAAGATTTTTGAATAATGAATGGAAGATTGTCTTAAACAATCTTTGATGTCTTTGTTCCTCAATTATGCTTTATCAACTTAGCAAGTACCTCACTTGAGATGAGAAATAATGTCTTCAAACGACAAATTATTGTCTCCATATTTATAATTTCTTTCAGAACTTGCTCATACAATGATATTTTGATTCAATAAGATTAACATTCAATATAAGACTCACACAATATTCTGTAAATTTGGCATACAAAAAGATAATTTGCAAACATCTCCAGCATTGACGAAATATTGCCTGCCCGACAAGCATGAAAACAATTTTGAAAGTATTTTTAAATGCTTGAGAGTTTTTCTATTTCAATTAGCATCTTTTCGGCGGCAGAGTATTGTACTAAAATGAAAATATACGATCATTTGAAATAAGTAGAACATATTCTTAGTAAGCTTAATAATAATTTTATTTATTTAAGTAATCTTTAAAAGCAATAATTAATTGTTTGTTTTATTAGTTGAATTTGTTTCAGAATTGTGTTCATCTTCGGAACATGAGTCGCCATTACTAACACGCGAATTGTTCTTTCGTTTGATGATGAAGATGGGAACAAAAATAATGATGCCGATCACAGCAACACAACCAACACAAATACCAATGATAGAACCAACTGAAAGTTTCTTTCCGCCGGCTGTTGGTGTTGGTGTCTCTGATGATTGTGGGACAATGGATATTTCATTGATGTCTGTGACTGTTGTGACTTCAATAGCAAGCTCTGGATAATCTGTTGTAGCAATCTCGAATGAGATATCTTCGACTTCGTCTTCTGTTGATGGTGTGATAACACTAACGATAGGTTCTGTGTGAACGAGAGATTCGACTTCCATCGTGTGACGACGGATGTTTGCAGAACTGCCGTCAAGTGAATAGAACTGTGCATCTGCACCTTTAGGAAGTTTGATGTTCAGTGTTGATGTTGACTTGAAGAATGATGAGAAGATGGCAATGCGCTTGCCAACAAGTGACTTGCTGGAAACACCAAAATCTTTAGCTTGGATTGTCTGCGTGCCTGTGATGAAGATCCAGTAGTCGAATGGAGGATAGTTAGAGATGTCGTATATGTACATGAAAACTTGTGATTTCTTGTTATTGTTATTCTTCTTGTTAGAGATAGTGAGAGTTCCTTCTTCTGTGAATAGAACGGCTGATGACTTCTTTCCACTAACATCGACTTCTTCATCGCCAATCTTAGCATGGATTTCGACTTTCTGTGATGGACTATAACTCAAAACAACTAATTTACCTTTGCCAATCTTATATTCTTCTTCGTCTGGTGTCATTGCATACTTTCCGCTTGGAACATTCTCTTCTTTCTTCTCTGGAACTTTATCTGGAATAACAACTTTGTTTAAACAACTAGCACATGATCCAAACATTGTTATAAAATCAGAAATTCTCTCTGAAAGTGATTTATAATTTTGATTACCTGGGTTCATGTACTTTACTTCTTTGATACCATAATTTCCACTGATATGTTTGTTATAGCTTTGTTTTATCTTCATAATAACACAATGTGTGTTTAATATATGATATTCTTCTTTATCTGATGTCATTTCAACAAATTCACCATTAATATCATATGAATTTGAATACCATAGTGTATCATTTGAAAGTTCATCTCTCATGAATGCAACTTCCAAAAGATCATCACCTAATATTAAAGCATAATATGGTGACGTAAAATGAAGTTTATTGTAGATCTCGTCTGAAAGGTTGTATGGATAATCAAATATTTCTTTGATACGAGGAATCTGTTTGCTTTGTGCATTGAAAACAAGGTGAGCAACTGCAACAGTGCCAATCCCCATAACAACATGAATATGTTTTTTAGTTGCTTCGTTTATAGTAATTAAGTAGGAATTTTTAATATCTTCATGAGTTGAGAAATCCATATCACGGAAAATGCCAACTTCATCACTTGGTCCAGTGTAAGTTAATTTAATAATAGTGTGTGGTTGGCATTCAAATTCATTAAATCCAGGATTTAATGTTAGTTGATTTGAAACTGTTAATTCTTCAAGCAAAAATTCACCAACATTTGGAGGATAATGATAAACTACTGGAAAAGATCTTTGATATTGTTCTTCATCATTTTCTGGGAAGTGCCAAAGTTCATCTTTCCATAAGAAATTGGAATTCCAATAATTATTTCCTCTAGTTATAATGCAATTCTTCAGGTTTTTATTCCTCTCTTTCTTTTCAAAATTATAATGGAAGAATTTACCTGTTTGTCTCATGATAACATCGACTGTATCACATTTGCAATCTCTAAAAGAATCAAAAAGACATTTTTTCTGGAGAACCTGTAAAATAATCAAAATTAAATGCTCCACTCTTTGGTTTGAAAATAACTCCGTTTGGTTCAATAACAGGTGGGCAATCTTCACCATTTCCTAACACCAAGTCTTGATAATTCTGAATTAAAATTACATTTCCTTTGGTTTCATAACCTTTAATTCCTGCTGTAAATTTTGGAAATGGGTTTTCAAAATAATAATTTTCTAGATTTATATGTTGATATATTTCACGATTTGCAGGTTCATCAAGATCTGTTGTGCTTGAAAAAGATTCATAAACCACTGAATCAGAAGGAATTTGATCACTAGGATTTGATTTTTGAACATTTTTGATTCCGACTAATTGTCCTTTTGAAAAGTCTGCAGAAATTTCAAAGTATCCGAAATAAACATTGCTGATTGTTGTTTCTGGGTTAGATGTATAAATCTGATCCTTATAATAATCTCCTCTGTTGGCATAAATTGTTAAACGTGATGGATAAAGTATATCTAGACCATGATAAAAAGTTATATCGTTTCGAACATCAGAAGCAACATAAATTCTGATTGGCTCGAAAATATTGATATCGTTATTGAAAATACAGTCACTTGATGGTAAATATAATTTCTTTCCAAATGTATTAATCAAAAAGTAAGATTTCATGTTGGTTTGTTCATATGAAGCAGAAAATAATATAGCTTGCAGTGTTTTTGAGCCTTGGCAGCGTACTGTGAAATCTAATGACGGATTTGGATTTCCACTAAACGGTAAATACAGCAAATGTCCCATATTTACCCTGGTACCATTTTGGTATTCAACCGTAAAATCTTCTGGATTATAAATAAATAACGTAGTTCTATTATATGAAGAAAATGGAGTATCGAACTCTTTTTGTGTAAAGTCTATGACTTCGGGTGTTGATGTAGTAAGAGCAAGGAAAGAGAAAAGCATTAAACAAAATTCATAGTCGCAAAATTTGAAATACATAAAATTTTTGTTAATAAATACTAATCGGTAATATACAATCATATCATTCGATATGGATAAGAAAACATACGGTTATCGATTATTTTTGTTTCAAATCAAAATTTTGAAATATGCACCAAAATATCAATATCGAAAGCGTTTTGAAATTTGAAAAGTTACTATCATTTTTAGCTCACATAATTTTAAAATTCAGAACGAAGAAATTTTGGTTAAAAAGATTAACTTATGCTATACAATCATGTTATTTGATATACATTGAAAAATCTACGGTTAACGATTATTATCAGTTCAAAAATATCTGATTTTTGAATATTTAAAAGCTCATTCAAAAAAAATCGATAAGATTAATATTGGTACAAAAATTATTCGCAGGATAAGGATAGATTGATGCTCTTTTGAATGCTTTTCAAAAATTCAATGATTAATTTTTCATTAGAGCTGCGACTTTTGCGTTTGTGTCCTGCCCCAAGCTATATGAGTTATTCCTTAAGTATACATTGAGTATTTCTGAGCAAGTATATTCTGTGGATAGTACTTTTTAGCAAGGCTGTGGAAATAACAAATTTTCAAAATTGTTTGTTAAAGTTATGAGAATCGGACGTTAAAATATCTTTAATTAGAGTGTGGATCAAGAAAATATAGAGAAAATATCAAAATATTTGAAGATAAAATGGAAAATTGCATTGGAAAGAAGTGGAATTGATTGAAGCATTGAATTTATCCATTTGAATTGTATAAGATATAGCTTAGTATATGCGTCATGATGGAATCGAATTGGAAAAATAAATCTATAAAATTTTTTAAAATAAAAACTTAACTTATTGTTCAAACATACAAAAAGAATTACAATGTGCTTACTAAATTATGGTAATAAACGATGCTTTTTGAAGATAAAGATTAAACGAGTTGTAAGTGTTGTCAAATACTAGGCATGAATAACTTGAGTAGTTATGGCTCAGATTTGAATATGTTTTGGTTGGACTAATTAATATCAGCAGAAAGAATTTGTTTTTTTTTTAAAGAACTTAGGTTGCATGAATTCCTAATTAGATCTAAGCTTTTTAACTCATTGAGCCTAGTCACACCACATGAAAAAGTAATGATGTGGCTAAAACAAAAATCAATTGACTACACACAAAAAATCAATTGAAAAATCGATTTTTTAAAAAGTAAATAATAATGGCAGATTAGATGTATGTATTATTTACAGCTAATTTAGCTTTCTTTTATTTGTCACTTTTCGCTATCTGGTCAAATACACACTCTAATTTCTGAGGTTTATCAATTTCAATACCTTATCAAATTCCGAATTTTTACAAGAAATTATTATGCCTTTTGAAGGAGATGCATTTCTTTCAGGTTTTCTTGATTACACATGGTTTTACCCGATTGCAGCTATCAGTTGGATGATCCTTGGTACTTGTTTAATGATTGGAACTTCGTTTTCTGTTCTACCGCAGATTCATCTTCTTATAAAGAACAGATCCAGCTATGGCTTGAACCCATTTACAATATTTACTGTCCATATGAACCAATTGATTATTATTATAAACATTGTTGCTCTTAATGTTCCAGATTTTGTAGGACTTCCTCAAGTAGTACCTTGGTATTTACCTTTTTCTAGACTTCTCACTATTGGAAATGCATTAATGCTTTGGATATTTTATATGCCAATCATATTTTTCACTTATATCTACTTCGACAAAAATGTTTACAAAAATAGAGATGTTAGCAAAGTTATTCGTGACGGTTACACCACAAAGATCTTTGCTGTTCTCAATCCATTTACATCTTTGATTTTATTCCTCTTAATAGAAATTTTCATTGTCTATAAAGGAATTCATAACGATCTTCTTACATATTACGGTAAGATGATGGGAACTGCATCTACAATAATCGTCGTTATTCAATATTTCCCTCAAATGTACACAACATTTAAATTGAAGACAAACGGATCACTTTCGATACTAATGTTGTGCATTCAGGCTCCAGGAGGTCTAGTGAACTCATTATTCCTATGGCTTGGCCAACATGACGACTGGTCAACTTGGATTTCATACATGGGAGCCGCAGTCGAGCAATTTATATTGCTTGGAATGTGCATTTACTACAAATGCGTCAACAAAAAGAAAGTTGAAGAGCAGCCTTTGATGAATAATGATCAATCTTATGATCAATCATATACATGATTTTATATAGAGATATATTGTTAGTAAAATTGTTTCTATCCATTAACTTACTCCTGAATTGTTTTTAAAATTATATTCAAAATAATTTTTTAACATTTGAATATAAATACATATCCAAATGATTCTGTATTGATGTAGAGATTTTTGGTATAATATTCCTAAGTTATGAGATTCAAATTTTATAAATTTTCGTATATTAAACCATTTTATGAATAACAAACATATATGCTGAATTTTCATAAAGCTCTAGAATATTGATGATACCTTTGTAACATATATTTGCTATCATTTATGATATAATTTGGAACTACTAAACCCCAAATCATCTATCGAAAATTTTAATCACATTCAAACGCTTTCTTACTAAAACGAAGAGAATCAATTAATATAAAAATATTAGAAAAATTATTAAATATTTTCCAATAATTAGAAAATTTATTAAAAAAAACTGAGAACTCTTAATGAGTACAAAGGGATGTTGTAGTAAAAGAGTAAGCCAAGTTTAAGAAATCTTTTATATGAATGTTTTATTTTCAACTAACATTTCAACAACATCAATTGATATGTATTTTATCTAAGGCGGCGAGCTTCACGTTCTGTTTCGAGAAGTGAAAGGATATCACCTTCTCTGACAGCACCCTTAACATTGCGGACAAGGGAGCGGTTTGAGTCATCAAGGAATTCAACGCGAACTTGTGTGACACCACCGCGTGATCCTGTACGGCCGATAACCTGTTTGACAACAGCTAACTTAACTTGTTCCTGTGTGGATTCCATAATGGCCGTCAAAACCGCCAAATTTTCAGAAATTTATAATTCAATTTTTTCCTCAATTCTACAGATCAAATGGAATATGTTATTTTGGAAAATTAAAAGAAAACCTAAATCTGTATCATGTGTTATCTCATTGAGCTGTGGAAGGCGTAGTTTCTGAGTTTAATATCAAATAAAATTTATTCACCCACACTGATGTTTCCCTTACCTCAAGCATCGGAACCCTTGGATTTACTTACTAATTTCTTTGCATTATTGATCTTAAATATTGCTAATTTTTGTCAATACTATGATTTTTCTTCCATTCACTTGAATGTGATACTTTTGCAACATTCACCGTTATAACTGAATTTAGGGATCCAAATCGCATAGAAAATATACAATGACAGAACCAATTTGAAGTATTTTTCATTAATGGCTCAGCAGTATTAGTAACACATGCATTCATTGATTAAACACGGCAAAACACATCCTTTAGGCATTTCTATTGCATGATCCTATCAAAATACGATACATTTCCATATTCAATCATCACCACATAATAAATTGAAATAATACTTGTGTTGTCTGAGAGATTGAATTGCTGAATAATAATTCTCAAAATCGAGATCATTAACTCGAAAGTAAAAATCAATTTTGAACAATAAGCACTTTATTTTTATTTTGTTTTATAAGGTTTGAAGTTCCCGTTGACATCAAAGAACTTATGGTATCCATTTGTGATGAACTTCTTAAGGTTCTTGAAGTTCTGATAAACGCCGTTGACATAATTGTCTAAGTCTTCAATTGCATCTTCGATGAAATGAAGATCAAGATTTTTTCCTTCTTCCCTCTTCTTTCCGCATCGAGACTTGAATCCGAGAACAGATGCATTTGTTCGGTTTCTCAAGAATCGAAAGTCATTCCTCTCCTGTTTCATGAGTGATTTGATTTTATTCGCTTTCTTCTCTAAGAACAACCTGAACCTTTCAATATCATCATTATCCTTGTTCGAATTATGATTTGATGCATTCTCTGAAAGTACTTCTTTATCAACATAACTTTGAATTTTTTCCAATGCACGAAATCCAATGAAGAATTTTTCTCTCTTAATATTATCATTTCGAGGTCCTAATTTCAGTGGCTCATTATAAGATTCTTTTAAATTATAGAGAAGAATTTCTTCATTGTTTAATCTCCATGTAGTACCGACAAGGATATTAAGATAATCAAAATACTTTTTAGGATCTCCAGCTAAGTAATTATCAACAATTTCTGGAATAACATATCCTCGTTCTCCTTCATTAGATGGAATGAAATCAATAATTCTAAAATCTTGACTACTTTGCATCCATTCTTCTCCTTTCTCATTTAAATCCTTGATTGATCTAATTTGTTTAAGATACTCATAATGATCAATGCTGTCAACAAATCCAATGTTTCTAGAATGTGCATCATTCAGTGAGAATATCTTGTAGATAATATCAATAACGGTTAAATCAACAATTACCTTTCTACTGAAATGAGTTTTAAATTCTTCTGGACGCATTATTTTTGATTTTACTGCATCATCCTTAAAAAGAAGAAATTCTAATTCAGCATGTCTTAGCAATTGGCTTTCATAAAAAGACTTCAAATCAATAAAAATATCTTTTTCATTGTTTAAACTTTCTGAAACTATGTAAAATCCTCCGTTGATGAAAGGATTGATAAAAAAATCAACCTTCGCACCCATGTGAAGAGATTCTAGGACTTTGTATGTAAATAACTCTTTAAGATCGACAGTTGTAATTTTATTTCTCACTTCTGAATCCAGAAAATCACTTCTATTTTCACTTTCCCATTCTTCTTGTTGATACTCTGATACAAAAAGTTGGTTTTGAATGTTCTTTAAAGGATAGTTTTGATGAGCTTTAACGTAATAAACTTTGTTGTTTGTTAAATCTGTGATCTTACCTCCAAATTGATCTCCTGATTCTTTCATCTCGTATTTCGCGCTAGACATCTCCATAGTGAAGTTTTCTGATTCAATCAAATGGGGAAAAATCTTACACCTTTTTAAATATTGTTCAACGAACGCATTGAATAGAAATCTCCTCGATCCAAGGAAAATTTTGTGAAATTTAGTGAAGGTATCATGATAATCCCAAAGAGGACTTGAATCATCAATTTCGGCATCAGACAATGCTCGAATGAACTCTAATGCTTCATACTTTTTGTTAATATCAAAGATGTTTGATATCATTGGTAAAAATATTTTTTCGCATGCTTCCAAAAATTTTGCATTGACCTCATAAATGTTTTGACTATCCAATACATATTGAATGTATTCATACAACTTTGGATCCTTTCGTTCTTTGAACTTTTCAAGATAATATTTCGTGCGGTCTAATTGGATTTTGAAACCATATAAATCTAAAATGATCGATAATTCTGAGTTCTCTGCTATATATTCGGATAATTTCTTTTGCTGAGGATTAATGTTAGTTTGTTCTTCATCTATTCTATCATTTTCTGATTTTTCATTACCTGTCTCTATTTCATATTTAAGACATGACTTATTCATTAGGGTATAGCATACAGGATTCTTTCTAAAACTCATTTTTTGTGTGATCAAATTGACGATATGTAAACCATTACCCTCTCCAGTTATGATGAACAAAATTGTATTCAAATCAGCTTAATATTATAGAGGTGCATGTTGCTGAGATCAATAATATGAGTAATTCAGGGGAAATAAAAATTGTAATTTGATCATCAAATTAATTTACTTAATTAATGAAATGTAATTTAGTTTTGTGTTAGTAGGAGATAAAGCAATCAAAGAATTTTACAGGTTATATTTCACTATTGCAACCTCAAATTCTTTTGAAAAGATAATTGAATTGGGAAACTCGTTGTATACTATCAATTTATGGAAATTCAACTATTTCATAAAATGAATTCAAAATGATGCAAATTTGAATCTAAATTTAGCCGATATTTTATAAATTTGAGGGTTGTTGTAAGGGTTTCGTTTTGCTAAAATTGTCACTTTTATAGCATATTTGTTTTTGGATGTTTTGCGAAACCAAAAAAAAAAAAACTATGATATACAATGTGTGTGTAAAGAAAATACTTTATTTACTAGTTAAAAAATCATTTGGTATTGATCAAGTTATTTTTTCTGGATAAGATATTATATGGATAATTGGATAGAAAATACAATTATATAATCTTGTACCTGGTTTAATTAAGCTAATTGTCATCAGAAACTTGTAATTTTTATGAATTTCAGATTTTCTTTTCATTACTGCTTTTCTTAATAGGTCAAGTTCTTATTTACGCTATAAAGTATGATATTTACAAATATCAAGTTATCATGTTTTTTGAGAAATTATAAGAAACAAACAAAAATGAAAAAGATAGGAATAGCAATGAATAGTGATGTGGGTATAGAAAATGTAAGAGATATGAATGCAAAGCAATCAGTATTTAGGATATTGACCATAGATTTCGAAAAAAAATGCTGCATATTGAGCGAAAACTATGATTATATTATAAGGCTGTCATTTAAAGCATAATGAAACTATTCCCTTTTCATTTTAATCGAATAAGATAGTAAAGATTTTTGAATTAGCTAGAAACTGATGAGATGTTTTCACAAATCAGATTTTTAATCTCTATAATGCATAATTCACTCAATATCTCAATTTTGATATTGCGAGATATTTTTGCTATCGGTTTCGCAATTTTGACACAATAGCAAGAGGGTTCTATAAGCATTATTATCAACGTAGAATCTGAATATCATATCAGAAAATGTCGCAAATCTGACATTTACCCGACCAAATAGCAAAAATAATTGAATACTTTTCGCAAAAACTTTAAAAATCGATAAAAATATGAAATATAGATATTAAAGAGACTTTTTATATAATATTCATAAAGATTTTCCAAAAATATGATACCGCAAAATTAAAAAAGTGACGTCTTGAGTGGAGTCAAATGTCGAAATTGCTAGCTAAATGTTTTTTTAGCGAAATTGCGTATTGTACGTTTTTTTCGCAAAACGAAACCCTTAGTTGTTGCTATTTATTATATATGTTGATATTGAATATGAGTTATATTTCAGTATTCTAGCATATAAACATCATGGCACTTTTTACGATAAAAAATACTTTTTTTTCAATTTTTGAATTGATGTCTGGAAGGAATCAAGAATTTTTACCTTCCAGCATTTATTATCCAGAATTAGATAAAAGGGGAGATTCTCTGAATATTCCTGATGGTGAATTATCCAAAAAAGACAGAGATTATATTGTAGGACGCTTTAGAAAAGATCAACAACCTTATATTTCTTACGCGAGACCTGCAACTCTAAGATATAACATGGGCGATGAATTTAATGGGATTATTGCATGCTCTCCTCACTTTGTTGGCATATTTATTAAAAAAGATCCAACATCAGAACCAAAAAAATCCGTTATATTCCACATTTTCGATATTTCATCTCTCAGAATTCGCAGAAAGCACAAGATATTACTTTTTTGCAGACTTCCTGAGTTGGATAAGGATCATCCAATTGTAAACTGCAGAGTTATCTGTAGTACAGCTCTTATGTTTGCGCAAATACTCAGACGCAATTATCTGATCTCTACATGTGCTTTTGATCCAACAAGATTGTGTGATTTCGCAACATCTTTACCAGATGAATTTCCAACCTTCTATCATCATTTATCTCCTTCACAGCAATATCAACATACATACTATGCATTCTGTTCTCGTCTTACCGTTGATTACAATCACGAAATTGCTGAGTTTTACCATGATAGAATTAAATATGAAGATGGTGTATTTGATTTTGGCCTTTTACCACCAGAATTAACCGAAGAGCAGATCATTCCTGCTATTCTAGCCTTGTACTACGTTCCTTACGTTCACGGATTGATTGTTCATAAGAGAAACATGCCTTACATCGCTCGCCGCCTTGCTCCTCTTATTTCCAAGTCAAAGGGAATGAGATTCATCCACTTGGTCCAATGTGGAATCGATAGCGGAGTCGGAGAAATTGGAAATGAGCTCAAAAAGAATCCTCGCATCCCATTGTCTTACTATAACTTCAGCTACAATAACCTTAGCGGTGGTGACGGTTTGGAGCCACTTTTCCAAGCATTTAAGGTAATTCGACATTCCGTTTTTTATTTGAGCATTGGACGCTGCAATGTTAACAACCTGCGCACATTGTTCGAAGCCATTGCAAATAATGAAGTCTTCTTGGACCTCAAATACCTTTATTTCAATGGAAATTATTCACCAGAAGCAGATTGCGAGATTTTCTGCCAGCACCTTGAAAATCTTAACAACAAAGGCATCCACATCATTAAATCACTCGGTATTGATGGTGATACCAAAGGAATTGTTCGAATTTTACAAACTTTAGAAAAATTCCCACAACCAATTGAAGAATTATCATTTGAAGGTACAAGAATGCAACATGATTCATCCGAAGCTCTCCTCCATTACGTCAAACAAGCCACAACTTTGAGGATTCTCGATTTAAGCTATACATTGATGGATCCCCGCCTGATTTCAATGATCGTCTACGAACTCTCTAAGTATGAGCGCATTAGAGATATTTCCATTAAGCTCAACGGAAACGAATTAAATCGAGAAAAATTGATGATCGTCGCTACAGGATTTTTGTACTCGGATTTAAATGTTTGGACATCAGTTTCACTTGCAGATAACAATCTTACTACAATTGAGCTTGATTTCTTGATTTCATTCCTCTGGAGAATGCCAAACCTTGAAGAGCTTGACATTTCCGATAATTTTTCACGCTCCATGGCCGATATCGGACCAGTCATCAGCAAAATCAACAAAGATTACTTCAAGAAACTCAAAAAATTACGCCTGAGAGGTTCTCCTCGCAATGGAGGTCCAGCACACCTTTTGTACACTGTTCTTGATAACTTAACAGCTTATGATGACCTTGAAGTTCTTGATCTTTCTAATAATAATCTTGGTGAGCTCGGTTTCCAGAAATTGTCCAAAGTAATCCAATGCAACAAAAATCTCAAGACTCTTTACATCGATGGAAATGCTCCTGTTTCCTTGGAACTCGAAAATTACGTTTTGAAAGAAATTTACGCCACAGAATCCATTGATTTTTGTGTCTTCCCGATATATGATGCCATGCAAGCAGCTCGCCATTCCCAAAATCAAGAAGAATACTTCAAGAACAGGACAATTGTCAAAAAGATGCGACAGCAATGCTCCAGAGAGATCAACAAGCATCGTTATGCACATGGATTACCTTCCAAGGTTTCATTCGAAGCCGTTAAAGAGCTTGGCGATCTTGTAGACGAAATTAAGACATCAATGCAGAAACTCCTTAAGAATGTCGAAAAAGCTGTCCACTGCGGTGTCTGTAAGGACATGGGCGTTACTTTGCCGTATCTTGCAGAAAAAGAACCAATCGAAAATGGTGGTCGTAAAGAAATTCACGAAATCGGAAACAACATCAAGTATCAGACAGAGAATCTCAAGATCAGAATCTATGAAGAAGGCGAATCACACATTGATGATTTTTACTTATCAGATCCAGATTTTCTGAACCCAGAGAAGAAAAAGAAGAAACCGAAACAGGATAAATCAGATGAATTCAATTCCGATAGTGGAAGTGGCCTCAATCTTGACCAAATCCCTGGGGACGATGTTAATGCAGCAATGCCGCCTCAAGGACACCACCACAAGCCTAAAGATGAGAAGAAACCGAAACACAAATCAGAGAAAAAGTCCAGCCATACGCATCCTCCAGAATCAAACCAAGAAGATAATCCTCCGAAGCCAACAACACCTCAGGATGATAAACCACCTAAGCCAAGTAAGCCATCTGACCCTGGAAAAGATGATGCACCAAAATCATCTTCAAAACCTAGCAAACCATCAAATCCTCAAGATAACGATGAAGATAGTGATATGCCAAGGAGAAAGCCAACAAAGAAGAGAGCTCGTGACCGAAAAGGAAGGGTTTCAACAAGCTCAAGTTCTTCAACTTCTGAAGATTTAGTTTAATTGTAATTATTTTTGTTTATTTCTTTATCTATTATTTAAACAAATCATGTTTATTATCATTTTTCTAGAATTGGGACTTTAAATTTTATATAAATTTTAAAATACAAAATAATGAAGCATCTTGCCAGAAATTTATACTTATATGCAGCTAAGAATTGCATCTTACTACATTGCAACTGGATAAAGGCAAATAACATCCGAAAATACCCTCAAATAAGGTAAATCGCATTTTAAACCTTATTTAGAATAAAACCTTTACCTTTTTTGATCACAAGTAGTCATATTTTAATACAATTGTAGAAATATTGTATGATATTGAAGATGAAATTTAAATTTGCAAATAAATTTTTAAAAATCTTCTTGAATTCATTTTTTAATATATCCTGTTTTAATACTTCTTTTGTATAATCTTCTCAGTCTTAATGAGCATTCCGTAATTAAAAAAAAAAGATTCTGTGCTAGCAACTTTTCTCGTAATAAATAAAAATGAATGCACATCAAAGGCTCCGATAAGTCACATAACAATGATTTCAGACTTTGAATTTAAGAGAATCAAAAAATCAAATTCAATTGTGATATTTTGAAATCTGTATTCTTAGTGCTATTAACACAGTATCGCAATGATTTGAATTAAAGATATTTGTTTTAAATAAAATTAATATGAAGAAACAATTAAGGAAGGAACGAGCATTTATAATTAAGATAGTCAATAACTGAATGGAAGAATCAGTACCTTCTGATTATTGCTGTTATTTCTAGCGTGGGAAGCGGAAAAGAAGAGTCCAGTTATTGTAGAAAAAACGACAAAGGTTGCCACTTTTCTTGAAGGTTGTTCAATGGTTGAAGTATTAAATAGCCTAAAACTGATATAATTTCGTTAATTTCAACAAAATGACCAATAATTTTGAAATATGTAAATTTCAATGTTATCTTTTTGAATACAAATCAACCGTTAGAAAAGTGAAAATTTTAATGTTAACTAGGAATTGAAAAAGTGGTTATTGTATCTGATTAGTATTATACGTTTTTATAGAAACAAATTTTATAGACCATTTCAGAGGATTGAGTGTTAGTTCAATTCTCTGAAATGGTCTTTAAAATTTAGTAGGGTTGTTAAAAATATCAAAAATTAGCGTTTTGAAGACACCATGGTGTCTTATAATTTTCCCTTCCTTATTGGCGTGTAGAAATAAATGCGCCAATAGATTGAAGAAGAAGAATTGTTTTTCTCTTAATGAACTTTAATCCTTTTGATATAAGAATATTAAAAACATTAATATAATTTCGATTTCGGAAATTAAATTTCCAAATTTTTTGTCGATTTCGGAAATAACAGGATCCAAAAAAAAAAAAAAAAAAAAAAAAAAAAAAAAAGGTAGTGGGGCTTCCAGGCACTTCGTGCCTTCTAGCCCTGAAGATGTTTAGTATAAATGAAGTCTTAGAGGACAAACATGACTATGAGTTTTGATATGACAAGATAGAATATGAGAGAGGTCCTATAAACCGGAGAAAGTGTTATATAAACATCTGTCATATTACTCAGAATATTATACAGAATTCAATAAAAATATATTTTAGGTGAAGAGGTGAGATTTCACCTGTTTTTTCACCTCATTTTTCACCTCTTGAATTTTCATGAATTTCATCGTAAAGACTTTGTCAAGATTTCATCGTAAAGACTTTGTCAAGATTTCATCGTAAAGACTTTGTCAAAACTTCATCGTAAAGACTTTGTCAAAACTTCATCGTAAAGACTTTGTCAAGATTTCATCGTAAAGACTTTGTCAAAACTTCATCGTAAAGACTTTGTCAAGATTTCTTCGTAAAGACTTTGTCAAGATTTCATCGTAATGAGCGTAAATCAGACAAAAATATATTTTAGGGTAGAAGGGTATATCTACCCCGTTTTCTACCCTCTTTTCTACCCCATATGTACTTACTGAAAAAGTATGTGTTCCATCTGTCATTTTACTCAGAATTTTACACCAAAAATAATGTTTAGGTGAAGAGGTGAGATTTCACCTGTTTTTTCACCTAATTTTTCACCCTCTTGAATTTTCATGAATTTTACACCAAAAATAATGTTTAGGTGAAGAGGTGAGATTTCACCTGTTTTTTCACCTAATTTTTCACCCTCTTGAATTTTCATGAAATTTACACCAAAAATATACTACTAGGGTCATTTACGAAGAAATCTCAACAAAGTCTTTACGATGAAATCTTGACAAAACATAGACAAGAAAGTTCATGAGAAATTAGATGAAGAAGTTTTGACAAAACATTTACGATGAAATCATGAAAATTCATGAGGTGAAAAAAGAGGTGAAAAAAGAGGTGAAATCTCACCTCTTCACCTAAAATATATTTTTGGGTCATTTACACTCATTTACGAAGAAATCTCAACAAAGTCTTTACGAAGAAGTCATAACAAAACATCTGTCAAAAGCCGCTTTTCTGTCACTTTTCAGGTAAAAAACATTTTTATTGTATATAAAATGAATTTTACAAAACCACCGTTACCCTTCTTTGGAAATAAGAGTAGATGTAAAGATATTCTATTGAGAGAACTTAAGAAACTACCGAATGGTCTAACATTTGTAGATTTGTTCGGTGGAAGTTTCTATATATCCCATTTGTGCCATACTGTATTTCCTGACTCAGAGATTATATGCAATGACTTCGACAACTATATGAACCGTCTCAAACATATACCAGACACAAACAAAATATTGAAAGAGTTAAAAGAAAAGATACCTATAGGTAAGATGGAACGTATACCATTAGATAAGAAAAATATTGTCAGAGAGGTTTTGAAAAAAGCAGAGTATATTGACTGGGATAGTATATCTTCTAGACTATTGTATAGTGGTTCTATAAGAGTTCATGACATTGAAACACTTATGTCAAACGTTTTATATCTTAACTATACAAATGTTTTCAAAGAGAACATAGAAAAATATACTGAGGGTATAGAGTTTGTGAGATGTCATTGGACAGAGTTGTATGAAAAATATAAAAACAAGGAAAATGTTTTCTTTATAGTGGACCCGCCGTTCTATAACACATACGATTTTCAATACCAAGTAGACTGGACTTTGAGAGACTCTTTAGAAACTTTAGACGTTTTACATAACCATCCATGCTTTTACTTTACATCCGATAAAAGTGGTTTGGAAAGTGTCATGAGATGGTTAGAGGACATACATGACTATGAGTTTAGATACGACAAGATAGAATATGAGAGAGGTCCTATAAACCGGAAAAAGTGTCATAACAAAGAAATTTTATTGGTAAGTAAATGTGGTTTGAAATAGGACTACTTGTTTTAGGTTTTTTCCATTGTGTCATTTACTTATTTGACGTGGCAGAAAGATATAGAGAATATGAAGATGAACCAATACCAGCAAATGTTCAGCATATGTACTCGTAAGAGATATTTTTATCTAATATTAAATGGACGCACAGAACTTAGCGAATGCACAGCAACCTGGACAACCAAACCCAGAGAATATTCCAAATGAAGTTAGAATACAAACTGCAATGGCAAACTATGGTCAAGTGCCAACAGATGTACAAATGCAAACTGCCATGTCAAATGACGCTGCGTTAGGCTTACCACCATGGTATGCAAATATGAGATGGAAAGAGTTTTATACAAACCCTGAAGTGGGATATAAACAACTCTATGCAGATGACGCGAACACAGGAGTTGACCCAGAGTATGTTTTCTACCAGAGGAGAAATAGAATGTATGAGCTCCAGTTAAAGAATGCAATGGAACTCAGAAGGAAACGTAAGAGACTAGGTGGACATTAGATTTTTACATATAGTAAAATGGGTTTCTTTGGAAGAATAGGAAACTTCTTTCGAAATGTTGGAAGAGGTATATGGAATGGAATAAAAACCGTAGGAAGAGGAATTTGGAACGGAGTCAAAAATATTGGTAAAAGAGTAGGTCAGTTTGTTGGTATTATACCTAAAGACCCTGAACCAGAAGAACAAGCTCCTGTTATACAACAGCCTGAACCTGCACCACAGTCAAGTTGGCAACCAAATCCAACACCTCAACCGTATTAAAATTATATTTTTACCGTTCGATAGTAGTTGTATATGAAACTAAGTTCTAAGTAAAACGCGTGGTATAATGGAACTATTCTCTTTCTTCCATCTGTTGTAAACCATACTTGAAAGTCTGAAATACTTCCACTTGGTGGTTCATATAGCTTTGTAGGTTTTTCGTAAAAGTCATTTGCCAAGCATAAAAAAGAGTTTTGTGCACCAGAAAATGAAGCATGAACGATAATAGCATCTGAGTCGAAAACATTTTCATATGTTCCATTAGGGTTTTCGACTTCATAAAGTTCGGGTGTACTGGATATTCTGCAGGCTGATTTAACATCCTCAGAAACCTATACCATGCCAAGTTGTTATATTTTGTAGAAATATAAACGTCTTCTCCAAGGTCTTCTATTCTATCGATTTTAACAGTTGCATTTTTCCTGTCATATAAAATATCGAGATGGTACTCTCCTTCGTCAATGTTGTACTGTTTTGCATATTCGAGATAGATATCGTTTATTTTTTCTTGAAAAGCTTGAAGAGTTGTTTCTAAGTTTACAAGCAAACTAACTTGTAAAAGTTTTCCCTGTTCAAATTTCTCATACGTACGTTTCTCTTTGTTATAGTATCGAATTTCAAAAGCGACCGTAAATGGGAAACCATGTATGGCTTCTGAAATGAATTTCATTCTACGAAAGCCAATAGCTTTTGTGACGGATGGGTCTCTTAGCCATCTTAACGGGTAGTCAAAACGATAGCCTTCATGCTTTACGGTCTCTGTCTCAAACTTTTGACCGACATTCGTAAAAAGTTCATCTAATGGTTTAGTTGTAGCAACTCTAGAATTTTCTTTTTCTATTGAAAGCATATTTTATCTAGAATAAAAATGTCAAATGAAACAGCGTCTATGAGAGAAATAAAACACAACCGACAACTCATTTTGCAAGCTCTAAATAAGAACACAACAAACTTTTCAAACTATTCTAAGATATCTGAGTCATTGAAAGAAGGAAACTTAAAACTGACGATAAACCCAATGACAGACGAGTTTCTGTTTCAAGACAATAAGAACCATACTGTCTGTGTAAATCCAACAAAAGGAACTTTAAACGAGAAACCTATAAAAGAACTTCTTTTGAAAGCAGATGTTGACAACAAAGCTGACAAAGAGTATGTCATTGAAAAAGTTCAAGAAGAACATGACAGAGCAGATGCAACATATGCAACAAAAGAACATACTCATCCTGAACTAGCGGACAAAACATATGTTGACAATAAAATGTCAAGTGAAGTGACAAGAGCTGACAAAGAATATTCTAAAAAGACTCATACACATACCATTGCAAATATTACAAACTTACAAGAAACCTTAAACAGGAAAAGTGACGTTGGACATACACATACCATTGCAAATATTACAAACTTACAAGAAACCTTAAACAGGAAAAGTGCCGTTGGACATACACATACCATTGCAAATATTACAAACTTACAAGAAACCTTAAACAGGAAAAGTGACGTTGGACATACACATACCATTGCAAATATTACAAACTTACAAGAAACCTTAAACAGGAAAAGTGCCGTTGGACATACACATACATCTTCTGAAATAACAGACTTAAACGTTAGCCTTGAAAAGAAAGCAGATAAAACATATGTCAATGAAATATACCAAAGTTTAGTTGGAACAAAAAATATTGAGACTATGGTTGGTGACTTTTCTGTCAATGAAGAAAACAAATATTTTAGATGGCAGTTTGTACATTCCTTAGAAAATGGTACACGGTATAAACTCATTCCGAAAAATAACAATGAAATGTATGTAAGCTATATAAAGAATGATGGTACACAAGTTAAAGTTCCATTAGACAACAACTGCTACTTAAACATATATGGAGACGAACAAAAGAAATATTTAAGAGTTTATGAAATGGCAGATATGACATTACCTGACCCAGCTCCAGCACCATACTATTATGACTATGGAGATGACGTTAGAACACCACATGTAGATGAACAAAAGCTAACATTATATTTAGATTTTTATAGATATAAAAGATATAATGCAATAGAAAAAACGAGAATAGTATACTATTATGAAGATGACAGAAATAAATATTATAGTCAAGACTTTACCTACCCTGAAAACATAAGATTATATTATAAAAAATATTCTGACACAAACCAGAAGAAACCTGAAATAGTTGCACTATATTTTAAGTTCAAAAGAGACAATCCTATAATATCTCATATGTTTGATTTAATGAACCCAGTAGGTTCTATTTATACATCTATGGAAGCAAGAGGTCCTCAAGTAATGTTTGGTGTTGGTGCATGGGAACAAATAGTCGACAGGTTTTTGTATTGTGCAAACTCTTCAAAGGAAACAGGTGGAAGTAAAACGATTTCAGGTGAAAACTTACCTGCGCACAGTCACTACATAGATTTAAGTACATCTCAAGCAGGTTGGCATAGGCATAGATATTGGGATTGGTCAGGAATGACAAAAGGTAAAGGATATGATGTTAAAGACGACGTTAAGTTTGCTATAAATTGTTACTGGGATGACACTCAGGGAGAAGGAAACCATACACATTTCGTTTCAGGTATACACAAACAACGGGACAAAGTAAAGACTACATGCCACCTTACATGACAGTTTACGCATGGTATAGAATTGCTTAGTCGTCATTTTCAACTTCTTTAGCATATTCGTCAGGAGTTGTCTTATATTTGTTAGGAACTGTCTTTGAAAGTATACCACCTTGAACTTTGACAAGTTTGAAACGAGGTCTGACAATAGTAGTTTTATCTTCTGCTTGCAGTCTGTACATTTTGCCATGTTTGCCTAAAACTTCATAATATTCTCTTGTATACTTTCTTCTATTTTTACGAACACGAAGGTGAGTACCTGTCGGGTTCCCATTGTTGTCATAGTCAATAGTATTTTCATATGGGTCGCGTTTAGGTATTTCTATTTTTACTTTGTCACCTTTCTTAAGTTTGAAGCCTGGCATTCTTTCTTGTTTGTCTCTTTTGACTAAACTATTAAATATATAGTCTTTCTCTAAGTCAGGGTTGTTTTTCATTTCTTCGGGGGAGTGGTTTCCCAAACCTTTTTGTTTACGGCTATTGTAAATATTTAAAACTTGTCTCATCTTTGCCATGGAGAAGTGTCTATACTTGTCGTCATATGACATTTCATTTGCTTCACCACCTTGTGGTTGGTTTAAGTCTCTTAAGATTTTTATACAACTGTCAATGACACCAAGAGCAGAATGGTTTTGGTCGACAATGAAATATTGGTTTACATTTTTTGAACGCAGATAGTTTTTAATATCGTCTGATTTGAAAGAACTTTCACAGTCAGATGTCAGTTTTGTTGGATGGTATTTGTCAACGAATATTGTCAAAGTTGCTAAGATATCTAAAATAGCTTTGGACTGTAATGGTATGGCTTCACAGTATCTTGTGTTTTGACCGACAAATATTAGCCAGTATGGAGGTCCATCTTCTCTATACCTCGGAATGTTTTCCAAGATATCCATAAACCAAGCATTTGGTGTTGAACTAAAGATTTTTACCATGAGTGCTTTCTTTGTTGCTTTAGAAACATAGGGGTCCTTGTTTGGATTCGTCATTTTTTACCCTATAAGAAATGGGTTTATTTGGCGCATTAGCAGGAGTTGCATCCAGATTTTTGCCCGCAGTGGGAACAATAGCCAGAGGTGTATTTGGAGTTGGAAGGAAGATTTTGAGTACATTAGGTATACTTAAAGAGAAAGCACAACCTATTATACAAACTGTACAGAAAGGTTGGGAGGTAGCACGAGATGCAACAAATCTTATTCCAAATCCTGAAACAAGAGGAAAAGTTCAAGGCTGGATGGACAATGTAGGAAGAGAAGCAGGAAACTATTATAACAAAGCAAATGACTACTATAACCAAGCAGGACACTATATGGACCAAGGTGAAAGATTCTTTAACAGAGGATATAACCATGCACAACAGTGGGTAAACAATAACCAACCGCAACCACCTCAAACTTGGGGAATGTAAAGTTTTTTACTGAGATGAAATGAACAATACAGCATTGAGACAAATGGGTTCAAGATGGATTTGTCGACTTCCAGCAGTTACACAACGTGTTTGTCAAGTTCTTCCTATACCTCAGGAAGTTTTAGACCGACTTAAAAAACAACAACAACCAGTTGAAAACAAACCAAACTAAAATTTTTTACTGAGATGAAATGACCGAAGAAGTTGAAACGGTAGATTTGACACCACAAACAAAAAGTTCAGAACCATTGTCAAAACCTGTCAAAGAACTTACAGATGAAGAGAAAAATTCAATAATAGAAAGTGCCAGGTCTGGAAATACAAACCTAACTATAAAAGTCACTTTTCATAGAAATGGAACGGCTAGTATCTCAAAAAAGAAAACAGACCCTCACAAATAAAATATTGAAGTCTGAAGGAGCTTTCGAGACAACAGATGGAAAAGTTTACTTCACTGACAAACAGTTCATTATAGAACATCTCATTGACTTAGAGTCGAAATATTCTAAACTTTACAACAAACACAAAAAGTTGAAAGGAAAACAAAAAACAGATGGCATATGATATTTACGAAGATGTTGACAACACAACCATACCTGCAAGTGAGGTAAAGTCAGAGGAACCAAAAAGTGACGAAAAACCAATAGAAGAAGGTGAGCCAAAAACTGAAGATAAACCAAAACCAAAGTTTAGTCTCCAGACTAAACCAAGTCAACCTTCATTAGCTGGTATGGGTTGGCGTCAAAGACTTATGGCAGCAAGTGCTTATGTAAAGTAAAGAAAAAAATATATTTTTTATTTTTATAAAATGTACGCTGAGTTTGTTGGAGAAGACCGTTGGGAAACTTGTTTGTTAGATGAAGAGTATGAAATGGCATACCATTTAAAACAAAACATTTTTTCAAAAAAAAACATTTTTTTATTTTATTTGAAATGTACGCCGAGTTTGTTGGAAAAGACCGTTGGGAAACTTGTTTGTTAGATGAGAAATATGAAATTCACTGTTGTGAGTCATTTGAAGTCAGAAACAAAAAGACAAAAAGAGTTTTAAGCGAATGGGAGCAAAATGACGGATATGCTAGGATGAGGATTGGTGGAAAACACTATCTTAAACATGTTGTCATTGCAACTCATTTTATACCGAACCCTAACAATCTACCTTTTGTAGACCATATAAACCGTATAAGAAATGACAATAGACTTGAAAACTTGCGTTGGGTCACTTGTTCTGAAAACAATAAGAACAAAGGTAAATTAAGAGATATTGTATTCGAATTTGTCGACGAACTAGAAGATGAAGCAATTGAAATTACAGACTATGGTAAGCATACGTTTGAGTTTTACTACTATAGCGAAGAACAGGACTCTTTCTACCTTTATACCGGCGTAAACTATAGGAAATTACAAGTATGTTTTACTAAGGAAGGCTGTGCTTATGTAAACGCTAGAGATACAGATGGAAAATACATTAGACTATATCTTAACAAATTCAAGAAGCTATATGGCATACAATTTTAAAACAATATATTTTTACATATATTAAATGTTTCAGGTTGAAAAACAAAGAACAAAAGTAGCAGATACAAAACCGTTAGACTATATCTTTACAAACGCCGGTAGGACTATATCAGATGAAGAAATTTCATCCCGAATTGTCTTTCATATAACTACGGAAAAGTGCTGAAAAAGTATTGAAAAATAATGTTTAGGTGAAGAGGTGAGATTTCACCCGTTTTCTCACCTGTTTTCTCACCTGTTTTCTCACCCGTTGAATTTTCATGAATTTTGTGCTGAATTCGACAAAAATGAGTTTTTGGTTGAAAAAAGAGGTGGAGCCAAAAGTGGCTCGACCTCAAAACAAGCATTTTGTGAAGAATATACCAACCCGCGGAAAACAGCGGGTTGCTTTTTATACAAAATTCAACAGGTGAATTTTCATGAATTTCCTTAAGATAGAAAAAATAAAACTAACTTTATTTTTTTTAAGTTTGGTCATCCTTCACTGTATGACAAATATACTATATTTTACTTAAAAATATGCAAGCGGCTCATAGCTCAGTGGTATGGCTATCGCTACAGGCGTCGAAGACCTCGGTTCAAATCCCGATTCGCGCAAGTTTTTCCTTTTATGCAGTGAAATTTCATGTACATAGGTTACTTTGGTGTTAGACCCTAGTGAAGAAAATAGAACGATATAAGTTTACATTTGTAAGGTTACTTTGGTGTTAGACCCTAGTGAAGAAAATAGAACGATAGGAGTTTACATTTGTAAAGTTGGACGATAAAAATCTCTGCTACTGTCAGTAAAAGTACTGTTTCAGAGCAATACTTGTACTGTTTCAGAGCAATACTTGTACTGTTTCAGAGCAATACTTGTACTGTTTCAGAGCAATACTTGTACTGTTTCAGAGCAATACTTGTACTGTTTCAGAGCAATACTTGTACTGTTTCAGAGCAATACTTGTACTGTTTCAGAACAATACTTGTACTGTTTCAGAGCAATACTTGTACTGTTTCAGAACAATACTTGTACTGTTTCAGAACAAAGTTCTGAAAAAGCTCTCAATTTGTGAGAAAAATTTTCTGTTTCAGAACAATATTTGTACTGCTTCAGAACAATACTTGTACTGCTTCAAGACAATATTTGTACTGTTTCAAGACAATATTTGTACTGCTTCAAGACAATATTTGTACTGCTTCAGAACAATGTCCGACGTCCCACCAACCGAGTCCATTCCCAAGCCAGTTCACGAACAAATCTAATGGCGAAACATTCACAAAAGGCACTTACAACGGTATTGAAGTCTTACGTAGAGACAAGGATGGTTATATAAATGCAACAAATATGTGTCAGCAGTTTAGGAAGGACTTTAGAAGGTTGTTGGAAAATAAGTCCTGGGAAGAGTATTATACGGCATTTTGTGAAGAATATACCAACCGCCGGAATTCCGGCGGTTGCTTTTTATACAAAGTTCATGCAGGAATTCCTGAGTTTTGGTTGAAAGAATACGGTGGAGCCAAAAGTGGCTCGACCTCAAAACAAACATTTTATGAGCTTACAAAGGGTGTTATGAATGAATTCAGCAACATATATCCTGACCTCGTTCATTTTGTTGCTGAATTCAGCAAAAATAATGTTTAGGTGAAGAGGTGAGATTTCACCTCTTTTTTCACCTGTTTTTTCACCTCATGAATTTTCATGAATTTCTTCGTAAATGTTTTGTCAAACATGAACGTAAATGTTTTGTCGAAACTTCATCGTAATGAGCGTAAATCAGACAAAAATAATGTTTAGGTGAAGAGGTGAGATTTCACCTCTTTTTTCACCTGTTTTTTCACCTCATGAATTTTCCCGAAATAAAAAATAAAGTTGGTTTTTTTAAAAAAATATTTTTTATTTTTATTGTAAGAACATGTTAGCAACTACAGCACCAAACTCGTTAGTTATGAATCCAACATCTATGTTAGTAGAGATGAAAAACTTCATTCCTTCTTCATATACTTTCGAAACAAAAATCCAGAAGATAAAGCAAGAACTTTTAACAAGTAATTTAGACTGTACGCACAGGATGAAACAAATGAACAGTATCTTTATGAAATGCAGGACATTATTGACCATTTACCAAATTGCCTGAAATTCAGCAGCAAAACTCACTATTCCGAATTTGACGAATTGAAGTGAAACCAACTGACTCAGTAGAAATAAAGAAGTTCATACGAAAGGTAAACTATGAATTCCTTGGATTTCATTGCAACCACAAAGTCATGGACAAAGATTGCGACATGGTATATAAGAACATCTCTGACATATAAAATCCGAAGAATTTAAGACCTACGACAACTTTGTTTCATTAGTTGCAAAATGTGTTTGGGAAATAAGAGATAAAGATAGTAGGGGTAAGGTATGGAACGAACAAATAAGACCCGCTATGTTCGAGATGAAGAGAGCAATTGACGCCTTAGTTGTTTTAGCAGGTAAGGTTTCAGAATATAACGCAAAAATGAACCCGCAATGTTCAAAATGTAAGGCAGCAATTAGGAAATATAACTACTCAGTCAAAGAGATAGAAAGAATGAGAAACGACTATGCAGACTTAAAGAAAGAAGCAGAAAAGCCAGCAGAAGATAAAATGGATATGTTGACATTTCTTAATAAAAACTATCCAACAGCAGAAGATTTCCTTCTATCTGACGTCAAGAAGAAGTATAAAGAAACTTTCGGTATCGTTAAAACTTTTGACATACTGACAGAAGAAATAGAAGCTACGAAATTGTTTAGGATTTCAAATATACATCGTACAATTCATGTAAAACGCTTATAAAATAACAGGTGAAAAAAGAGGTGAAAAAAGAGGTGAAATCTCACCTCTTCACCTAAAATATATTTTTGGGTCATTTACGCTCATTACGAAGAAGTCTTGACAAAACATTTACGATGAAATCATGAAAATTCATGTACGAAGAAGTCTTGACAAAACATGTACGATGAAATCATGAAAATTCATGAGGTGAAAAAACAGGTGAAAAAAGAGGTGAAATCTCACCTCTTCACCTAAAATATATTTTTGCTGAATTCCGTATGAAATTTCATGAATTTCCTTAAGACAGAAAAAATAAAGTTAGTTTTTTATAAAATATTTTTTTTATTTTGTATGTAAGAACAGAAATGTTAAACATTGAGTTTGAAACAGTTAAAAAGATAGACAATGACACCAAATTGGTTAGAATAGGTGATTTAAACGTAAGATACTCAAAGAAATACAACAAATATTCTTTGTCAGACATTATATCTCCATCTGGAAAGAAAACATCCCACGACTGGGTTAGAATTGCTTCTACTCAGAAAATTTTGACAAGAAATCCTGAGCTTATGATATCGGTAAGATTTCATGGAACTACAGCATATCTCATTGACAAAAGTCTTATACCAATAGTTTTGTTATGGTTAGACCCAGTTGTTGGATATAATTTCATAACATATGGTTCATTCGATACGGAACGTTGCAGTGAAGGCTTACTTTACATCGTTCAGAAACCGAAGGACTTCAATACAAGAGATATAAGATAGGAAGAACATATAATATAACTCAAAGATATGACAGTACAGTCAATAGAGTTAAGGTTGTGTTCGTTAACGATATGAGAGCTGCAGAAACAGAACTACTCGAAAAGTTTGAGAAAATGTATGGTGCTCCCACGAAAGGTAAAGAAACGTTTGAAGTAGATGAGATAGATAAAGCTATAAAATTATTTGACGAAGTTGCTGAAAAATACATGTAAAGCGTTTATTTTTGGTCTTTTGTGAAAGATAGAAAAAATAAAGTTAGTTTTATTTTTTTTATTTTTTTTATTTTGTATGTAAGAACAGATATGTCAACAACAGAGAACACAACAACAGTTATAGTCCATGAAGCTATAAATGAAGAATATGAGTGGGTTCAGTTTAACAAACAACTCCGTCTCATTCGTTCGGTCAAAGACG
Source organism: Trichomonas vaginalis G3 (assembly GCF_026262505.1). NCBI lineage: Eukaryota > Parabasalia > Trichomonadida > Trichomonadidae > Trichomonas > Trichomonas vaginalis. The sequence continues at coordinate 25,194,106 of NC_067206.1, read as the reverse complement.
ATATGTACCAAATGCAAAGTATTTTGACTGCATGTGCTACACCAGATACTAAGAAACCACAAGACTGGTTTAGGAACCAAAACACTATTGAACTCCTCAGTGAGTTTGAACATGTAGAACTTAAAAAGATGTACCAAGACAGACAAAACTTACCATCGCATCTAAAAGGTATATATGTTCATAAGTTCCTAGTTAGTTCAATAGCAATGTGGGCTTCACCTCGCTATGCATGGTATGTTTGTAAACTTCTTGACGAACTTTGTACAAAGCAGAGAGAAGATATGATGAAAGAAGACAAAAGCATTCAGAAAAGAATACCACGTTCGGTACCAAAAGGAAAGGAAAAGAACTATAAGTATATGATTTACACTGAAGAGATGGAAAATGAAGAAGACAGAGATATGGTTATGTTGCATTTAGTCAGAAGAAACAACAAAAGCTTTTACGACCTTGCTAAGATTTACAAATCTGACAGAAATTGGTTCTATCGCGAAACTTACCGATTTCAATGACACCGAATGAAGATGTGAAACAAATAGTTCAAGATACTTTACCTCAAACACACTATGATATGAAAGGTTGTACAATACTTACATTCAAAGAAGATTTGCCATTGTTAAAGGAAAAAATAACAGAGTATTTTGACAACTTCAAACAAGCAGAGTAAATTGCACTCTTTATTTTTACGCTTGACTTCAGATGGCTCAGGTAGGTAAATTGCCTCGTCAAATCCTTCTGGCATTCCGAGTCCTTCCTTCCGACATTCCAAGTTCTTCCTTCCGACATTCCAAGTCCTTCCTTCCGACAAGAAAAAAATTTCCCGACAACTGGAAAAAAATTTCCAGTTGTCCGTCGTAAACCATTCAAATTTTCGAAAATTGAGAACTTTTTGGTCGAACTTCAGAAAAAGTTTTTCCTTCCAACAGGAAAAGTTTTTCCTTCCAACAGGAAAAGTTTTTCCTTCCAACAGGAAAAGTTCTTCCTTCCAACAGGAAAAGTTCTTCCTTCCAACAGGAAAAGTTCTTCCTTCCGACAGGACACAAACGAATGTCCGACGTTCCTCTTCCTGAATGCCTTCCAAAGCCAGAAGAACCGAAAGCTGCAGAACCACAACAGACTTACTTACTAAGACTAAACTCTTTATTTTTCAAGCTTGACTTTTTACAATTTGAACTTTGTTTGCGTAGATATGAATTCTGAAAGAAGTATGAGGGTCTTGTATGACTTTGTACTTCTCCCATAGTTCATGTCTGTCAAACTTACCTGCCATGGACTCTTTCATAAGTTCCATGAAATGTCTTCGGACAATCCAGGGAAAAGTATGATATCAGTAAGTATTCTTTTAACATCCTTACTTAAACTCTTTGCTGTCTGTACACAAATGACAACAGAGATGTTAAAGTGTCTGAGCTTCTTAAGAATTCGACACATGTCTTGTTCTCTGTTCTTTAACAAAGGATGAGAAGCAAAGTCATCTAAGATAAGAAGACATCTATGAGGGTAAGTCTTCCAATCGTAAGATTGCAATTTCTTCGAAATGTATTCTATCTCTTTCTGTTTGTTTCTGAAGTGTTTCTTCTCTAATATTCTCTGCATTTCCTCATTTGGGTCTTTAAACTTCGAATTTATATACTCATTTATAGCATTGTACTTCAAAACTCTTCTTTGGTACTTCTTTATCCAATCTAACAACTCAGAGTCTTTTATACATACTAACTTAGACTTCTTTATAATATCTTTGAACGAATTGACGGTTTGGTCAAATTGACCAGATGTCGAACAAATAACAACTAACTCATAGAATGGGTTCTTCTCATCTAGTTCTTGTTGTTGTGCAGCCATTTTAAGATAAGTGAAAGTCTTACCCGACCCAGGTGGTGCAATTAGACCTGTTATACCATTTTGAGCAAATAGGAACTTGTCATGTATGGGTTTTATCTGAGCATTTTCTAACTTCCTCTTGTTCTTGTTTAAAACATTCTCAAATTTCTTGTCAATGTCAGCAAACTTTTTTTCTAACATATTTTAGAAAAATTAAAATTTTTATCTTTTAGAAAATGTCTAGCGATTTCGCTATCTATATTCGAGACAAGCTTTTTGACTCTAAAACATCTGTCGACCATAAAATCTTACATAGTGTAAACAAGAAAGGTGAATTTGTTCTAAAGTTCTGTTTCTGGGAATATGACAAGAACCATAAAACATTAAGCAGAGAAGTCTTTAAGTTTGTCAATGACAGACTTGTTGACAGAGATGACGCCGATTGGAGAGATGAAGTCCAACAAAAGTTCTTAGAATGCAAAGAAGACACATGCGCTGTTCTTGAAGATGAAATAGAAAACAGAATAGAAGAGCTATTAAAGGACAAAGACCTTTTACAAAAATATGGTTGCGCCAAATTTGACATAACTCCACCAGAGAAGAAGAAGAAGAGAGAAAAGAAAGAAAAGAAAGTAGAAGAAGAGAAGAAAGAACCTGAACCAGTTCCAGAGAAGGTGAGATATGACATGTAAAAATAAAATTTTATTTTTAGAACATTTCTGGGTCAATGTCAATGTTCTCTTCCTCTTTAGGAGCAAACACTGGCTTAGACTCTAAAATCTTTTTACCCAACTTACCTTGAACTTCAACTATCTTAGACTCATAATATTCATAGTCGTCTGTCTTCTTTGGTTCATAAGGTATAACAAGTTTGTATGCTTTGCCTTCTTTAAGGTTTGAGAACCTTCTGTCAAAATTTTCTTTGACTGTTAACAAACCTTCTATGTCTAAGTCTTCAAATTTCGCACCATTTTTAGTCACAATAGCAAACTTAACTGGTTCGATGTTCCAAACTTTGTCAAATGTAGACTTTTCAAAATGGTAGAAGTAAACATTCAAATAAGCGAATGGGTCTAGTTCTTCTTTGACTTCTGTCATGTACTTATTTACTGAGATGAATTTCGTCATCTTTTCTATCGGATAAAAAAAGATTTTTTTAAAAAATGTTTTAAAATGGTATGCCATATAGCTTCTTGAATTTGTTAAGAAGTATTTTAACGTTTTTTCCATCTGTATCTCTAGCGTTTACATAAGCATAGCCATTAGTAAAACATACTTGTAATTTTCTATAGTTTACGCCGGTATAAAAGTAGAAAGAGTCTTGTTCTTCGCTATAGTAGTAAAACTCAAACGTATGCTTACCATAGTCTGTAATTTCAATTGTTTCATCTTCTAGTTCGTCGACAAATTCGAATACAATATCTCTAAATTTGCCTCTGTTCTTACTGTTTTCAGAACAAGTAACCCAACGTAAATTTTCAAGTCTATTGTCATTTCTTATATGGTTTATATGGTCTACAAAAGGTAAATTGTTAGGGTTCGGTATAAAATGAGTTGCAATGACAACATGTTTAAAATAGTGTTTTCCACCAATCCTCATCCTAGCATATCCGTTATTTTGCTCCCATTCGCTTAAAACTCTTTTTGTCTTTTTGTTTCTGACTTCAAATGACTCACAACAGTGAATTTCATATTTCTCATCTAACAAACAAGTTTTCCAACGGTCTTCTCCAACAAACTCAGCGTACATTTCAAATAAAATAAAAAAATATATTTTTTGAAAATATATTGTTTTAAATGGTATGCCATATTTTACTATTTCATGCAATGTTTTACTTCTCATCTAACAAACATGTTGTCTGACGGTCTTCTCCAACAAACTCAGCGTACATTTTTATAAAAATAAAAAAAAATATTTTTTTATTCTTGAGCTTGTTGTTGCATTTGTTCCATTTGTTGCATTTGTTGTTCTTGAGCTATTTGTTGTTGAAGTTGTTCTTGTAATACAATACTTTCACCAGTTGCATCTTCCAATTCGAAACTTTCTGCCGTCATTGACAAATACATAGGACATAAAAGTTTTACAGGAACAAAGTTTGCGTCAACTAATGTCAACGTTATACTTGCCAAAGTGTTTGAGTTCACTAAGGTTGAAAATTCTGCATTCGAATGAACAATAGGCAAACCAGCAGAGAAAGTATTGTTTATACGCATAAGTATCTTTTGGTCATAATAGTTTCTGTCGACATTCGAATAACACTTTGAACCTAAGTTTGAAACAATATATAAAATAGGTGTACTTAAAGTCAATGGAACAGACATTCCTTGTATGACACCTTTTCCTGTTATAGGAAACTGTTGGTAGTAAAAACCAGAAATAAGTTTTGTATTATAGCTCATATTGTTTATAGTAAACTCAGTCGGACATCCAAACATAATGAAACCTGCTCTAGTTGCAGCACATGTTACATCCGTCCTTAAAGTATTAAATAAGTCAACAAAACCTGTTGGTGGTATATCTGAGTAAGTATCTTCAAAGGAGTATTTTTTACCATTCACAACAATAAAGTCTTCTGGTGTCAAAAGAGCAAAACAGGCTTTAGTCGTCATTGTGTTTAAAGTTAGTTTACAATATCGTCCTTGAGGACTTTGTAAGTTTGTTGTTATAGAATTATATGACTCAGGGTTTTTAGTCGTAATAGTATAAACCATTATATCTTCTGCCATTTACTTAGCAAATAAATTTTAATGAAATGTTGTGGTCGTCAAATATTTTTATGACGTCTGGGAAACTATACTTTAAGTTCAACGTTTCACCTCCTTTCATAACGTATATCTTGTCAATGACATTATATGAAACACCACAGCAACTAATGTCGGGTTCTATTTCTTTGATGTTTATATCGTCTGCCTCTGTCAAAAGTTTCAATAGTTCTTTCAAGACTTCATGAGGTGCAATGACATATGAGTTCACTTTTACAGGGTTGTGTTCGACCAAGTTTAACATTATACTTAAAGCTTGACAAATCTTCTCCTGAGTTTGAAGTTTGTCTTTAAGTTGTTGGTAGTCGTTTCGAATATCTGCAACAGAACTTAAGTCTCTGCTAACTTCAGGATATGTTGGTTCTTTTACAGGAACAATTGTTATACCATCTTCGTCTTCGTATGGTTTCCCCACTTCAACATCTCTGTCTTTGACATTGACAACAACACTTTGACTGTTTGTTTGAGTTGGTGAATTTAACTTCACATCTGCCACCGCCATTAAACCTTTTGAAACACTCACGCTTCTATTTTTCGGAAATGACATTTTACTTAGAATAAAAAGATGGACGTATTCGAGTATCTCTTCGAATTGAAGCAGAACAAAGTTTACACACACAAACAATACAAATACATTGACAGAATAGTTCTTTATACAAACAATGGAAAATGTTATAGAATAGCAGTCTTTGCTGAACCAAAATATTTTCATAAAGCAAAGAAAGTTGGTATAACTGAAATGGTGAAAGTTCTTGACGTTGACAAAAATATAACAACAAAACTTACAGATATTTCTAAAGGTAAGTTTATAATACAATTTTATGTCAAAACTGGCGTACTGTCAATATTTGACGGAGAGAAGTCAGTTCAAGAACAACTTACTGACCTGCTGCCAAAATCTGCTCGATGGAAGCTGTCGTTATACCAATCTGAGGAGCCCCAGCAGGTTTCATCGAACGAATTTTCAAAAGAGCATCTTCTGTGAAAAGTGCTATTGGTTTTGTAAACTTCTTTGCTTTCAATTCATCTGGACCGTCTCTGTCACCAGTATATTGTATTTGAACTGTACCAACAGTTGAAATACCACCCATAAAGTCTTCTGAGTCAGCAAATGGAATGCCAAGCCAAAAGTTTGAACGGTCTCCATTTGTATATTGAGTTTTTTGACCTCCTGTATGAGTCCATACTTTCACATATGGCATAATAGAACTTTGCATTTCAGGGTTAATGGTTGTTGTGAAGTTGTTGTTAAAGTTCATAGCATCTAATGTCAAGTTGTATGACCTCATATCCTCAACTGTAGAATATTCTTCTCTTGGATAATATTTGCCATCTATGTTTATATGATATTTAATACCAGGGTTGTAGAAACAAGAATAGTCATTTATAGTTCGTCTGAACAGTACAAACATAGTATCTGCATGTTTCATTGCAGTTGTTAAGGCAATATCTGTTCTTGCACCTGGGTCAGCACTTTGGTTTCCAACTTCACCTGCAAAGTCTTTGACAGATATTTGTGTATAGGGAACATAAGTGGAACTGCAATATATTTGGCAGCTAAAGCATTTGAAATATCTGGGTCCAACATATAGACTGCAAGTCTGCTTTCTATTCTCTTGCATTCAAATTTTTCGCATGTGAACTTAACTGGGTCCCAAGCATCTCCAGCAGCATTGAAATAATAGTTTACTTCAGTGTTGAGGTTTGAGAAACCAAAGTCTAAGTCAACTTTGTTTTTGCAAAAGTCGGCGAATGACATTTTATTTGTTCCCACTACTTCTGTAAGAGTGAATGGGTCTTGTGTTGGTGCAATGACTAAGTTATTTTTGCTTGGAGTAAGTTCGATAGAAATTTTTCCTGCCCAGTTTGGCAAGTATCTTAAAAACCTGAAGATGAGGAAAGATGACAAAGGAACTCTAAGTTTCAGTTTTACTTTGGTTACTGCTGCTGCAGTTTGTCCAGAAAGGTTAACATAAACTCCTGGAACGTTAGGGTCAAGTCTTCTTATTTTCTCAATAGTTGCATACTGGTCTGTTTGTTCTCTAGCTTGTGGTTGTACTGAGTTTCTCAAAGCGAACCATTCATAGTTTGCCCATGTTACTGTTTGAACTAAGTCAGAGTTAGAATATATCTTATATCCCATGAAAACTTCTGGAGCATATTGGTATCCGACATAGAAAATTCCATTGCAACCTTTCTTGTCAGACAACTTGGCAGAAGGTTTTATTTCAATGTCTTGTTCCACGTATAAGAAAGAGTTGTCAATAGAAATTATATGAAACCTGTCGCAAGCAATATCTACTGTTGTTGAAGAACCTTCTCCAAACTCACCTACGTTTCCATAAGAAACAGCAGTTGTATATTCGTAAGTTCCAGGAACTATTTCTGACCTTCTAATGGCATTGTCGCATTCGTTATACCATTCGGAAACATTTCCATTCATAGCATCCAAAACTGTTGGCGTTATATTCTGAGCGGCGTACATTTCATATGAGTAAAAATATAGAATAGTTGGATTTATATGTCATAATAGAACCCACGTGGACCAAGCTTTACTTTCTTCCTGACTGAGTTTTTAACTCTTCTTTTTCCTTCATTGCCCTCTGCTTGAAGTTGTTGCATCTTTGCATTATGTTCATCTAGTATGTTGCAAATTTCCCATGTCCTTTTTGCCTTTTGGCTCTGGTCGCCCATCTCAGGTAACCTATATCCTAGAAAGAGTTTGTCATAGTCTGTATTTGAGTCTTCGCGTATTGTTTGCATGACTCTTTCCTGAGTTTCCGGTTCAAGCTCTTCAAACAGTGCCTGTCCATATGGAATATGCTCGTTTCCAAATATATGTTTTTGTAGCCATTCTGGTTTTCTTTCCATGTTACCAACTATATCTTTTGTGAATGGGAAAGCTTCTACCCAATCTTTCAGTCTTGCGTCGTTTATTTCTGTAGTTGGTTTTATTTTGTCAAGGAACATGTTTTTCAATACTAACATTTCATTTGGTACTGTCCATTTGAGTTTTCTTAAATATTCATCCCTTCTCGGTTCATTGTCTGCAAAGTAAGTTTTTATGACATTTTGCAAACTTTCGTTTGCAAGGTCATGTACAATAGGTTCTCTTCCTTCTATCTCCCTAACTTTCTTTCTAAACTCTTCACCAAATATACCATCTCTATGGTTCTGTGTAGTTCTTTGAGATAAATGTTCTAGAACGTCAGGTGTTATATTTCCATCAGCCATGTTCATTTCATACTGGTCCAAAATATCTGCATGTTTCATATCTTTCAATGGCATTAAAGCCGCGCTTAAAATACCAGCTATATCTGGTTCACCATTGACTTCCATTGCGTCTACAACTTCTTGGAATTGTGGTTGTAAGTTTATGAACCACCTATCCGAATTAGCTTTATGACCCCATCTCATTGTAGTTCCATCGTCTGCAGAAACAAAAGTAGGTTTGTTTCCATCTTGGTTAGGTTCTGAATGAACTTTAAACAATGTTTCATTTCTATATGTTTTCTTGAAATTTAACCTTTTATTTTCACCGAGTTCATCCGAAGATTGAACGTTAAATGCTCGTAAGTAAAAAGGGTTGTTGTATTTGTGTACATTTTTTTTCAGTTCTTCCATTCTATGCTGAATATTTTCATCTGGTGTTGGAGTCTTTTGTATGTCGGCAAACATTTTTCGATATTCTTCTACTATGTCAGCCGAATCTTTCTTAGACTCTTGGAAAGATTCCATATTCACCTCATGCTCTTGTTGAGGGTCAAGATTTTTTCGGCTGTTCCAAATCTTCATCTAGTTCTGTGAAGTTAGTTTCCAAAGGAGTGACTTGTTCGTTTCCTTCAGGCTCTTCTAGCTGTTGTTGCTGAACTATTTCTTCCATGTCTGGTTGTATCTGAACTTCTTCCTGTGGAGTTTTCTTGTACCTCATCTGCTGGCATTTCATATATTCCGAGACCGTTTTCAACAATTTCCCTATCTACGTCATCCGCATTCATAAGCTTTTGTTCTTTCGTTCCGTCTCTATTTTTTACGCGTTTCATGACGAAAGTTGAATTGTCATTTAGCTCTGACATCAAATATCTCGGAGTAAATTCATCCATGTCATTTGGATGATATGCTATTAAATCATATCCCTTAGCGAGCTTGTATTTTCCAGGTTTGAAATTATATCCCATTTGGTGCTGAACCATAAAGCTAAATAGGTTCGGGTCAGTATTTCCTTCCTTGAACTTTCTAATAGCTTCTTTATATCTGTCACTAAAGTCAAGAGTATCTGGGTAACCATAGTCTTCCTTAAGCATTTTTAAGAATTCTTGGTTTCCTTGTTCTCTACTTCTTTTATGTCCTTGCTCTGTTTGTGGTGCAGTGTTTTGAACTGTTGGTTGTGGTGCAGTGTTTTGAACTGTTGGTTGTGGTGCAGTGTTTTGAACTGTTGGTTGTTGTGCTGGTTGTTGTGTTGGTTGTTGTGTTGGTTGTTGTGTTGGTTTTGGTGCATGCCTGTGTCTGTGTCCATGTGACGATGTAAATGTTTTAGGTAGTCCTGGTGCAGGTGCTTCTCTTGGAGGGTTTGGTGGTATATAAATTCCAACAGCTGGTATATAAGTTCCACCAGCTGGCACATATGTTCCATCTGCAGCGTAATGTCCTACCTGACTTTTCGTTTTTAAGAAAGCATTTACTAGGTCTGTTTTGGTCTGTTGTAACTCTTTTTCTTGACTTTTCACAACAGTTGCTCTAACGGCGTCATAGGCACTTTGAACTGCCTGTCTCGTTGCTGCATCTGTTATTTTCGTCATATTTTGTGCTACTTCTTTTAACTCTTTGTCGAAACCTTCAGACTTCAGTTTCTTTCCAGATGAGAAGTCGTTCACTAGTTTCACCTTACTATGAAGAGCTTCGAAGGCGTTCTTAAAGTCAGCATTTGTTAAAGCTTCATTTGAACTGTCTTCATCCGCTTGTATTTTTGTCCTTATTGACCCTATAAGTTGGGCTGCTTTGGCGTTGGCTTGGGCATCTAACCAGTCATTGTTAGCTTTTATATATTCTGCGCTTTTCATTGCCTTTTGCATGGCTGCGTCGTTATTTTTACTTTCTTGTGCTAAGTTTTCATACTGTACGGTTTGGTTTTGCAACTGTAAAAGTTTTTCTGCCTTTACATTTGCTTCAACTTCTTTTTTATACTCATCGCTATCCATATATGTCTTCAGGGCTTTTTGTTTTATCTCTTCATCTTTCAGTATTTTATATTGAGTAGTATGGTTTTTCAAATTTATGACATCTTGTTCCATTTTGCTACTTCTGCTGCTTTTTCTGACACTTTTTTCGCATATTCCTCTGTACTTAGTTCTTTCAGTTGTTCTTCTTTCTTCTTTTTCTCTACGTTTAACTCATTGAGTTTCTTTGTGTGTCTGTCATATTCTAGTTTCTTTTCGTTTTCACTTATTTGTTTCTGTATGTCTATGTTTGACTTTTTGACATCTGTTATTTGATTTTTGAGTGAACTCAAATTCATTTGACTTTGAGGGTTATATGCTGTTCCGTCTGCAGCTCCACCATAGCCTGCCATTTTCGCTAAAAGTGCCGCTCTTAAACCTCCACTCTGTGCACCAACAACTCGGTTTAAAAGCATAGGATTGCTTGACATTTGTTGCAACATAGTGGGGTCATTCAGCATTTGTTGTTGCAACTGTTGTTGTGGTGTTAGTTTTACTATTGGATGTTTCATTGCTCTCTTCCTCTTACGTATATTCTTACGTAGCTTACGTGGCATTTTAAGTGAAGTTAAAAAGCGGCTTTTGACAGATGTTTATTGTGACTTCTTCGTAAAGACTTTGTTGAGATTTCTTCGTAAAGACTTTGTTGAGATTTCTTCGTAAATGAGTGTAAATGACCCAAAAATATATTTTAGGTGAAGAGGTGAGATTTCACCTCTTTTTTCACCTCTTTTTTCACCTCATGAATTTTCATGATTTCATCGTAAAGACTTTGTTAAGACTTCTTCATCTAATTTCTCATGAACTTTCTTGTCTATGTTTTGTCAAGATTTCATCGTAAAGACTTTGTTGAGATTTCTTCGTAAATGACCCTAGTAGTATATTTTTGGTGTAAATTTCATGAAAATTCAAGAGGGTGAAAAATTAGGTGAAAAAACAGGTGAAATCTCACCTCTTCACCTAAACATTATTTTTGGTGTAAAATTCATGAAAATTCAAGAGGGTGAAAAATTAGGTGAAAAAACAGGTGAAATCTCACCTCTTCACCTAAACATTATTTTTGGTGTAAAATTCTGAGTAAAATGACAGATGGAACACATACTTTTTCAGTAAGTACATATGGGGTAGAAAAGAGGGTAGAAAACGGGGTAGATATACCCTTCTACCCTAAAATATATTTTTGTCTGATTTACGCTCATTACGATGAAGTTTTGACAAAGTCTTTACGAAGAAATCTTGACAAAGTCTTTACGATGAAGTTTTGACAAAGTCTTTACGATGAAGTTTTGACAAAGTCTTTACGAAGAAATCTTGACAAAGTCTTTACGATGAAGTTTTGACAAAGTCTTTACGAAGAAATCTTGACAAAGTCTTTACGATGAAGTTTTGACAAAGTCTTTACGATGAAAGTTTTGACAAAGTCTTTACGAAGAAAATCTTGACAAAGTCTTTACGATGAAGTTTTGACAAAGTCTTTACGATGAAGTTTTGACAAAGTCTTTACGATGACAATCTTGACAAAGTCTTTACGATGAAATCTTGACAAAGTCTTTACGATGAAATTCATGAAAATTCAAGAGGTGAAAAATGAGGTGAAAAAACAGGTGAAATCTCACCTCTTCACCTAAAATATATTTTTATTGAATTCTGTATAATATTCTGAGTAATATGACAGATGTTTATATAACACTTTCTCCGGTTTATAGGACCTCTCTCATATTCTATCTTGTCATATCAAAACTCATAGTCATGTTTGTCCTCTAAGACTTCATTTATACTAAACATCTTCAGGGCTAGAAGGCACGAAGTGCCTGGAAGCCCCACTACCTTTTTTTTTTTTTTTTTTTTTTTTTTTTTTTGATCCCGCATCCAACACGCAACAACAAAACACAAAACACACTTTTTGGTTCTTTCATCGTTTTAATCGTAATTTATGTAATACATGATTTGGATAAATTTTACAAAAATAGAACCTATATTATATTCTTTTCAAAGCTTCTTGCAAATCATCAAAAATAATTGTATTTTAAAAAACGATCAAATTATCCTTTCATTATTAAACTTAAATTAGTTTTTTATGATTGACTAAAGCAATCATATTTATTCATCATTAAATAAACAAAAAAAATAATATTTGAGAGTTATTTCAAAAAAAACACATTGAATTTATTAATTTGTCTCAATTTCAGTATTATAAATTTTATAATTTCAATATTTTGAAAATACACTTTTTAATATTTCAATATTTATGATATTTCAATGTATTAAGTGGTCTCAAATTGAGCTTCTCAAATATAAGTTGGCCTATTCAAATAATAAAAATTAAATATATATTTAAAATAATAAATAAAAGTGATTGAGGTCATAGCAAAACGGCTGTTTGGAGGCAGTTAGGAGCTAGCGGTTGAAGCGATAAACATTCACAGCCAACATCTACGGTCAAGCGGCAGCATTCAAGGGCAACATCTACAATCAAGCGGCAGCATTCAGGGCAACATCTACGATCAAGCAGCAAGCAAGGAGCTACGGCAGCAACGAACTACGGCAGCAAGGGGCTACGGCAGGTCAAGCGGCATCATTCAAGGCCAACATCTACAATCAAGCAGCATCAAGGGGCTACAGTAGGTCAAGCTGCAGCATGGAGCTACAGCATCAAGGAGCTACGGCAAGTTCAGTCATCTTGGAAATATCTTTTTCAGGATTTCATTTGTCATGAAAAGCTTCAATAGGATTCTACACTTTATTAGATCTTCACGTGGTTTTGATTAAACCTATTACGCAGGTTCCGCACAATTGAAATCATTCTTTCCACATCAGCTTCGGTTGCAGCAATAGACATGGATTTTAAGGCAATCTCTTTCAATGCCTTGAAATTTGCATCACATGCTACCCAAAACCTTTGATCCAAGCAGGTGAGGTCGGTGTTGTTCCTGATTTCACTCTCATTCATATGTATAAAGTTGGAAAGAGCTTTCTTGTACTCATTAGCTATGTTCTTGGCCGAACTTCTCTTGTAGAACCTCGCTTCTGCTTCTGCACGTCTCGAAAGCATCTCGATCATAAAATCGTTGAAGTTGTATTCTTCCACTTCTTGCATTGACAGAGACGCCCATTCACCAAGGTTCCTGAGTTAGTATCCCTATATTGGGTGCGGCGGCACTGCGTTCCACCTTACCCAAGATAACGGTTTGACACTTTACAAAACCAGTAACGTATATTTTACAATACAGCCATAACACCAACTTAACCTTAAATATTTACAAAACCGTCTGACACATAAACGACTTCACTAATGACTTCACTAATGACTTCACTACCATCCTCACTAAATAAAAAATAACCTTATTTTTATTTTTTAAATTTTTTATTTCATTACAAAGACATGTCCGACTACATTTACTATGACTCTTTCCCAGAACGTTTCCGTGAACTATTCAAAACTCAAGTAAAACTGAGAAACATGCATTTTAACAAAGACAGACCCATTGACGATGAAAGAAACCCTGAATATATTATAATACCTTATGATGCTAAATTTATTGCATACATTCCTTATGGACGTAGAGGAACGAAAACTATTTCAACAAAGACGAAAAATTATTTCTGGAGCGATGAAGAAAATTGCCTTATCTACATAAATACATACTTAAATAAAGCTACATATTGTACAAAAGAAGGTTGGACTGGATTTGAGCTCTACATATACGACGACGATGGAAACAGACGTTGTGTATACCCATACGATAATATGTACCATTGTTTTCAATCAAGCATTAAACGAATACATAGTCAGTAAGGGTCTCATTCCTGTTGAGTAGATATGTTTTATTTTTGTTTCTGTCATTTATATAAAATAAACTTAAAAATAAATGATATCACCACCCTCACACGTATGAAAACATAGCACAAAAATAAATTTAGGTGAAGTGGTGAAATCTCACCTCTTTTTTCACCCGGTTTTTCACCCTGTTGAATTCATTGCTTTATAACTCTCTTCCTTTCTCCAACTCTTCTAACTTCTTCTTAAGTTCAGCAATGTTGTCCTCATGAAGTTTAATCTTTCTCAAAATTCCTTCTTTATCTAATGGTTGCTTTATCTTTCTAAACTGAACTCTACCATCCTTCATAGTATGAACGTAAAAACCTTCTGGAATAGTTCCTGATTTAATGTATTTTACCAAAAACTTTTGTTTCATTGCTTCAGTGACTTTAGTCGTCATTTCAATCAAATAAAAATTTTAATATTAAATAAAAATAACGTTATTTTTTTCAGTAAGGAAACGCAGGAGTTTTACGATTTATTTGAGGAGTAGGTTCTGGTTTAAATGTTGGAGTCGGTTTAGGAGTTGACTTTTGAATAGGAGTTTGTACTTCCATAGGTTCAGGAGTCATTGAAGGTTTTGCTTGTGAAGGCGTTGGTTTTGACGTTGGTTTTGGCGAAGGTGTTGGAGTTTGTTTAACTTCAGCTACTTCAGTATTATTTACAACATTTGCTTTATTTCTTTTCAACATCATAACTGCTCCTGCTGTAGCTAGCAAACCTAGTGGGAGACCATATCTTATATAAGGACTTGACCAAATGCTATTTTTGACAGGAGCTGGTGGAACACCTAACCTTGGTGAGACTGCTCTTTGCCATTGTGCAGCTCGTAAGAAATATTCAATAGGTGCTCCATAATCGTTTGGTAAAGTTTGTTTCATAGATGGTGAAGGTTCACGAGAGCTTGATGAAGAACTCATTTATAAGCTTTAAAATAAACGTTCATCCTTTATTCCTCACTGTCGTCCGCAGCTAAGTTATAGTCATCTAATCTTATTATTGGGATGCCATTAGCACGCACGCTGAATGGCAAAGCAACAATCCCTCATAAATCCAATAAGTGGCTTTGGTACATTTTCAGTTGCTAGTTCAATAGGTCCTTTAACAGACAATTTGTATGTTATTGGAGCAGTAGATGTTTGACCTTGCTGGAAGCAAAAAGTCCACTTCTGTTGGAAAACCACATAAGAAATGTGTGTTGTCATAGCTATCCCATTTATGTTCCACACTACCATCATCCACCAATGACCTCATAACATCTTCATTAAATCCAATCATATCATTGTTTGTATTGCAAGCGTTTCGCAACCATTTCATAAAATACAGGTCCATATGATTTTTCAGGTTCTGCAGGCATATTTCCATAAGCTCCCATGGAAAGCTGAAGATATTTAAACTTAGGGTTCTCAAAATTAACATAATAGTTGTCTTTCTTTCTAAATAGTGCCCAAATACTTTTAACATTAATAGGCGTATAAGCTGCTGTAAATGTTGCACTTGAACTATCTGTATTCTTTGAGAATGAACCGTCCATAGGAATCCAATCAATAACTTTAACAGGAAAACATAAAGCCTCGTTTGTATAATGTTCAACAAGTTCTGTATAAATGTTAGGGTCTAAAGAGAATGATTTTGGATGAATGAAACATTCATTAAAATCCATCTTTGTTCGAAATAGTTGCTGGGTTACAGTTGTAATAGTAACTGTTCCACTAGCTTCTATTGCCTTCGTTATCATAGTGAATGGTTCATTCCATGGAACAAATTTATTTGTCGGTGGATTTGAATCTGAAGCAAATGCAACTTTAAGAGTTGGATTGAAAGCAACGATATCATTTACAGATATAGATGTGCATTGTAAGGCGTCGCTACTGAACTTTACTTTAAGCTGAACGTTTTCCTCCAAAAGCTGGAATAAATCGAATAGCTTCTAATGGAAGAATCTTCTAACAGGAATTCTTAAACGAAGCTTAAAATCAAATGATTTTCCTGCTGTAATTGGACCACTAACAATTTGTCCTGTTCTGCATGTTCCCGAATGACTCCATACATCTTCATGTCGAGTCTTTGAGAAAACATCTACTTCTTTATTTGTTCGGTAGTTTGTGAGTTTGAAGTTATATATGCTTCTTCTCTTGCGTTGTCTTGAGAATATACGATACGACCATTTGCAAGGATTTGATATCCAGCAACTGCATAGAAAGCGTCATCGAAACCAATCCAAAATCCTGGTGGGTTTGTTTTATTGGAACCTGAACCAATTTCTTTATCTACAATAAATTGACCTTCCATTTTATACGTAATGAATGTATTGTAAAGGTCCAACATATTTTCACCAGGAGGTGAGAGATTGAATGTTACCCATGTGTTATCTTTAGCAGTTCCAGGTTGTGATGGAATCTTTGCGTCAGAATATTTTCTATTAGTGTCACCAATTTGAACTGCATTGTCTATGATATCGAAATATAGGGTGTCCAAAGGTGTGTTTAGCACAAACCTGAATAC
The DNA here is from genome assembly GCF_026262505.1 of Trichomonas vaginalis G3. NCBI lineage: Eukaryota > Parabasalia > Trichomonadida > Trichomonadidae > Trichomonas > Trichomonas vaginalis. Next base: position 25,177,981 of record NC_067206.1, on the reverse strand, counting down.
TGCGAATAGAAATAAACAAGTTACATATATATAAAGTTTATTTAAATATAATCACCATTGGATTCAATCACGCGTTCGCAGCGATCGATCCAGGCTTGAAAGACACGCTTTAAATCATCATGAGAAAATTGCTCAAATTGCTCTCTTACAAAATTTCAAGATCATCTGGACTCGCGAATTCGCGTCCTTCAGCTCTCTTTTTTAGCGTGCCGAATAAATAAAAGTCAGAGGGTGCAATATCAGGTGAATAAATTGGGTTTGGAACAACTTTGACATTGTTTTCCACCAAGTAATTCATTACCTTATGACTTTTGTGAACTCTTGAATTATCAAAATGAATTGCAAACTTTTGTTTTTGTTGTTTGGATTTCTCAAACTCATCAGAATTGATAATTTGAGTAAGAACATTGTCAATTAGATACTGAGCATTCATCGTATTAGGTTTTTGAAGAATATCAATTGCGATGATGTCATTCACGCCCCAAAAAACCGACAACATCATCATTGGTGTGTCAATTTTTTTCTTCGGGAATGTTTGCGGATTTTCATCCTTCGGGATCCACATGATTTTGGCTTCTGTTGCATATTGAAACCAAGATCGTCCCCTGTTACTAAAAAGCGAAACTTCTTGGATTGATACGCACCCAATATAGAGAGGAGCTCTTTCGAAGATTGGACTCTAGATTTTTTTTGAACTGAATTAAGGTTGTGCGGAACCCAACGTGTATACGCTAGTTTGTAGTTCAAATAATTGTGCAGATAATAACTGACTGTTGTACGTGGTATCTTTGTCATCTCCTCTATCCTTCTGAGTGATGCTCTTGGGTCTTCATCTAGCGCTTGAAGAATTGCTTTGATTTTTCTTTGATCCGGCGATTTTTTTGTCAATTTTTATGATGGGCGCCTTTTGTTCATGAAGTGATACATCCTAACATGATACGTTACAGTGGAATAGCTAGGAGCATCCATACCGAAGCATTTTACCAATGTCTCGTAGATTTTTTTACAGTCTTTGCATTTTTGCAAGAGCGAGGATGTTTTCTTTATGATTCATTAAAAAAATGAAAAAAAATCCCGCCAAAATTTTCCGCGAAACCGCCTCTTGTCTCAAAATTCATTTTATATCCCGGCATGGCGCCAAAATACAACATACTCATCATATACATATATTCATATTTTTTATTATATATTTATAATCAGCATATATCTCCTTTAATAGTCTCATATAGAGCGCTGTGCTAAACGCACCTTTGGACACCCTATATGAGCGAATCTGATGAATATGCTCTGCTGGAGTAAATTCGTTTAGCTGTTCGTTCTGCATGTATTTACTTCAGATAAAAATATCTATTTACTTCATTATTCTCACTCTTCTTCTTGGCATTTGTGGTGGAAGTTGTTTCTTGACATTTTCAATGAACTGTACATTCTCTTTTGTCTCAACTTCTTTCACTGGTGGGTCAGGGTTCTTTGACTCGGTTTGTTTTTCAATGAAATTCACGAACTTTGCAATAAGCTCTTGGTTCGTTATTGAAAGAACATCTGGCTTCTTTTCTTCTGGTTCTATTGACTTTTCAGTTTGAATAGAAGGTTTTATATGGGCTTCGCCCTCGTGCCATGCACCTTAATGTTGTCGCTTTCTGCATTCGCTAATGGAACCTTTCTTTTTCTTACGTATATTTTACCATCTTTACTCTGACTTACGTAATAGAAAGGATGTTGTATTCCTCTGCGTCATTTAATATAATAGACTCTCGCTCTGATTTTGACAAGCTCATTTTACATCGGTTAAAGTTTTAATTTTGTTTTTTATCTGCAGTCAAATGACTCAGACAAGCCCTACGGACAAGACCCAAGGGGTCATAGATGTTGAAGCATTGAAGAAAGAAATTCGTGAGCAAATTTTATCCGAACTGAAGGAACAAAAACAAGAACAAAAGCCAGAGAGACCAAAGAGAAAACTTAGTGAAAAACAACTTGCTGCATTAGCTGCTGGAAGACAAAAGAACCCACGTTTGCTGGCGAAGAAAGCTAGAGAAGAAGCTGAAGCAAAAGCTAAAGAAGCTGAAGCAAAGAAAGAGTAAATGGTTTATTTTTATCCGAATTAAATGTATAGACAAATACCTTTATCTGTTGCGTTCAGTAGTGAAAACCCTGACGTCAAAATAAAGGGGAACAGAGTAACGTTTAAGTTTCCAACAGACTGGATTGTGAACATAAATGAAGAGAAGTACATTGGCATAACATCTATGTATATAACACGTGCTTTCAGAAAGGTTGACTTTATACTTCAAGTCGAGATAGAAAATGACGAACAGTCTTTAAGCGCCCAAAACATTCACATATACAAATACTTTAAAGACGATACAACATTGCAACAATGTATGATTTCATTTAATGAGTGTTCGAGAAAAAGTTTAACATTGAAGTACAAACTTTACAGCCTTTACGTGAGTTTCTTGCACAACTGAAAGAAGAAGGTAGTCAGCCACAACTTATAGACTTTCATTATGAATTTAATGAAAATGAAGATGGAACTCATGACTGTCAGTTTGTTGTATTCTCACCATTCAATGAAGTCGCTAAAGAGAAAGAAAATCCATTACGTATAAGATTTCAAATCTCTGAACCAAGTGATGATTTCAAGAATGTTTTCAATTATGATGCAATGCTTCCGAGGAAAAATGAATTTTCAAAGATTGTAACACCTGGCATTTGGGATAGAAAGCAAGCTATATTATATTCAAACTTAAGTAAGGGAGTTGAAAATGAGTTCATTGGTCATACAAGAAATTCACCATTACCAAATCCTAAATACTATAAATTAACTGGCTTCAATCGTGAGTTTTGGATAGACATGTTCTCCACTCATGACCATAACTGCCCAGTGTTCTTACCTCCAGACCATAAGGACTGTCTCTACATTGAAGCACAACTCTTAAACTCTACCATCGCAGTATTGTAAAATCTACGCTAGTTTTATTTTTTCTGAAAATTTTTATTTGAGTGAAAGGCATGGAAGGTGAAGGACATTGGCAAACACTCGAACATGACAATGACTATGAAATCTTTTCAGAGTACCCATATCCAATTAGGCGCATAAGTAACAAAAGAGTTGTAAGTGAGTTTGACAACGGTGATGGTTATATTTGTGTTTATTTAAACAAACATAAACTCTTTAAGCATAAAATTGTTGCAAATCAATTTATACCGAATCCTGAAGGACTTCGAGAAGTAGACCATATAAACAGAGACAGAGGAGACTTTCATATCTCAAACTTAAGGTGGGTGTCGAGAAGACAAAACATGAGAAATATTTCTGGTTCGAATGGCTATTGGTTTGACATTGTAGACACTCTTCCTGAAGATGCTGTTGAAATTATACAATACTCTAAATTTACTCTAGAAAATTACTACTATGTCCCAAGTGAAGATGTCTTTTACTATTTCATGGGAACTCAATACAGACGAATGAATGTCTTAAGACAGTATAGCAAAGATTATATAAACATTACAGATGTAGAAGGAAGAAGAACAAAGCTGTCTATTGCAAAGTTTAAGAGAGACAATGGTTATACATAAATGACAAAAATATATGACCTCATTATTTTTATCACGAATGACCTCATTGCTGACAAAAATAAATGACCTCAGAACTTCAACTTACGAATAAAGCTTGTTTTAGTCGTTATTGAGAAGTTAAACTTTTCAGCAAAGCAAGGACTAGAAGACTTACATAAGTCAAATCCAATCTCTTGACCATCATGAAGTGCTTTGTAAAGTTTCATTAAACTGAACTCAGAGTCTTTGTCATATGTTCCAACAGGTATGTGAATGTTCTTATCTTCATTGTAATAGCATTGTATAGCTTCAGGAAACATTTCATTAGCTGTTAAAGCAAGAACGTCTTGTTTTACACCTTTACAACGTGCATGAAATGCAACTTCATTTAAATCATTCGTGAGTAAGTCTATGTAAGTCTTCTTTCCACAAAATATTGACTTGTATGCTAAACTTTGTTTTCCAGGTGTTATTTCTGCGAAGTCAGAATGGAACTGACCTAATGTTTTACCAATAAGTTCTCTACCGTATCTCTTCTTGAAATTCCTGAGCTAACAGTGGATGTCTTCATTGAAAATATGCATGCTATCACAGTCCTGGTAAAATATTTGAAGACCCATATCTTCAGCAGTACAGAATACTTCACACATTATTCTCTTCGACATAGACAGAATGTTAACACCAAGTGGACAGAAGTTAAAGTGTCTGCAAATGCTTTTCGTTAGCTTGAAAATAGTTTTATCTGAACCATCCAAACCTTCGAACTTCACTATATGGTTGTAGTTTCTGATGGCATATCTTATAGCATCTTTGTCATTTACTATGGTTATTTTTGACTCAATAGGAGATAGAATAGTTTTGCCATAAATACTGTTCAGAATGAGCTTTATATTTTCTTGCAAAGGATTTCCTTCTTTCTTATACTTTAACCTTAACTCAAACAACTTCTTTACTTCATCTCTTATTCTAATATCTCTGTTTCCATCGTAATAGTATCCTTGCAACACTTCACATTTGACACCTTGATATTTTATGAGGTCTTGTAATGTTATATGGTCAACATACATTAAACAGCAAGTGTTTGAACTTCTGGGAACGTTAAGTTCTGGATTTAGTTCAGGGTCACAAACTATTAAAGGAAAGTGTCTATGTATTCCAATCTCTGTTATCTTAATGAGAACAAAGAAGCCAGACATAAACTTTTCACCAATGGGTTCCTTTTGGTCGTCATCGAATAAATGTCTCATGAGATACTCTGTGCTTAACATCTCATCCTTCATAACCTTTGGAATTCCTTCTAAAGTATAAAGTCTTGCTATAGCTGATGGATATAATGAAACAGCGTCGAAGTCAGCAATGAGTTTCTTTTCGCTCTTTTGTTTCATGTTATCTGACAACATACATCTTCCACCTTGAATGCATCTCGAAATAAATTCTCTTGGTTTATTTGAGAGGTCATATAAATTTCCATTCGGGAAGTACACTCTGTTCTCAAATAATTTGTTAGCAATTGAACAAATACTAACGTAGTCATAAACGTTTAAATCAAATTCTTTCAATATGTCATTGCGGAACTTAACAAAACCTTCTCTTAAAATTCTTACATCTTGTTTGCAATAAAATGTGCTATATTTTTCTAAGTCGAAGTGGTTTTCATCTATTCTGCAACCTTTGATGGAATCTATGTTTTTCATGAATGTATCTGCATCCCGGATAAACTTACATGCTTCAGAAATGACACCAGTTCTGTTGTCATTTGCTAACAAAACACTGCTGTAGTAGTTGTATGGAAATACTTCTTTCGGTCCTGTTTGTAAGTTAAACATAGCAGGAAATAGTTTAAGCTTCTTATTTATAACACTGTAAGAGTCTTTTATAATAATTGCCCTTCCTTTATATAAGCCAGTTATTTGCATTGTTCGTGAACCTTTAATGATGGGAGTTCCTTTCACTTCTGTCATGTGTCTTAAGATGAAGTTTATATCATAACTGAGGTTATGGAAATATATTAAACTCTTGTCAGGAAGTCGTTCCAAAAATTCTGTTGCACAGTTCTGACCCCAAATGCTTTCACTCACTGAACCATCTTCACTGTCGTAACATATGTTAAAAGCTTTATGAAAGCCATCGGTACTACACTCAAAGTCAGCAAAGAAAACGTGCTCAGGAATGAACTTGCACTTATTTTTATTTACTTCTTTTGACTCGGCTTTCTTCTTCAGTTGTACACAATACTTTGGAGCATATGTCAAATCTTTAAATGGTGCAAGGTTCTGTTTATATAAGTCAGTCGTATATGTGAAAAGTTCTCCATAAGAAATAGGTTCGAAATATTTGCACTCCCACAATGTTTTCATAACATCCCATAGCGGTGTTGTTCTATCATAACGAACTACATATTTATCTTCTCTCTTTGTATAAATCTTCATTGTTTCTCAATGTTCATTCCACCACACTTTCAAGATTTCTATATTTGCGAATGAAATATGTTGTCATTGGTAATCTTTCATTTAGCATGTAGTGGTCTTCAACAAGAAGTAAGTCAATAGTTCGAACAGTTTCACATTCTTTTGGTATATGTATCTCTTTATTTCATTATGTCTTGAGTCATTGAAATAACCAATGGTAACATTAAATGCTATACCTGTTGCGTCAGAAATTTCTTGTACTTTACTTTGAGGAAAGTCTCTAACACGAATGACTTCTCTCATGTGGTCAATAGTTTCTTCATTTACTCCAGCCTGAATGCAAGCATAAACGAACAGTTATCTTCTGTCATAAGTGTTGCAGTTCTTTTGTTCAGTTCATTGAAGATTTGGTAGCGTTCAAGATTTATAGGTAATGTGCAAAGATACTTCCAGAACTGACCGCTTCTCTTCTTATAAAACTTCTTTTCACCATTATCTTTCCAAAAGCTTTCTATAAGTGCTGGGTTTCCTGTTTGCTTAAGAGCTTCCAAAATGGCTTTCTGGTCATTTGTCAGTGTGCTTTCATCTCTATATGGTCTCTTTTTTGGTTTGCCTTTCTTTACATCTGACATCGTTAAGCCTTCATATTCTGTTAAATCATACATCTTTATTTCGGTAAGATTCTTTATGTTTGTCAAGAAGAAGTCATAGTGCATTTCAACAATACCTGCAGCATTTGCTTCTATCTCTGATATAAAGTTCTCCTTCAAGAGCTGATGTAGTAATGTTCCAATATTATTGAGGTTTAACGTAGAACATTCATACTTTCCACCAAGTTTATAACATACCATCCATCTTTGTTGGAGTTTATTTTAATCTTCTCTAAGAGTCTCATGAAAACCTTACCGAAATGTTTGTGTAAGTAGTCTCTGTTTGGTTCATCTAAAGCTTCGATGTTAAAGTCAATGAGTCTATTGCCTGACTTCACATTTCTCTTCCTATTCTCTTCATCTTTCTTTAACCATCTCTCACCTTCTTTTGGTTTGTCGTCAATGGAACGAATGACATCGTTAGCTTTGCGAACTTGTTCTATAGCGCTCTTAAACATCTCTCTTCTCTGTTGTTTCAGTGTGTCGTCTCTTCTTCTTGTTTCACCAACGTTTGCATTTGTTATGTCAAACATTTCTCTTCTTACTTCATGAGGTACTGAACGTCTATGATATAAGTCAATAGCAACGTCATTTAAAGGAAATGCTCTTGCATGGACTTCGTCCTCGCCGCGTTGCGGCTTTATGAACTCATGAATTCTATCATAACTTATTGCACCATTATAGTCATTGAGGATGTCAGCGAGTGCTTTTTTGTTTGTTGCGTAATGCTTTGCAACATCTATATTAGCTTCTGTAAGAAGTTGTTTTATTTCCGAGTGTTCTAACTTAGACAACTTCCGATACATCTTTAGTAGGAAATAAAAAAATTTTTAGAAAAAATTAGATTAGATTTTTTAAGTTATTTTTCAAAATAATTTAAATTTTTATTTTAATGAAACACATGCAAGATTGCAAGTTCTTTTCATACAATGCTCTCGCTAATGCCATCAAGAATGAGTTCAATAATGCTTCAAATGTTAATGTTATCTTTAACAAGAAGTTTGTGAAAGAATCTAAGTTTGGTCAGTATGTCAGACCATTAGCTATCGTCATTGACCGCAAACGTTATACTTCACAAGAGTTAGCAGTAGTTTTGAAACAAAAGAGTTTCTTCGTGAATGTCAAAGATACTCATTATACTGTCATAAAGAACTCTAACATTGACTTCTTCAGTATTGCTATGAATCTTTCCGAACAGAAAGAATATAAGAAGGGTGAAACAAATGTGAAATATTATCCTTCATCTCTGAAGACAATAACGAACAAAGATGTTATACAGAAATTCTTACCAAAGGTTGAAGAAGCTTCTATTGACATTGACGAAGGAAGTGAAATGGTTGAAGAAATTGACCCTGACGTCATTTAAGCAAAAATATATTTTTGGTTAGTCTTCATATGGATATTTTACAACAATTAAATGGTAAAAACAAAATAAACTTGACGAAGTGAAGATTTGCACTTCGTCGATTATGATCGACATGGAGCGTTTTGTTTTTATCATGGTTTTCTCCACTATGGTTCTAACGTGGCACCCGACGAGATTTTTTTTCATTCTTCCTCTTTGAAGTTATCGAAATATTCTGTTATTTTTTCCTTCAGTAATGTTAAGTCTTCTTTGAATGTAAGTATTGTGCAACCTTTGATATCATAGTGTGTTTGAGGTAACGTATCTTGAACTATCTGTTTAACATCTTCATTCGGTGTCATTGAAATCGGTAAGTTTTCGCAATAGAACCAATTTCTGTCAGATTTGTAAATCTTAGCAAGGTCGTAAAAGCTTTTGTTGTTTCTTCTGACTAAATGCAACATAACCATGTCACTGTCTTCTTCTTTCTCCAACTCTTCAGTATATATCATATACTTATAACTCTTTTCCTTTCCTTTTGGTACGAACGCGTATTCTTTTCTGTATGCTTTTGTCTTTGGATTCAATGACTTCATCTTTTGCATGAAGTTTCTTTTCCATATCTTCACGTTCTGCTTTATATAGTTCATCTAACATCATGAAAATATAACAAGCATAACGAGGTGAAGCCCACATTGCTACAGCATTTACTAAAAGTCTATGAACATAATAACCTTTCAAACCAGGTGCCAAATTCTTGCGATTTTCGTACGGAATCTCTTCTCTCGGTTTTCCGAGGGAAGCAATCATATGAGGAAATTCTTCTAAAAGTTCTTTTGTCTGTTGGTTTTCAAACCAATGATATGCTTGCTTTGTAGAACGAAGAGCATTCATTATACTTTGCATCTGGTACATATCGTCTTTGACCGAACGAATGAGTCTCAATTGTTTGTTATATTGTATGTATTCGTATTCTTCATTAATGGCTTCATGAACGATAGCAGTTGTTGTGTTCTCTGTTGTTGACATATCTGTCTTTATATTCCGGATAAAAAAATATTTTATAAAAAACTAACTTTATTTTTTCTATCTTTCACAAAAGACCAAAAATAAACGCTTTACATGTATTTTTCAGCAACTTCGTCAAATAATTTTATAGCTTTATCTATCACATCTACTTCAAACGTTTCTTTACCTTTCATGGGAGCACCATACCTTTTCTCAAACTTTTCAAGTAGTTCTGTTTCTGCAGCTCTCATATCATTAACGAACACAACCTTGACTCTATTGACTGTACTGTCATATCTTTGAGTTATATTATATGTTCTTCCTATCTTATATCTCTTTGTATTGAAGTCCTTCGGTTTCTGAACGATGTAAAGTAAGCCTTCACTGCAACGTTCTGAGTCGAATGAACCATAAGTTATGAAGTTATATCCAACAACTGGGTCAATCCATAGAAAAATTATTGGTATAAGACTTTTGTCTATAAGATATGCTCTTGTTCCATAGAATCTTACTGATATCATAAGCTCAGGATTTCTTGTCAAAATTTTCTGAGTAGAAGCATTTCTAACCCAGTCGTTTGTTTTCTTTCCAGATGGAGATATAATGTCTGACAAAGAATATTTGTTGTATTTCTTTGAGTATCTTACGTTGAAATTACCTATTCTAACCACTTTTGTGTCATTGTCTATCTTTCTAACTGTTTCAAACTCAACCTTTAACATTACTGTTCTTACATACAAGATAAAAAGTTAGAAAAAATAATGTTTATGTTAGCATGTTAGATCTAACACGTTTTCTAACCACTTTTCTAACATAACTATTTACAAGCGTTTTACATGGTATATGTTGCGATGGTTCATGACTTTAAACAGTTTTGTAGCTTCTATTTCTTCACGAAGAATATCAAAAATTTTAACTATGCCGAAGGTTTCTTTATACTTCTTCTTGACATCAGATAATAGGAAATCGTCAGCAGTTGGATAGTTTTTGTTCAGAAATGCTAACATGTCCATTTTATCTTCTGCTGGTTTCTCTACTTCTTTCTTTAAGTCAGCATAGTCGTTTCTCATACGTTCTATCTCTTTGACAGAATAGTTATATTTCCTTATTGCTGCTTTACATTTTGAACATTGTGGGTTCATTTTTGCGTTATACATTGAAATAAAACCAGCTAGAACAACTAAGGCGTCAATGGTTTTCTTTAACTCAGAATATGTAGGTCTGATTTGTTCGTTCCATATTTTACATCTTTTATCTTTATCTCTTATCTGCCATACACATTCAGCAACTAATGAAACAAAGTTGTCGTATGTCTTAAACTCCCCAGATTTATATATGTCAGAGATGTTCTTATATACCATGTCGCAATCTTTGTCCATAACTTTATGGTTGCAATGATATCCTAGAAACTCATAGTTTACTTTACGTATGAACTTCTTTATTTCTACTGAGTCAGTTGGTTTCACTTCTATTTCATCGAATTCATGAATAGTGAGCTTTTGTTGTTGGATTTCAGGCAATTTGGGTAAATGGTCAATAATATCCTGCATGTCATAAAGATACTGTTCATTTGTTTCATCTTTCGCACTACAGTCTAAATTACTTGTTAAAAGTTCTTGCTTAATTCTTTGTATTTCTGTCTCAAAAGTATATGAAGAAGGAATGAAGCTTTTCATCTCTACTAACATAGATGTTGGATTCATAACTAAAGAGTTTGGTGAAGTTGTTGTTTGAAGTGTTGTAGAACCTATTGTTGAAATCATATCTTTACATACAAGATAAAAATTTTTCTTAGAAAAAAATTAGCGTTATTTTTCTTTCATAAGGAAATGTCAAAAATTCATGATTTTCGAGAGTTTTAGACCATGTTAGAAAAGTGGTTAGAAAACGTGTTAGATCTAACATTCTAACATAAACTTTATTTTTGGTGTAAATAAATGGTACCATTAATGATATCATGACTGTTCTCGTTCATGTCTGATTTACATCTAATGAAAAAGTTTAGAAGAATTTTCTTATTCTTTCTGGCATATTTTTGTCTTTCCAGTACTCCCGCTCTAATGGTCCCAGATGTGTTGGCTTCGACTCTCTCAAGTTCTTAGATGGTATAACATCTTCAACGCCTCCTTCATATCTTACTTTATAAGTGTCATCGTTTGTGTTATAGCCAAGTATTTCAATAACCACTCCTCGCTTTGCTTCGTCAATGGTTTCAGCAAGTTTGCCATTACTACTTTCGACTAATTTATGACGAGGATAAAACGCAATAGAGTCGTCGGCAGCTTTTATAAGATATCCATTACCTTGCGTAGAGTCTACGATATAATAATTTCGACTTAACCTTAAACGTTTCTTTGTCAACGGTTTGTGTCAAGAACTACACGAACTTTTGTACCAGGAATGAGAGTAAATTGTGTTGAATTTCTGATATTTTGTGTTTGGCTTCGTTTCTTTTGTATATACTTTTCTTCTTGTTGTTGTGTCATTGAATTTGGTGTATGTCCTGTTGTAGAATGTGTTGAGGAATTATATACTTCGAGAAAGTGTTTCATTGTTTCTTCGGTAAAGTCTCGCTCTTGGTTTAAATCTCTGAGCGTTCTTATGAAGCGGTTAATGATGCCGAGTATGTTATGGTTATGGTCTTCAGTAGTGTAGTGAGTTATGTTATGCTTAATGAGAAATTCTGTGATTTCATTGCTGAGGTATGCACTGTCTTGGTCTGATGTTAAAGTACTTGGGCTATGTTCTGCTACAAACTTTTGTAAAACTCTTAACACTTCACGAGTTCCTTTATTTTTCATTGGATATGCATATTTTGCGAGTGTTAACATTAATGAAGATGAGGAATGGTTTATGTCCTCCTTTTCTGCTTTGAATGAGAGTGTCAAATTGGTATGCGTCAGGAGTGTTGGAGTAAATTGGTAAAAAGTAGTCGTAAGGGTTTATTTTTGTTTGATGTACAACATTTTTGTCAAAGAACTTTTTAACTTCAGCTCTGTTAGTAAATCCGCAACTTTTTGCTGCTTCATTGAACTTCTAATGACCTCCATGGATGTTGTTCGAATACTTCTTTCAAGCTCATTTATGTAAAGTTAAAGATTTCATTGAACACGGTACCATGCGAATACAGTCACAAATGGTGGCATATAATCTGCACCCGAGCCTGTTGGATTTGTTGTGAAAGTGTGTGAATGATTTCCTCCTGGTTCAGTTGGTCGAAAAATCTTTTTTGCTGAATTGTTATAAGATGGAGATAAAACGTCATTGCCAGCTTCATATTCTGAGTTGTATAATGGGTGGTCTCTTAATGAGTGGCTATGGTCGCCAGAAAAGTTTGTAGTTCCTGTATGAGTGTGTGGTGGAAGGTTTGCTTCTTTAATTTTCTTCGAACCTCCTGTTTGCTTTGAATATCTAGCACAGTATAAGAATTTATCTACAATCTGCTTCCACATACCAAAACCTAAAACTGTTGCTGGATTTGTTGAGTTCATTGACGTATAAATAGAGCCTATAGGATATAATGTTTGAAGTATTTCAGTCTTTAATGTTTGAAGCTCTGTTTTGTCTGCTTTCTTATCTAACATTGTTGGTAGTTCATATGCTTCAAAGTTTCTGGCATGATCTTCGATATTCCTGCAACTGTTATCTAAATTGTTAAGAGTATCTTTTACGCTTGTACTTGGATTTTCTAATGGTGCACTTGAACCAAGGGTATAGTTCAATATTATGTCGTCTGCTCTAACAGTAGTGAAGGATTTATGTGTATGGTTCTTGTCAGCTTTATTATCATATAAATCTTGAGCAGTGAATTTAACATTATTTTCATCATCCATGACATAAACATTTTTACAGCTAATTTCTTTCTTCGTTGTTATGTTTTCATTCGATGTTAAACCTTGTGGAAAGTTGGAGGTTTATAATATAAAGCAGCCGCGTGCGGCGGGCCCGCCCTCCCCACCAGTTCCGTCAACCGTTCCTTCAATACTTTCTATAGCAACAGTTGAGAAGGAGTTATGTGTATGTTCTTTATCTGCTTTTTTATCTAACATTGCTGGTAGTTTATATGTTTCAAAGTTTCTGACATGACCTTCAATGTTCATACATTTACTATTTAAGGAGTTTAGTGTATCTTTTACGCTTGTACTTGGATTCTCTAAGGTGCACTTGAACCAAGGGTATAGTTCAATATTATGTCGTCTGCTCTAACAGTAGTGAAGGATTCATGTGTATGGTTCTTGTCAGCTTTATTATTTAATGTAGCTTGAAGTTCATTTATATCGGAGATCTTGTGTTTATGAGATTTCAAAACTTTGTTCGTTGCGTCAAGTTCATCTTTGTCAGCTTTACTTTTAATAGCATCTTCAAAAGTTATTTTTGCCTTAACTCTCAATGTAAATCTTGGTTCAACTAATACACCGTTAACAAAGAAGTATGAAGCATAAATTTCATTGTTATAACCAAATGCTTCTGGTGCTTTACCTGTGTCATACTGTACAGTACAGTGTATGTCATAACCTTTAGCACGAATGAATTTATATCTTCTTTCATTAACATCTTCAGTGCTTATTTGTTCATCCTGTGTTAAATATCCATGGTAGTCCGTTATAATCTGTTCGTCTGAACTTATATAATGAACATGGTTTTTATCTGCTTTTTCGGCTAATTTCTCTTCTATCTCATTTATTTCAAGTTCATGCCTACCACCACCTCCCGAAGAAGTATTTTTCTTCAGCTCTTGAAGAACGTCCACTTCGCCATCTTTGGTGTCAATAATGAGACTTTGAGTTAAAACCTTTCCTGTCTTAATGGATGTTTGTAAAACTTCTTCTTCACCGTGTTCGGGGTCATGGTCGTCATCATATCTTGTGAAATCAGAGATGTTGTCATACATTAAGCATATCTGTCTCAAAAGTTCTGCTATTTGAAACTGGAACGAAAGATATACAGAACTTTCATCATCTCCTAAAGTCAAGTCTGCTTTCTTAAGTATTTCTTGAATGTATGCAATGAGAACAGAGTACCTTGGAAAATATTCGAACAATATTTCATTAGCTGTTGGTTTTGGTGGTTCTTCTGGAGTTTCTGTTGGAGTTTCTGCATCTCTTGACTTCAATGCTCTTGCTCTCAAAGACCTAAATGTTAGAGCACCAGGTTTTACAAAGGACTTTATAAATGCTTTAATAGTTCCTGGTAAGTTATTGTTAGCATTAAGTAAGTTCCTTATGCTTCCATCATGTACGTCCATAGCACTATGTAAAAAATCTATACTTTTCTTGTAGTCAGCAATAGACTGACTGTGATTTTTTAAAGATTTGTCAATACCTTTAAGCCAATCTTCATGCATGTCTGATACTGAGCCAAGAATATCATTTGCTTCCTTTAGTGTATTTTGTGCTTCTCGTAAAGTATCCAATCCCGTACGTGCATTGTTTGCTATACGTCTTACAGTATCTATTTGACTCCTTGTTTCTTGCATCCAACCAGATAAAGTTTTAATAGTATCCGAACCATTTGAAATGAAGTTCAAAGCATTTTTAACGTCATCTAAAACTTCTTCACCAAGTACTGCCCATATCTTTCCGATTTGGTATTGAAGAACTCCATATGAAGCAGCTGTTAAACCAGTATTTATAAGGTTCCATATCCATGATTTAGCAGTTTTTCCATCCTTTCCATCTTCACCATCCAAACCGTTTTCGCCTTGAGGTCCTTGTATTCCTTGTATTCCTTGTATTCCTTGTGGTCCTTGAGGTCCGGTGTCACCCTTCTCTCCTTTCAGTTCATCTTTATGTTCGTTATAATATTCTAATGTCATAAGGTGTACATCATTACTGCTACCAGCAACGCCGAGAATTTGTTTCTCATTCATGACTAAATTCTTTAGGCATTTAATGTTGTCGTCAAATCGAAAGCTCTTTAACAATTCAATGAGAACATTTAATACTTTCACTAATGAGGCATCTACTGTAGAATTTATATATTGCACCGTTCCATCATTTATGATGGGAACCTTGCTTGTTGTAATGAATGGGTCATAAGTGTTAAAAGTATCGAAATCAATGACTTTTTTAGTTTTTCCATCGTCAATGACTAAATCATTGCCTTCAATGGTTAAAGTTGAGTTTTCGTTTACTAGTTCATGTGCTCTTCTTGCTTCATTTGTTTCATACGCATATGCAGCAATAGTCATATTTTAATGAGAATAAAATGTTGTTCTATTTGCAAAGTACAGACCCAAACGAATACGGGACAGTAAAGCTACAAACAAACTTAGGTCTTCAGAATGAAGCGCTTGCTTTCAGAGTTGTTGACTTCAATACTATCGCAACTTTTGTCATAA
The DNA here is from genome assembly GCF_026262505.1 of Trichomonas vaginalis G3. Classification (NCBI taxonomy): domain Eukaryota; phylum Parabasalia; order Trichomonadida; family Trichomonadidae; genus Trichomonas; species Trichomonas vaginalis. The sequence continues at coordinate 25,162,669 of NC_067206.1, read as the reverse complement.
CAGATGAAACAGATTTCATAGAGATTGAAATAGATGACAAAAGAAGTGTTATAACATTTCCTAACAGAGCTGGGTATAGAATAGATAAAATTGCTGGAGTAAATACTCTCATAAATGAAGAAACTATTGACAACATAGATGTCGAACTCTCTTCTGAGGGAACATTGAAGTTCAGCAGCGAGAAAGAGTTTAAGATACCAAGAATGAGTCATAGAGTACAACTTCTTTTGGGTGCATACCATATGACATTTCCTTTGAAAAGTGTTGACAAAACGATTGAGATGAAATCTGTTCCATACGTATGTTATGGTAATTGTTTGTACATTGAGTCAAAAATAGCTAATGTCACAGGTATTTCAGGAGTTAATAGTAAAGGTTCAGTAGAATATAAGTCTTTCTGTTATGCAGTCAATTCAATGTTCATTCCAAACGTTCCTGTCATAGCAACTCATTTAGGTAAATGGGTTCGCATTAGTCCTCATAATTTGAAAGACATGCAATTCAGACTTGTTGACTTTCAAGGAGAGCCTGTAGAACTGAAGGCAACCAGTGCGAATGACTGTTTGAAGTTGACTTTTTAGAAAATATTAAATGTAACAGCTTACAAGAGAACTCAGAGCTAAAAATATAAAGTATGAATGTTATGTATTAGGTCATGAACTTTGGTTGTTGCTGTTTGATGAAACAAATGAGTTAGTTATGTCAGTCAAGAGAACAGAAAAATATTGTGTTAGTGAAAACTGCACCAAGTCAATAAGATTAGGTTTTGCATTTATGAAGATGAGTTCGATACTGTTGAAGAAGTTTTGGATAGATATTACAAATTGCTAACTTGAAATTTTTTGACTGACGGTGCAAAGCGCCAAGATGGGCTCAAAGAGCCCTCCTGACTGCTTTAATTTACTAAAACATATTTCAAACAAAGCTTATAGTCAGTAGATAGTTTTGTATACTCGTTCGAATATTTATACTTAAACTCAACTCCTGTAGTTCCTGGTGTTTCAATGATGCGGATGTTACCTATTTTCATGAATAGTGGAGTTTGACCACAGCATTCGATTTCAGGGTCGAGATAGTCAATGACACATTGTTTCCCTGTTATTCGTGATATAACATTTTCAAGGTCCTCCTTTGTTAGAATTATTTGGTTCTTGCTTATAAGATTTACCAAAAGCTTCTTATCGTCTTTGAGTAAAATTGTTTGGTATAACTGAAGAAGGTAATGGTCTACGTTATCTGAAGGATTTGTTTGAACATTTGTGTAAGGGTTGTCGTTGGCTTCTCTTGAAAGAACTTGGTCCAGTGGTGGATACTCTAACTTAACATCTGATGTAGCGTTAGCGTTTGAAGCTGTGTTTAAATTCACCGACTTAAGATCTGGTTCTTTTTCTTTCAAACACTCCGAACTATAGTTCTTTATGACAATATTGTTTGTCGTTCGTGAGTCAACATTTGATGTTGGTTCAATTGGAACATTAACGGCACCAGCTAAGATGGATTTGCTTCTCATTTCATATAGAATAAAAACCTTTTATATGTATGAAATGAACAATATACTCGACAAGGGTTTGAATGTAAAGCTAACGAATGAAAATATTGTTGAATTCACTGAGACAGGAGCTGTGTATAAAGATGTAGAACTACTGAACAAAAGAGCAAAGGGAAGAAGCAGGAATATGAACAAAGGGTGGAAGCCTATAAAAATTTATGTCAATGATGGCTCAGGAGGTTCAAACATAAAGTATGCAGAAAGTTATAGAGTTTATGCTCTCAAAGGTGAAAAGCCTTCATTTAAGAACAGCTATTCTAACGCATATCCTCAAAAGCTAACGGATGGGGAAGTGGATGATATGAATGACAGCAAAAATATTAACAGAAATGGCGACAGAGATGCATGGAATTTGTTTACCATCAGTCAATTGAAGGTTAAACTTTAAAACAATGTTGGTCGTTCCCATGGAATATTTTTGACTTTAATGGTATTAGTCATGATATGAATCTCAAGGTATGAACGAGGAGAGATGAGAGACTTATATGCTTCCCAAATTTCTTCAAAAGGTAATGTTATACCTGACTGTTTCCAAATGAGTTCAATATCATAACGTGAGAAACCTTGAAAGATAACGAAGTCAGTTATGAGACGTTTTATGTTTAAAGCAAGAAAACGCCATGTTTGCATAAGTATTGTTACAGTTAAATGGTAATGTCTGACTTTAGTTATGATGTTAGCTAATGGTGAGTCTGGTTTTGACACTAAACCTTTTCCGGCGAAGTCGTCACAAACGAGCAGAGTGTTTGAAGGATATTTTTTGAAGGGGTATTTTGAAAGTTTTGATAGAATGTAGTTTGTAAGTCGTTTCATATCGTAAACTCCTGAGTACTGACGTAAGTGGTGTTTGTCAATAATTCTTTCCATCTCCTCAGAAGTCTTTTGCATTCCTGACTGTATGAACTCTACGATAGCATAATATTTCCTCTTACGTCGAATGTAACGTTGAAGAAATTCAATGAGTTCGCTATCTGGAACTTTAACGACAGAGGCTTGAACTTTTGACATAAATGTTTTCGCTGTTGAGTCCATAGAGTCTGAAGTTGCTGATATAATGATTTGGTCATAGTAAGAGTCGTTTCCTAAACGCTCTGTTATGAGTATATGACGAATGAGGTTAAATGTCTTACCTGAACCCATCTTTCCACAATAGAAATACACACCATTTGAACAGAATTCATAATCTTTGCTGAAAGGAAGAATAAGAGAAGAGTTAAGTTTGTCTGTAGTTTCATTCATGTCTTCATCTACATCATGTATTAAATGCTTCATTTTATCTCCATTAAAAATGCAAGTCAGAAATATTCAGAAAATAGCACCGAGTCTAACTGACAAGAGTATAAAGATATACTATGAACATGTTATGATGAAACCAACCAAAATTCAAGAAAGTCAGTATACTTATGAATATCCAAGACACTGGGTAGAGTATGTAGGAGGTGAGAAAGCTATTGAAATCAGACAGGTTCGAAGTATTCCAGCAGGAAGAACAATATTATTGAAGAACTTTAATGTTTTGAGATATAATGATGAAACAAAGAAGCAAGATAGTTTCCCTGTTGCTGTGTATGTGAACCTAGACACAGGAGATGACATGAAAGTTTTTAACACAAAGCTTCAAACGGTAGTGAGAGAACAACTGACTGCGGAAGGGCATCCATTACCTTCAGAAGTTACCATAGCATATAATTTTGAAACAAACTCAATAGATTTTAAAGTCATCTCTGCAAAGAAGTCAGGATTTACATTTAATGAAGCAGATGTATATTCGAATGAAAACTTCAAAGCTATTGCATGGTTAGATAATGACGATTGCTTTAAGAAAATATTTAAATTCAGTGACTCAACGATGTCAATAGATGACCTTCGTGGAATGTTACCATCGACGTTTACAGTAGAAGGTTCAGCAGGATTGCTTACAAGATTGTCAATTGGTGGTATTTGGTCTCGTGAGAACATTGTTATAAAATCCAGTATAAGTGAATTTGCTGAAGAATCTATATTATGTCTTTCAAACTACATGTATTCGCCGCCGAAGCATTATAGTATAACAAACTTTGTCAGTAAGTTTAACATAAGACTTGTCGAACCTTCTTCAATGAAAGATGTTGTGCTACCTAAAGATGGAAAGGATAGACTCATTATTGAGATGATTTTAATAGCATATTAAATGAGCTTGTTCTTGAAGGTCATTCATGATGAAATAACTGTTGTAGAAGATGTTAGCAATTGTTCAGACATTTTGAAGCGTATAGATGATATAAGAAAGAAGTTAGATAGACCGCAAAGTGGTGAGGGCGAAGCCCGTGAGAACGCTTATGTTTCATTGACTTTCTCCAGTAACGAGAACTTTTATGAGATAATATTGAAGAGAGATGATTTTAATATGGTGTAAATGGTAGCTTGGGCAGCTTTAGGCGCAATGGGAACAAAAGCATTAGCATTTGGAGCAAAAGCACTTGGAGCTTATGACGCAGTAAATAAAATGAGTGGAGGAAGGGTTTCGAAGACATTAGATGCAAATAAAGGGAAGATTGGAGGCTGGGTTGCAAAGAAGTTAAGATTAAATAAAATAGGGCTCATAAATAAAGCATCCAATTTGGTTGCGACTGAGTCAGAAAATGCTTTAGGAAAGGACGATGAGTTTGCAAAACACGCAAAAGACTTTAATGACCAGATGAAAGGTGAAACAATGCATTTAAATAGAGTCGATGGAACTAAAGAAAATGTTTCTTCTCCACCAGTAGTTCTTCCGTATGGTCCCTATGGAATGTATGGAAACCCTTACGAAAGACCATTTGACCCATTGACTGGTGGAAGTAACTGGTATCATTACGGCCGAAGAAGAAAGACAGTCAAGTTGGAGACAGACGTGAAGAAAGCAACTAAAAAGAAACCAAGGAAGAGAGTTATAAAGCAATGAATTCAACAGGGTGAAAAACCGGGTGAAAAAAGAGGTGAGATTTCACCACTTCACCTAAATTTATTTTTGTGCTATGTTTTCATACGTGTGAGGGTGGTGATATCATTTATTTTTAAGTTTATTTTTATATAAATGACAGAACAAAAATAAAACATATCTACTCAACAGGAATGAGACCCTTACTGACTATGTATTCGTTTAATGCTTTATGAAAACAATGGTACATATTATCGTATGGGTATACACAACGTCTGTTTCCATCGTCGTCGTATATGTAGAGCTCAAATCCAGTCCAACCTTCTTTTGTACAATATGTAGCTTTATTTAAGTATGTATTTATGTAGATAAGGCAATTTTCTTCATCGCTCCAGAAATAATTTTTCGTCTTTGTTGAAATAGTTTTCGTTCCTCTACGTCCATAAGGAATGTATGCAATAAATTTAGCATCATAAGGTATTATAATATATTCAGGGTTTCTTTCATCGTCAATGGGTCTGTCTTTGTTAAAATGCATGTTTCTCAGTTTTACTTGAGTTTTGAATAGTTCACGGAAACGTTCTGGGAAAGAGTCATAGTAAATGTAGTCGGACATGTCTTTGTAATGAAATAAAAAATTTAAAAAATAAAAATAAGGTTATTTTTTATTTAGTGAGGATGGTAGTGAAGTCATTAGTGAAGTCATTAGTGAAGTCGTTTATGTGTCAGACGGTTTTGTAAATATTTAAGGTTAAGTTGGTGTTATGGCTGTATTGTAAAATATACGTTACTGGTTTTGTAAAGTGTCAAACCGTTATCTTGGGTAAGGTGGAACGCAGTGCCGCCGCACCCAATATAGGGATACTAACTTCCTGCCTAGTCTCCTCCTTGGTTCATTCTCTTCAACTTCTTCATCCTGAGCAATGTCTTCTGCATCTACTTGGCCATCACCTTCAATTGCTTCGTTCTCAATCTCGGGCTCTTCTATATCTAGATTTCTGTCCAATTGATCCTCTGCCACTTCATCCAAATGATCAGGGGTGTAGCTCCTTGGAGGGATTTCAAGTTCAGCATTGATAGGTATTGGTTCTTGGAAGAAGAGTGAAACGTCTGGCTTGTACTCAGTATGCATGTTCAATTCTGCGCGGATGACTGACCGGCCCCATGGAGTTAGACCAAAGGCAAATTTCATCAAAGCGTAGTTGCCCTGTTTGTCAAAAACTTCATTCATGTTGGCGATTAATGCATCTGCAATGCGCTTTGACGAACTTGATAATTCAGGACGATTTGCAATTCCGGTCAACTGCTCAATCGTCGATTGAAACATTGGATAGATGTAGCAGAAGCAGCCAACGTCACTCTCTGCATAATTCAAGAGTTTCTTGATTGGTAAAAGAATCTCTTCGAAATTTAACAACCATTGTGGAAGTCCATCCTTGAAATCAATTCCCATATCCCTTAAGATCTGAACAGATTCCGGTGGATCATCCATATTGAACAATTCATAAATTTTAGGGTGTTTTTCTTTTATCCACTTCAGAAGATCCCAGAAAAACATCCAGCGATGATCCGGAACATGAATAACCCTCATATTCAATGCCCTTCTCGTGTCCGGCTTCGATAACTCCTTGCTTATCGCTTTGCAATAATTAATTTGCATTGCGAAAGCTGCACAATTGTCTGCCGTATGCTTCACCACTAAGTTGAGGAGATGCGCAACACATCGGATATAAACGGTTTGAAGACCCGGATATAGTGCTCCGCATCTCCTCCAGTGGCACAGCCCTTTAACTTGGGCGGGGCATCCATCGGCAACAATTGCAGAAAGGAAATCCTTTGGGAAGGTAAAACATTCAAAGAAATTATTGTAATCCCTGGCATTCCAACCATCAGCGATCATAGTATCAATGAAGATATGGTTCTTCATTTTTGCTGGATTGCTAGCCATCACAAAAAAGCCATGCCGGCTTCCGTGTGATGCCGCATCAATTGTTATCGAATAGTAGCCCATCTTGTCAAGCTCAACGTGTATTTTTGGAGCTACCAAGTCGGCTAATGTAATGATTCCATCCCTTATCTCGTCTCTTCTATATGGGATCTTGAGTTGAAAATTGATTACTCCCTTGAAGGTGGAGTAGACATGTCGGGCGAAATCTTCTAGTACACCTGAAGCGGCCATATTGATTGACATGTTGGTATCCACAACAAATTTTACAACATAAAGTAATTTTCTATCTTGTTTTATTAAATCTCTTCTCGTATATGGATTATTTTCACATTGTATTTGATATATATGCTGATGATCTTCATCAAATTCTGATGGTTTTCGATGATAAATGCAGCGCATATATGTTTTTGTTAGTAAATTGTAATGTATCGCTAAACAATAACAATAAAGTCTTTTTCATTCTTTCGATTTTTCGCTTGTATCTGGAAGATAAGCAATATTGAAACATACTCGACATTTATTATTAGTTGAGAATTTAGTATCCTCGAATTTTGGTAAGGGAGGTACTTTTCGAGGGATATTTTTGGGAGGAAGTTTGCAATCAATCCATCCCTCAAATTTGGATTCATATTCATCTTGTGTTTCAGTCATTAATTCTTAAAAATAAAAAGGGTAAAAACTAAATAAAATGGGTAAAATTCAATAGTGTCTGTGCTATCGTTCAATTTGAAGGTGTCTTTTGAAACCGCAAGACACATTGAATTTTTGAATAGTGTATTATGGTTTGACAGACACCAATGAAAAAAATAAAATGATATTTATTTTAAATATATAAGATCCTTATATAAAATATAAATATTTTATCGTTTTATTTTCTTGTTTTAGAAAATAAAATCGTTTTAAATTACTTCTTCATTTAAATTATAACAATTATTTTTGGTTTTATATTTTTTTGGATCAAATCCATTTTAATAGAATTTATATACTATTCATCTATTAGTAAACACTACCGTATATTATTTTTTAAGCTATCTTATTTTTTGAACTTTTATTCAAATCTTTGGTCGCAAGAAGAATTGCATGATAAATAAAAACATGTAATCAAAGTCAATTTTATTTTTCATATTCAAATGGACTGAGTGTTAACATTTAACATTTTTTGCTAATTGTCGTCAAAAATTAGGCGTAAAGCAAAAATTGATATTTCATATGGTTTTATGATAGATAAGCATTATATTCCCACTCATTATATTCGTAAATTTTGAGGTTTATCCTTCGCTTTTAAGATCAATGAATTTGATTTTTATATAAAATAGTTATATATTAGAAAATAATATGAGTTTATGTGATATTATTTTTCAGAAGATTTTGTGTTCTTCTTCAAAATTTTATTTTTTTTATTAAAAAGAATCTTTACAAAATATACATTTACTTTAATTAATATTTAAAAACGTGCTCTATCAAAAGTTCCAAAAATTCAATATTTTAGCTTTTCTGAGGTGTCACTTTTGATGAATTTCTGTTTACAACATTATAAAAAAGAAAAAATAAAGCACGTTAAAATTTTTCTTTCTTGATTTTTTACAAAATCTACTTAGAATTATGCAAAATATGACTAAATAATTATAAATTTCTAGTTAAATTTTAATTTTGATAAATAATTTAAATTTCAAAATATCAAGTTCAGTTCGACTATGTATGTAGTAATTCCTCAATAAAGTGCCAAAAACCTATTAAAATATATGAACATTTTCAACATTTTAATGTTTTTATTTAAAAATTTGATGGAATATGAGCTTCAAACAATTATTATGTAAATAAAAATAATTAAATATATGTATTTATTCGTATTACAACCGTAGTAAGTCGATTCTTCCTTTCTTCTACTGAGTTTTGAATTTGATTTCGAATTGTAAAGAGATTCAAAGGGAAAATACTAGCGGATAAAAACTACCTCCATGAAAGGGTCATAATGGAGTCAAGTTGTATTTTTTGATATTTTTTGCTTTTCGAGCCTAAATAGGTAGCCAAGATAATGCCTAAAAATAAGGTTCTAAATTCTGAAGTTTACATGATCCTCTCGTGTGCACCCTTAAATCTTATTGAATTTTTCATTTGTATTTTTATTTTTTTAAAGAAAAATGAACACGTTTAAAAGATTCTTCTGAACAGATCGAATTCTTGTTTGTAATGTCAAATCATTAACAAAATTTATTCATTAGGTTATTTGTTTTGACTGTTGAGTACTGTTCTTGAGTCATGAAGCTGAAGATAAGAAAAGGAGTTCCTCCAGTTGCTTAATAAAAGTTATACCCTTGTAGATAATTTCATCAAAACTGGAAAAAAAAAATGAATGCGACTCCAATTTCAAAAAGTTGGATCGCATCATTTTCTGAGTCGTAGAATTTTATTATTATTGAAAAGAAGTTTTGATTAGAAATTAATAAAAAACAAGCAAACAAGAGTGATTTTTATTTGAATAGTATAAAATCAAGAAATATGAAAAATTAATCTGTACGTTTATGGGGATCAACTATTTTCTTCCATCTTAATCTAATATACAACATATAAACAAAAAGCAAAAGGTAGCCTAAAAGGCGAATTGCTATTATAATTACGCGAGGTAAGTGCATTGTTTGAATAATAGAAGCTCTCAATCTCAATATCGACGTAAATAGCTCTAAAAATATTGAAATAAAGGACAAACTACCGATTTGATTCGCTTTGTATAAAGAAAATAATTGTAAATATGGAGGAGGGACTTCGAAGTATTCCCAAACGGTTAAACAAAAAAGATATAATTCGTTAGAAAGCAAGCCTTTGATGTGCAGAAAATAAGCAAAGAAAAACGTTAATATTGATATTTTCCATATAATAAATTTCTTTCGTATCAAAGCAATGTATGTGAGTATTACTAAATCTTCTAATACTCCACAAATTTCTGGATATCCTTCTAGTAGAGTGTATTCCCAATTTATCGAAACATATGTACTGTCAATAATGAAATTTACAATCCATGTTGGTAAACTTAAGCTAACAGCTCTATTTTGTGATGCTATTTTGATCAATTGCGGTAATCTGTTAAATAATGGATACATTTTCAAACAGAACTTGATGATTTGGCCTGTTAAAATCTCTCGACATTGAGTATCGTTCCACTTCATCTTAAGGAATAAGTTTTTGGCACATTGTCTCCCTATTAGGCGAAAGAATATGATGAAAAATATCATTCAAAGATTAAAATATTTCAAAATTAACAGTGATTTTTAATCTTATTATTCGTATTTATCATAACAAGCAAATATCAAAGATAATGGAGATACCCCCTAAATAATAGTTTCAAACGTTTACGTTAGCATTAATATTCATATGTCAGAACAAGCAGTAGCAGCTAAAGAACCAAGTACAAAGAGCAGGGATGAACATAGTGAGAATAAATCACAAAATATCTCTCGTAAATCAGAACATGAATCACAGAATATCGATGATTTAAATGAAACCGAACAAGACTTAACTATTCCGGAAGAAGAAGTTAAAGAATTACCACCAAGTCGCTATTCTTATGTTTCTCGTGAAAATGCTGGCTGGGTTGACGAAATACTTGGCTTTGATGGAATTAAGCGTCTTGGAGAAAAACCACATCCAGTGGAATTGATATTTGAGCTGACAGCTCATTATGTTCCAGAATTGCATAGCATGCCAAATATCTGGAAGACTCCAAGAAATCGTCTGAAATCCAAATTAAGAAAAGTCAGAGATTTATTTATTGCATGGGGAATCCAATCTCCATTACACTGGTGCTCTTTTGTAGATTATGATGAGAATGATGAACGCTCATTTTTAAATTATAATTTATCATTAGCTGCAATGAAATGTCATTTCTTAATTGAACAGAGGAACAGTCTACAAGAAGCTCAGCTTGAACAACTTCGCATATGCAGACAGATGAAAGAAGAATGCGACGCAAATCGTCAGAAAATTGAGAAAGTCTTGAAACTTGTAAAACAAAATCCAAATCTTCCATTTGCTGGTCTTATTGAGCAGCTAATTACAAAGGAACCATCTTGTTTCAAACCATTGGAAGATGAAGCAGCTGAATAAAAATTTGATTGTTACGTTCTTTATTAATTAATCACATATTTCTTCGTCCTTTTAAGAATGCAATCGCGACAGCTTATATAAATTGGACTAACTAGAAGAATTTTTTTTATTGAAAATTTGAGAATATTTAAGCTTTTGTTTCAGGTTGATTAAGAGGAAATTTGTTTAAGAAACCAGAAATCCAAAGAATGTATGAATGATCTAAAACATTTTTCAATCATTCGATTATAAACATCAAGCAAATTGGCACAGACAGAACGTGATAATCCACACATAATCACAACAGATTTATATATTTATACCCAGACAATGAGGATTTTTGATCATCTTCTACATTTTCCTTCTTATGAAGCACAATTAAATCATAAAAAGTAGATAGTTTGTGGTGGAAAATGTTCTGTGATCATATATTTGTATATCATCAAATGGGATGCAGTTTCTTTATAAAAATGATGTTTAGAATTTTTGTCACTTTTTAAACATATATGGCAAATCCACCTTATATTCGAGACATGCCTCCTCGGCCACCTCCACCCATAATTGAAGACAGACGAACAGATTCCTATTTAAAATCAGTATATTATCAAGGATCACCTGAATACCACAATCCTCCGCCAAACTACCAAGCGCCACCACCATATGGAATTAATTACATGATCCCCCATAGTCCTCCTATACAAAATCCTGTTTTAAGAGGTCCTCCACCACCATATCAAATTCCACCTCATGAATATCGTCCAGAACAAAAGCAAAATTATTTCTCAAAGGAAAATATAGAAAGCCTTCGATCAAATCCTATGCAACCGTCATTTAAACCGAAAAAAAATAGTAAAATTGTTGACAATTTTTCAAACAGCGATTATGCTGAAGCTCCACCACATGCGACTACAAATGCTACTAAGATAGAGCCAAAAGTTGTTCCGAAACATCAAGAGCCAAAACCAGAAGAGCGAAAAGTTGAAATTCCAAAACCAGAAATATCTCAAGAAGAAAAGGAGAAAAATGAAAAATTATCAAAGTACTTTGAGCAAATATGTCCAAATAATGAAATACCAAAGTATAAACCTGTCGCTGAAGAAGATCCTCAAATTTCTACTTTAGTTCGAACCCTAGGTCTTTCAGAGTATACTTCAGCTCCTTACTGGAGTGATCTTAAATCAAGTAACATAACTTCTGCTATTACATCCCCCATTTTAAGTAATTTAGGACCGCAACAGCTCTACTACAACGTTTAATGCATTTTTAGACATAGGCTCTTAATATTACATAACAAATTTTAATGAAAGAATGAAAAATTTACAAAAAAAAATTATAATTTTTTTTTCAAGGTCAGTTGACCTATATTTTGATGCCTATCTTAAATTATATCGAAACATGATGACAAAAACTCTTGAATCAGCGGTTTATTCTACAAACAAAAAAATAAAAACATTCTTTTTTTTGTATGTATAAAAAATAAACTGTTCTTCTTAATTCACAAATCCAGCTAATGACATTTTTTGTTGAAAATTTGATTGATAAAAATTCAATTTGGATATTAAAAAAAATTAGATATTGTTGGTAAATCCAGTTGTAAGTAATATGTCATATTGTAAGGAATTGTATTGGACTTGTTTTTTTGTTAAATTATTTTAAATTTTTGAAAGAAAGGAATGTTTTGGAGCTGATCAAAACTAAATTACTGAGGGACACCTGTAGCCCAGATTTTTTGTGCTGTTCTTAAGTAAGAAAGGCCTAATTCTCGATCACCGTTTTTAATGCAGCTTGCTCCAAGATCAAGGTTCTTTTGTATTGCTTGGTGAACTTTAGTTGGATGAGTAATACCGGATTGGATAGGAATGCCGATATCTTTGAAATATTGACGAATTTCAGTGGCATTATAGGATTCTCCAAGCTGAGGTTGTTGTAAGATAGGCTTGCTGACATCAATATGGTAGACTCTTTCTTGTACATCCTCTTTTTGAGGTTGTTCTTCAATAATTTCCTTATTTTCTTCATTTTCTGCCTCTGGTTTAGCATCCTCTTCCTTTTTTGGCGGAGTAAATTGTTGTAAAAGACGAATGAGCTTTGAGCAGGCGAGATGGCATTTGATTTCTCGAGACATTGCTTGTTCGCCTTCAACAATTGAATATAAAACAGAACATAAAACGAATTGATCCGGCATATGGGAATTAATAATGCCTGCGCTAAGCTTTTCCTGAAGTGCTCCATATAATTCGTTAGCTACGAATTCAACTTCTCGTGGTCCGTCAACAGGGAATTTAGGTAGTTTTTCGGTGAATAACTTGATAAAATTTTTCGTCTCACCAGTGGAAGAATCAATTTCTTTGCAACTGTCAATGAATACATGATACAAAACAATAGCAGCTGATTTGTTAATCGGTTCTAAGCATAATCCTGAATAAAAATAATGAGCATAATCTTGAAATTCCTTAGGAATTGCAGTCATTAAAAAAATATTTGAGTTGTCAAATTTTTGCCGGTGAAAAAAACAGAAATTCCTGAGTGAGTAAATAATAAAAATCAATACTAGATATGCAAAATGGTAATGCATTTAACTGTTGGAAATGCATAAAACATAATTAGTTAACAAAAAACCTACCAAATCTTCAAAATATCGAAGAAAAATTAATTAATCGATTCTGATACTTAAAAATATAATCTTGTTTCTATCAAGCATATATATAGTTGAATTATCAACTAACTGCGAAGAATTTTCGTTATTTTCAAATGAAATCAAAAATTGAGTAGCAATACATAAAATTTGAGCAAAAAATTACTATGCAATACAACACTATTTACCGTGCTAGGTCTAATTGCTAATTTATCCAAAAAATAAAAATCTCGCACGTTTAAAAATTGGATGTCTGAAAGCTCTTCAAGCACGACAAAATTAGTTAAAACAGTTTCCGAGCTTGCAGAATCTCCAGCTCCATCAACACCATCAACCCAAAGCATAAATTCGTTACTTGCTGATTGCACTTTCTCAACACCAACATCATCGTTATCTCCTTCATTAATAAGCACTCCACGTTCAGATAAATACTCAGACTCTATAGATACTATGATGCTTAGTACTTCGCTTAATGATGAGAATTATTCTCAAGAAATAAATTCATTTTTAAAAGATTTCAATAAAAAGTTTGATGTTACAGCAAATAGTGTTCATGACATCATAGATATTGTTTCTACCTTATTGCAAAGAAAAAATAAAACTAATATGATTCAAGAAAAATTAAACAAGCAGATTCAAGATCTACAAAGTACAAACTTTAAATTAACATCAGAGAATGATCAGTTACGATTCCAGCTTGCAGATCTTCAGAGCAAATCTTCAAATGCTGAACATTTATGCACAAACCTAACAAATCAAAACAATGCTTTGAAAGATACTAACAACACACTTCAGGAGGAAATTAAAACTCTTAAGGCTTCCTTAACATCGATGCAGGATATAATGGAAGGGCAAATACAAGACTTGCAAAATTTAGGTAAGCAGAGAATTGATCTTATCACCATTTGCAATAAGCAGACCAACTTGTATCAAAAATTAGAATCGTGTATGAAAGCAAAAGTACCCGAACCAGTAGTTAAGAAAGAAATTCCAAAAATTATAGAACAGAAACCAGACTTATCTCAGGAACATTATCAAATCATAGCATCTATGATAAAAATAATTGATGAATGTATCAAAACAGATTCAAATCCATATAAATCAATAAGAGACGATTCTAATTTTGAACCAAAAGAGAGAATTATGCGCATTACCAAACTCCTTGTAGAAAACTATAAGCAAGAAAAACAATTATGCTCTCAATATGAGCAAGACAAGGCTAATTTTGAAAAGAAATCACAAACTTATCAAAAGAAATGCTTTGAAATTTTAACTCTTTTTGAAGGACAACTTGACTTCCTACAAAAGCTTTCACATAGCACAGACCTCCAAAATGCACTTTTATACAAAGAAAAAACTGCAACATCGGTAATTTTATCAGATGATGATAAAACAGTTTTGATGCGAAAGTGTGCTAATTTGAGGAAGTTTGTTGACGAAACTTTCATTAATCTTTCTCAATCCAAGATTGAAGATATCATGAACACAAGCGATTCTACTGAAACAATCAGAGTTTTCGATCTCTTGAATACTGATGAACCAGATAATCTCCTTAATAAAGTTCTAAGCTCAATTGGAGAGAAAACTGATGTTGATATTCGTGAAATATTTGATTTGTTCAGGGCTCAACTGTTTATGAATTGTTTGCTAAAGAATCACATCTCAGATATGCATATTCGAGTCGCAAGAATTGGCCAAGAAAATACATCACTTAAGAAATTGTTACAAGAGACAAGAGAAAAGGATATTGTTCCAGTAAAACTCAGGGCTGAAGATTTAGAAAGAAAGTACATGAAGATCAGGAATTTCTTATCCAAATTTGTTCCAGTTGATGATGTCACACCAACCCTAACGTTAATCAAGCGTGCAATGAATGTAGTAAAGAACACAACAGAAGAATCCAATGCTGCTGTTGAAATGGCAGAAAAGTTAAAGAAAGAACTTGATACTGTTACTAAAGAGAGAGATGCCTTAGCGCTTTACTTGAAGAAATCTCAGAAGGACAATAATAAGACAAATAAAGAATCAACCAAGCTTTCAAAGCAAACAAAAACAGAATTAGCTAAAGCTCAGGAGGAGTTAGCTCAAATTAAAGAACAATGTACTAAGTTCACAGATGAAATTCAGGCATTAACTAAAACAGTTGAAGACAAAAATGCTGAGTTACAGAAGAATAAAGAAGACTTTGAAAGGCAAATGCAAGTATTACAAGATAAGATTTTGCTTTTCAATGAAGAAAAGAAACAAAATGATGAAAAACAGGCAGCATTAATTTCACAAGTCGAAGAGGATAAGAAAGTAATTGAGACCACAAAGAAACAGAGAAATGCATTAAAACGTAAATTAGACCAGACTGTCGAATCTAATAAAAATATTGCTGACACAATGGAGAAACAATCGAATGCAATGAAAGAAAATTACACAGCTACTATAAACTCATTGCAATCTCAATATGAAGCTTCCTTAAAAGAACTTGAGAACCAACAAGCAAGTATGATGGATTTACAGTCTAAATGCCAGCAATTGACATCAGAGAACTCCAAATTAAGAGTGGAAAATAAAACATTGGAAATGAAGGTTAAAATGTTTGAAGGTAAAAGTCTTGTAGACCAGCAGAATATTCAATCAAGAATAACAGCTCAAGTAACCGCTGCTCAAATGGAGAATGCTAACATCATATCTTCCCTCAAACAAGTTATTGAAGAAACAAAGAATGGCTTCCAAGAATTGTTTGGCGGAAGATATATTATTCATGAATTAAGTGAAGCTGTAGACTTGGTTCAAAAAGAGCTTTCTCAGCTCAGTCAAAAGGAAATTCAATATGGAGAACTCCTTGAAGAATTTGAGAAAACTAAAAATGTTTTGGGAATTACAACTAATGATTTCAAGTTAAACGAAATTGTTTCAAATATGATGAAGCAAATTGATGAACTGAAACTTTCTTTGGAAGATTCAACAAAGAAATATAAACAAAATCAAGATGATGTTGATAAATTTAGGAAAGAAATTAGAAAATCTGAGAACCAACTCTCGCAGCTTAGAGCATGGGAAAACTGGTCAAGAAGAATATATTCAGTTATAAATGATATGGATTCACTTAATATGTCTAATGATGAAATGAGATTAGTGTTAGAAGAAGCTCTTCTAGCAAGTGTATCTCATAAATCGATATTCTTCAGGACAGATATGCTCAGAACAGAAAAGAATTTAATGGTCAAATTCGATAAAAGAATATTAAATACAAGATCTGTTGCAAAGCCAACATTCAGAGCGGTTCTTATTGCAACTCTTGCTGCAAGAAGGGTATTTAAACTAGGTGGAGCGATTCCACTCAATATTCATGACTCGCCGATATCTTTCTATGAAACTCCAAAAAGGAAGAATTCGGTGAAGAATTCGGTGAAGAAATCGGTTTCCAGTTCAAAAAAGAAATCTGTTCTATATAGTTCAAGTATGAGAAAATCTGTGATACCGATGTGGGCATGAATTGTTTTGTATTTTGATTAAAAATTGTTATTTTTATGATCTTTTCGTTATATTTCCCCATAAATTTTATGTGTTTGGATAAACCATGAAATATTTTATAAAGATCACATAAGGACGTGACTGTTTTGCAATTTCTGAAAAATAATATTATTTCACGGCCTGATTCTTTTCACAGTGATATTGAATGTCATCTTCTTCTTCAAATTTGTACACTAATTGCTCTTTATTGAACATTAATGAATTTGAGCATTAATAGTGTTTTCAGTGGATCTAATCGTTTCAACATGCACACACAATAATTAAAAATGGTAAAATTTATATCAAATGTTGAAAAGCTCATCAAAATTCAATCTCAAAAAAATCTTTTATCCAAATTCTAATATAATTTGTCAAATCGGTAATCCGATGGTACGCATATTAATATTTAACTGTCAAAAATAACTGATCTTGGACAGGAATTGAAGAAAAATGCAAAGACGATATCAAATAGCCCTTTCTTTATAAATAATATGAAATATTATAGTTTTCATTTCAAAATCCCTAAAATTCCTAAATCGTCCCATGGGGCATATTGTTCATGTCACATCACCGATTGCAAAATAAACTATTAAATTTTGCCACTTTTTCACACCTAAATCTGGGGAAATGGCGAATCCATTAGCTTCATACCTTGCAGCAATTCGCAGAACACTTCAGGCTTCACTTTGCCTTCGTAATTTCGCTTCTCAAGAAATTGAGCGCCAAAACAAGCCAGAAATTGAAATCGGCAAGACACCAGAAGTCATTGCACGCCCACTTCTTATTTCTCGTTCTCCATACGAAAAAATCTATATCGAAACAGCAATCAATAGCGTTCGTATTTCCGTCAAAGTAAAGCAGATCGATGATGTCGACAGACTTCTTGCTAAAATGTTCATGCGCTTCCTTGCTCAGCGTGCTGATCAGTTCCGCATTATCCGCAGAAAACCAATTCAGGGATATGATATTTCCTTCCTTGTTACAAATATTCACACAGAACAAATGATTTTATCTAAGTTGATCGAATTCATCATCACATTCTTAACAGATGTCGATAAGGAACTTTCCGATATGAAGATCACCCTCACAAAGCGTGCTCGTAACTGCTCTGAGGAATACCTTAAGATCTTGGTCTAAATTCTACTCTCGTTCAATAAACGGAAAATAATTGATTTTTTTATAACAAATATTTATTCTTTATTCATATTTTCTCTAATACCTTCATGAACATGATTGTTTTGAAGGAATAACAATAAACAACCACCAATATCTATAATATCGCGATGGGATAGCTTAGCTACCTCACCAGGAAGTAATAATTTTCCATTAATTATAATATTTGAGCCGAGACATTCTATATAATAATTGAAATCGGTGCAAAGCTTAATGGAGGCATGCTTACGTGATATAGTTTGAATATGATATGGAGTAAGGTCTATATCAACACCGATGAACTGAGAATTACGACCAATAAGAGTCTTAGGTTTCGTAATTTTATGTGGACCTAATTTTCCAAGTAATGCAGCGTATTCTCCTCTCTGAAATTCGCTCTGTACTTTCTTATCAACTTCATCTAGCACTTTGGTCAATTCTTCCATGAAAGGAATGTTGACAGCATGTGATAAGAAATATGGTGTTAATTGATCAACTGTATTAGCTATTTGCGTGAGTTGATCTTCAGTGTATTTTTTGAGAATTTCCTTCTTGAATTTGATGAAATCGTCAAGTTGAGTTTGATATAAACTTTTTCCCGAAATACTGAGAGCAAACTGTCTGGATCTTAACTGTGCAAGAGTTCGACTTATATGGAAGTAGTTTCCGAATGTTTTAGTCACATCAGAGGCTTCTGATGTGTTTTCTAAACGTAAAGAATTTACTAGATAATAATCTTCAACAGTAGTGAATGGTATTTGTCCACGAAATTGGAAAATATTGTTATTGCAAAACTGTTTCACACGTTCTAATAACAATGGTTGCTTCATTAACTGTAAGAAACGTTCCAAAATCTGTTGAGGAGTATGAGATCCTGGAATATCTGTCAAATTTGGAAAAGATGCGACTGGAGAACAGAAGAAACACCATACACAGAAGGCATCTTCTTCTGCTGTCCATGGTTTATTTTCGTTCTCAGTCATGATTGTCACCTTTTTTGTTAGTCACTTTTCATATTTTTCTCATAATGGATAAAATCGGCGGCCTTCTTGAGATATTAGCAAGCAAACCACATGAGATAGATCCAACTGAATTTTATGACATTCTCAAGTTATTCAACTCTACGAATCAGCAAGATTTGCTTTTAGTCACATTTTTAACAAAGGCATGCCTTGATTTTGCATTGAAAAATCTGTACAATTTTAGTGTTGATGAAATATTCAAGATCATTTGGAATAACGTTTGTTTGTATCATATTCCATATCAATTACATCTTGAAAGATACTTAGAAGCAACAACTAATGAAGAAACATACAAAATAATTACAGATTTCAAGAATAGAGCACAAAAGTGAAAAATGTATTTCAAATTCAAAAAAGAAAGTAATTATTCTATTTGTTTTTATTTTAGTTAGCGTAAGTGTAAACGATTTTTCTAGTTCTTAACAATTTTAATCTCGAATTTTTTTTACAAATATAAAAATATTGATTAATGATTGATATCATTATTCATGAAGAAATCTTTGATGAGGTTCTCAGCTTCATTACCTTATTTAAAGGAATTCTTTATTTTCCTATCATTTATGATTTGTTGATAAGAGAAAACCCAATTGAAAGTATGATTTCAAGACATGTTATCTTAATAAAACTTAAATATAAAAGATGAACTATGCTAAAGCACTAAAAATTTCAAAATATCATGGGAAACTGAAAAGCATATCATTAATAAAGAATATATGTTGTATTTGATCTGTTTTTGGATGCCCATATGTTCTCAGAGGTAAACTCTTTTTAAAAAAGGGTTAATGACGCTACAGTTTGAATAGCAAATATGTGCTCTCAATTTTTCAAGTCCGATCATTTATGAGGATCAGACCATTATTCCAGCAATTCAACGTATTAGAATTTTCCCTCACCTTTTTATTCGGATAAATACGTGACATTTGGATGAGAAATCATCTGAATTTTTACGGGTTTCATCGATATAATCCGTTTTATTTCAAACAAAATGAAACGCGAGCAATAATGTATTCGTGGAATTTCAGAAAAAATATTATTCTCCAAACGGGTTAAATTTTATCAAAATTTGAGAAGACCAAACTCCTCTATTCAATTTGATTTGTTTGAAACATGTATATTTATTGGATATAATTAAGATTTTGTTGATTTCGAATTTAAATTGAACGTTCAAAAACAATAATTCACAGCATAAATCTGAACAACTATAAATTTTAGTAATAATCATAACAAGCAAATTGAAAGCATGTTTTGAACTATAAAAAGGTTGAACTCGTATTTTGGTTACTCAAATTATGACGAGTGGAGCAGTTGATGTATACGGCAATCCAGTCGAAGCCCCGGCGCTTGAACAAACTCCTGATAATATGGAGCCAGTTGAAACCCAACCATCCTCAAAGAAATGGAGAATTATTAATTACATTGGAATGTTGCTTATTGGTTTAATTAACAATCTTCCATACTGGGTTGCTTATGCTAATGCCCAGGCTGTCTGTACTCATTTTAATAAAGACGGCTACATCGGTGCTGTATCTTGGGGAATTGTTATTTTATCAATCTTTGCTACAATTGGCAATGCTTTTCTCACAAGTAAAAACGTTTCTTACAACATTAGATCAATAATTAACGGTGCATTTATGTTTGTTGGTCTTATTGGTACAGCAGTTTCGCCAAACATCTTCGTAGCTATTCTTTTCATATCATTTGTCGGTGTTTCATCCGACTTTGGCGAGGGTGTTATGCTTGGATATTTTGCATCACTTGATAACGATGCCTTACTTGGCGCATGGGGTATTGGAACTGGCCTTTCTGGTGTTTGTGGAGCTGGTTATTCCCTTATCTGTCAAAAATTCAAAGTTTTCTACTTTTTATCCTTCATTTGCATGGCTCCAGCAGGAATTTTATATCCTCTTATCTTCTACTTCATGCTCAGAAATCCAAACGTCGATACTTCAAAGCCAAAAGAAGAAGAACAAGAAAAACTTGAAGATATCGAGAAAATTGAAAGAGACGACGAAGATGAAAACAGCGAAGACAAAGTACCTTTCTGCTCATGCTCAAACTGGTACAAGTCTCTTCGTTTTATATTGAACAATCTCGCAATGTTCTGCTTCCAATATGTTTCTCTCATTTGTCTTACAGACTGCTCAATGACGAAGCAGCAGAGAATTGATGAACCATTCATTTTCGGCTACTTCTCCCTTGGCTATCAATGTGGTGGTCTTATTGGCCGCTCAATCAAGAAATGGTTCCTAATTAAGAAATTAGAAATAACAACTGCAATTACCGGTGTTCTTTTTGTCATCATGCTCGTCAATTCCATTGTAGTATTCATTGCGCCAATATACATGCTCATTCCATTGTTCCTAATCGGATTCTTCGGCGCAATCAGTTACATGTCAGTATTTGCCGTCATCATGGAAGTCCCGAATACAACTCAAAAGGAGCGCGAAATCATTACAAACTATGCTTCTGTTTTTATCGGAGGCTCAATTCAAGTTTCGTCGCTGATTACTTTGCTATTACAAAATGTAATCATCAAGAAGCAATGTAATAGACAGTAACTATTTAACTTTTCCTTTTTATTTAGTTTAAATAGCATTTCTATCCTTATTTAGTTTAATAAAATAAATTATTATTCTATTGATCAAATTTATAGAGTACTTCTTTTTAAAACATGTATAAATATGCTTTTCTATTAAATTCATTGCATTAATATTCTCGTATATCTTGATTATACTGATAATGATTCAAAAAATCAAGAAGAAACTGTTGAAATATAGGCTTTTTGAAGGGATACGTTGTTTCAATATATTATGGATATCTCTTTCATTGTGGAATAAATACGCGTTGTAATTTCCTTGCAATATTTGATATCGATTTTGGAAATTTATAAAGATTTTAAAATTTGAATTGAAGATGATCGTTTGCCTTTTACATTCAAATTTTATTTGGTTGCATGTTGAGTTTCTTATTTTTGCTTGCTACTGCGGAAGAGCAAAACAAGAAAAAACTAAAGGTTGGATACGCAAAAACACTTACAGATAGCTATTTCACGAAATTTGTTGAAAAAAGGAAGAATAAGAAAGAAATTTGGGTTATCATGCTTCATACAGAAGGAAATAAATTTTCAGATGAGGCATTTCCAAAGTTTATTAAAGCTTCAAATCTTGCCGAGGGAATATTCAGATTTGGCATTGTTTACACTAAGAGAAACCCATTAACAGCTAGAAAGTTTGTTGCCAAATCGGTTCCGTCATTTTGGGTATTCCATGAGTCAGGTAAAACAGAATATGTCGGTGATGGAGAGCCATCTGACATTATTAATTTTTGTTCTGAATATTTGCATGATTATACTCACGAATTCGATCCAACTTGGCTGGAGAACTCCACTAAATCGTTAGCTGTACTATTTACAGAAAAAGAAGCAACTCCAAACCTTTGGATGGGCCTTTCAAATTCATTTCATGGAAATCGTAAAGTTAGAATAGGAATTACCCATAGCAAAGACTTGATAAAGCAATTCCAAGCCAATCCACCTGAAATTCGTTTCATGAATTCAACTCTTAACTATACATACGTTGGAAAGATCGAATTCCGTCAAATACAGCGTGATCTTAATGCATTTATCGATAAGCAACTTCGTATACCAGGCGAAATTCCTGATGTTGTGCTTGATTCCACCGAATTTTCAAAACATTGCATCGGCGGTGTTCATAAATGCATAATTTATACAAAGGATACAGACCAATTAGGTTGGAACAGACTCCGCGATAAATACGCAAGTATGAACTACGTTTGGTTCCAAGGAAAGAAAGAACTTCCTTGGAAATTCCTTAAAACGGCCAATTGCTGGATCTACAATCCGAAGACAGAGATGCTCATCAAAGTTGACAGTATGAGCAGCGTTGGCCCAACTTTGGAATCAATTTATTC
The DNA here is from genome assembly GCF_026262505.1 of Trichomonas vaginalis G3. Lineage (NCBI taxonomy): Eukaryota > Parabasalia > Trichomonadida > Trichomonadidae > Trichomonas > Trichomonas vaginalis. The sequence goes on along the minus strand of NC_067206.1, from coordinate 25,139,950 downwards.
AGGTGAGGCTTCTTGGCTGCCTGTCGATCACTATCTTTCAAATGAATTGTAGATTATTGTTTAATAAAAACCATTTTAAAATTTTCAAATTTTGATTTCTCAACTAAACTTATGAAAGTAATAAAAAAATCATAATAATCTTTTCTTTGAATGAAAGAATTATATATATTTGAGAAGTTTGAAGACGTGTAAAAAATAATTTGATGTACGTTTAGAAATTTTAAAATGTCTTCATCATCATCTTTTGATACAGCATCCGGATTTTCTGATGCTATGAGTGGAAGTGAACAATCATTTGGTGGATTTGCTACTCAAAATAATGTCGATTTAGATCAAATTTACAAAGCACAGGATTATGAAGCTAAGAGATTCCAAAAAGAACTTATGAGGAGTCAAAAGAACACCAAGAAGTGGACGAAAACACAGGTTGATACAGTAGCTGCAATCAAAGAAGCCGAAATTGAAGCTAAAAGATACGAACTCGAAAGACTTCAAGCTGAACATGAAGCCGATCTTGCGAACAAAGAAGCGGAAGTTGATGCTGAAATGAGAGAAATACAGACAGAATGTGGAGAGTTAAGAGTTGAAATTCAGGCACTTGAATTTGAACTCAGCCAAGTCAAGGAACAGAGAAAACGCGACTTGTTACAAGTTCGCTCAGATATTGCATCATCTATAAAAGCTATGGAAGCCAAAGAAGTCGAACACAACAATCAAATTGCACAACTCAAAGCAGTATTGGATGATCTTATCCAAAAGCATCAAGCTGATATACAGCAAGCTATGGAAGAAAGCCAGACCAATGAAAACATTATTGACAATCAAATAGCCCAAATTACTGCAACTATTGAAAGAACTCGTAAAGAGTCCTTTAAATCTGATGATTCTTATGCACACAGAATGCAAGAAGCATCTTCAACAGCAGAAATGCTTAGAAGTGAAATTAATGCCTCACATGAGAGAACTATTGCTATGCGTGGTGAAATAGAAAATACTCAACAAAAGCTTCAGATGCTTCAACAAGAGCTTTATAAGGCTGAAGAGCAGTCAAGAATGCTCAAAGAACAGATTATTTATACAGAGGAGCAAAAGAAAGTTATGAAGCAAGAGCTTGATAAGTTAGATAGATCCTTATGGAATAGTAAGAAGACTGTAATCTTACGCAATCAGTAATGTTTTTTATTATGATAAACTATATTTATTATTTTTTTAATAAGTTTAACTTCATTTGACATACACCAAAACAAGTCCCTGATTTATCTGCTTTGCATTATTGCATCACCCTCGAAAATTAAAAGAATCTCAGGAATAAAAGGTGGAAATAAATAAAAAGGGTTATTTCACCATTTTTCCCCAAATATCACCTGTAACGTATAAAAATGAGTACTCATAGACTTCCTGGACAAAAGCCTGATGAGGATGAAGAAACATACCTTGCCAGGATTGAAGCTCGTGTTCAAGAAAAACTAGCAGCAGAAGGCCAAGTTCCAGACAGATTCTCCACATTAACATCTCGTGGAACTTTCCGTGAAGAACACCCAATCTATAGAACAACAAATAACGATTATGGCGCTATGGATATGTCTGAATACGAGCGCCCAGCAACTTACAAAACTGTTTCTCGTCAATTCACAGAAAAGCAGCATCTTGGTATTAACTTTGAGCACGGTGGATTTAACTTATAAACTGTATCTTTTATTTGATAATATTACAAATTCTGATATTTTTAAGATTTTCATCAAAATTAGCGTTTAAGAATTTCACATGGGTATGATTTCATTGCATATGACAATAAAAGATGAATTCTTTGTTATTATTTATTGAAAGAAAATAATTTATATTAGTATTGAATTATCTTATGCAAAATTGATTGAGATGCTACTATTATATAAATATATAGAAATTACATGATATTTACTTATAACTTAACAAAAACAAAAAAAAAGAATAAAATTATTTGGTACTAAAGTTCCAAAACAATGAACTTGATTAGATCAGGAAAAAATACTTGATACAATGAACAACTTTCAGTGAAATCTGGTTCGACATGCATTACATTCAAATGAATTTCATACGTGATGTTATTTTCCTCACAAATCTATAGAAATAATATTGGTGCACAGAAAAGGTTTCATCGCTGCAGGATTTTAATGTATATGGTCTGTTTTAGGATTTAAAAAACGTGGCCTATACATAAACACCTGAACCAGATGATTCATATGCAGAAGATGAAGAAGATGAAGAATCTGACCATCCAGAGATTTTTATCTTGAAAGCAATCATGATGATGGCAATGCATATTCCTGCACCAAAAACAGAACCATAAACAATTCCCATTGTCTTGCCAACTGATGGACCACGTTTGTTATTTTGGTTATTATTGACTTCGCTATCATTCGGTGTTGATATATTTGTAGGATTTGGAATTTCTGATTCAGGAGTCATTGGGGTTTCTGGTGCAGGATTTGGAGTTTCTGGTGTAGGATTTGGGGTTTCTGATTCAGGAGTCACTGGAGTTTCTGGTGTTGGATTTGCTAGAATTGGTTGTGCAACTCTTTTAGTAATTGGGAGACCGCCCAATTTATCTGATGGATATGTATCCAATGCAATAACTTCATCACAAGAAAGAGAATTTTTAAGGAAATTGTCTTGTAGAATAGAATTTCTGAAATATGTGAAATTTGTGATTTTTGCATCGGAAAAAGCATTTTCATCAATGGAAATTCCGTTTTGTGTGACAATAATAGATACATTTGTGGTTGATAAAAATAAATCAGGGATTGAAAAACCATTAATAGATTTGATTTCAACATAAGACAAATTAGTGAAATTGCTTAATGATGGTAAAATTGAACCTTCGAGAAGTCGTCTACTTGGATTTGAGTTTGTCATGTCAAAGATAATTTTTTTGACACTTTGATATAGATATTGATTATTTAATATTGGAAAACCATCATTCATTAATACTAATTCATGAACATTACAATTAGCAAAAGCTCTGTTATCAATAATAGTAATATTATTACGTGCGAATATTGTTATTGATGATAAATTCCGACATCCATAAAATGCCCAATTACCAATAACTGTGACGCTACTGGGAATTGTTATAGATGTAAGACTAGTGCAGCCAGAAAATGCCCCTTGCAAAATTTTAGTAATTCCTTCAGAAATTGATATACTTGAAAGGCTTGAACAGCCATTAAATGTGTCATCTATAATTATGGGAATATTAGGTATGGACAATGTTGTAATTTTTCTGCAATCATTAAATGCACCTTGACCAATTGAAGTAACGCTATTAGGAATTGATATTGTTGTAAGATTATAGCATCGTTTGAATGCTTCCAAACTTATTACGGTAACACTATTAGGAATTGATACACTAATGAGACTATAGCAGCTATCAAATGTCCACGCATAAATTCCTGGAACACCATTAGGAATAGATATTGATTTTATACTTTTACAATTACTAAATGCACTATAGCCAATAAATTGCACGGTATTAGGAATTGATATATCTGTAAGACTTGAACAATAAGAAAAGGCTAAACCGTTGATTGCAGTAATGTTATTTGGATATGATACTGTTGTTAGACTAGTACATTCATAAAATAAGCCGCTTGGAATTATGGAAATTTTATCAGGAATAGATATTGTTTTTAGAGAAGTGCAGTGTGAAAATACTGAACGATCCAGAATACGAATTTGACTAGGAAGTGATATTATTCTTAGCTTAGTGCAGTTATTGAATGCTTCTGCACCAATTTCAGTTACACCATCAGGAATTATTATACTTTCGAGTCTAATGCAGTTAGAAAATGTTTCTTCTTCAATTTTAGTTACTTTACTAGGAATTGATATAGAAGTAAGACTCTTGCAATTTTTAAATGTCCAAGAGCCTATAGAAGTAACGCTGTCGGGTATTGTTATACTTGTGAGGCTAGAACATGATTCAAATGCTATTCCATGAATTGTAACTATGGTACTAGGAATTGTTATGCTTGTGAGACTTGTACAAAAAGCAAATGAAGCAACCAAAATGAATAAGCAACCATGTGGAATTGTTATACTTGTGAGACTTTCGCAATGATAAAAAGCTTTATCACAAATAATAGTAACTTTGTTAGGAATTGTTATATCTGTGAGATTTGGGCAATATGCAAATGTAATTTCACTAATATAATCAAAATTAGCAGAAATCGATATTTGTACACTCATAAGATTAGTACATTCATAAAATGCTGCTAAATATAAATCAGTAACACTATCAGGAATTGAAATACTAGTGAGATTAGAACAATAAGCAAATGCCCATTCACCTATCTTTGTAAGACCCTCTGGAATGGATATACTTATAAGATTAGTGCATCTTAAAAATGCATTGTTACCTATTGTTTTAACACTATTCGGAATAATTACGCGAGTGAGTTCTTTGCAGTTCGAGAATTCCTTTTCATCAATTGATGTTTTAGTATTTGGAACCGTGTATTCTCCAGATGGACACTCACAATAAGTAGCATAAACAAAAGAAAGAAACATTTTGAAAAAAAAATGCCCACAAAATCGGAGTTGAAAGGCAATTCAATTTTTTTGAGAGAAAAAACGTGCGAGAAATATTATTCTTGGTTTATATTAATATGCAAAATTATCAATAAATAATTAGGTCAGGTATGAGGGGCTTCCAGGGGCTGCGCCCCTTCTAGCCCTAAGAAATTTTGCCCAAGACCCAAGAGGAGGACCGAACCCCAGCCGACCAGCCGGTGACAAAACCAAAACCGTTGTTATTTACATCATATTAATGATGTCACTTTTAAAAATGTCACTTTTTGTTTCACTTTTCACAAATTATATATGTTTTCATGCTTTGTCACTTTTCTGTCACTTTTCAGGTAAAAACATTTTTATTATTATATATAAATGAATTTTACAAAACCACCGTTACCGTTCTTTGGAAATAAGAGTAGATGTAAAGATATTATATTGAGAGAACTTAAGAAACTACCGAATGGTCTAACATTTGTAGATTTGTTCGGTGGAAGTTTCTATATATCCCATTTATGTCATACAATATTCCCAGACTCAAAGATTATATGCAATGACTTCGACAACTATATGGACCGTCTCAAACATATACCAGATACAAACAATATATTGAAAGAGTTAAAAGAAAAGATACCTATAGGTAAGATGGAACGTATACCATTAGATAACAAAAATATTGTGAGAGAGGTTTTGAAAAAAGCAGAATATATAGACTGGGATAGTATATCTGCTAGACTATTATATAGTGGTTCTATAAGAGTTCATGACATTGAAACACTTATGTCAAAAGTTTTATATCTTAACTATACAAATGTTTTCAAAGAGGACATAGAAAAATATATTGAGGGTATAGAGTTTGTGAGATGTCATTGGACAGAGTTGTATGAAAAATATAAAGACAAGGAAAATGTTTTCTTTATAGTGGACCCGCCGTTCTATAACACATGGGATTTTCAATACCAAGTAGACTGGACTTTGAGAGACTCTTTAGAAACTTTAGACGTTTTACATAACCATCCATGCTTTTACTTTACATCCGATAAAAGTGGTTTGGAAAACGTTATGAGATGGTTAGAGGACATACATGACTATGAGTTTAGATATGACAAGATAGAATATGAGAGAGGTCCTATAAACCGGAGAAAGTGTCACAATAACGAAATTTTATTAGTAAGTAAATGTGGTTTGAAATAGGACTACTTGTTTTAGGTTTTTTCCATTGTGTCATTTATTTCTTTGACGTGGCAGAAAAGTACAGAGAATATGAAGATGAACCAATGCCTGCAAATGTTCAGTATATGTACTCGTAAGAGATATTTTTATCTAATATTAAATGGACGCACAGAACTTAGCGAATGCACAGCAACCTGGACAACCAAACCCAGAGAATATTCCAAATGAAGTTAGAATACAAACTGCAATGGCAAACTATGGTCAAGTGCCAACAGATGTACAAATGCAAACTGCCATGTCAAATGACGCTGCGTTAGGTTTGCCACCATGGTATGCAAATATGAGATGGAAAGAGTTTTATACAAACCCTGAAGTGGGATATAAACAACTTTATGCAGATGACGCGAACACAGGAGTTGACCCAGAATATGTTTTCTACCAGAGGAGAAACAGAATGTATGAGCTCCAGTTAAAGAATGCTATGGAACTCAACAGGAAACGTAAGAGACTAGGCGGACATTAGATTTTTACATATAGTAAAATGGGTTTCTTCAGTAGTATTGGAAACTTCTTCAGAAGAGTTGGAAGAGGTATATGGAATGGAATAAAAACCGTAGGAAGAGGAATTTGGAACGGAGTCAAAAATATTGGTAAAAGAGTAGGTCAGTTTGTTGGTATTATACCTAAAGACCCTGAACCAGAAGAACAAGCTCCTGTTATACAACAGCCTGAACCTGCACCACAGTCTAGTTGGCAACCAAATCCAACACCTCAACCGTATTAAAAAATTATATTTTTACCGTTCGATAGTAGTTGTATATGAAACTAAGTTCTAAGTAAAACACATGGTATAATGGAATTATTCTTTTTCTTCCATCTGTAGTAAACCATACTTGAAAGTCTGAAATACTTCCACTTGGTGGTTCGTATAACTTTGTAGGTTTTTCGTAAAAGTCATTTGCCAAGCATAAGAAAGAGTTTTGGGCGCCAGAAAATGAAGCATGAACTATCACAGCATCTTGGTCGAAAACATTTTCATATGTTCCATTAGGGTTTTCGACTTCATAAAAGTCTGGGTGTACTGGATATGCTGCAGGCTGATTTAACATCCTCATAAATCTATACCATGCCAAGTTGTTATATTTTGTAGAAATATAAACGTTTTCTCCAAGGTCTTCTATTCTATTGATTTTAACAGTTGCATTTTTCCTGTCATAAATAATATCGAGATGGTACTCTCCCTCGTCAATGTTATACTGGTTTGCATATTCGATATAGATATTGTTTATTTTTTCTTGAAAAGCTTGAAGAGTTGTTTCTAAGTTTACAAGCAAACTAACTTGTAAAAGTTTTCCCTGTTCAAATTTCTCATACATACGTTTTTCTTGTTATAGTATCGAACTTCAAAACCGACCGTAAATGGGAAACCATGTATGGCTTCTGAAATGAACTTCATTCTACGAAAGCCAATAGCTTTTGTGACAGATGGGTCTCTTAACCATCTTAATGGGTAGTCAAAACGATAGCCTTCATGCTTTACGGTCTCTGTCTCAAACTTTTGACCGACATTAGTAAAAAGTTCATCTAATGGTTTAGTTGTAGCAACTCTTGAATTTTCTTTTTCTATTGAAAGCATATTTTATCTAGAATAAAAATGTCAAATGAAACAGCGTCTATGAGAGAAATACAACACAACCGACAACTCATTATACAAGCTCTAAATAAGAACACAACAAACTTTTCAAACTATTCTAAGATATCTGAGTCATTGAAAGAAGGAAACTTAAAACTGACTTTAAACCCAATGACAGATGAGTTTCTGTTTCAAGACAATAAGAACCATACTGTTTGTATAAATCCAACAAAAGGAACTTTAAACGAGAAACCTATAAAAGAACTTCTTTTGAAAGCAGATGTTGACAACAAAGCAGACAAAACATATGTAGACGATGCAATAGCAAAAGAAGAAGAAAGAGCTGACAAAGCTTATGCAACAAAAGAACATACTCATCCTGAACTAGCAGACAAAACATATGTTGACAATAAAATGTCAAGTGAAGTGACAAGAGCTGAAAACGAATATTCTAAAAAGACTCATACACATACCATTGCAAATATTACAAACTTACAAGAAACCTTAAACAGGAAAAGTGACGTTGGACATACACATACCATTGCAAATATTGCAAACTTACAAGAAACCTTAAACAGGAAAAGTGACGTTGGACATACACATACCATTGCAAATATTGCAAACTTACAAGAAACCTTAAACAGTAAAAGTGACGTTGGACATACACATACATCTTCTGAAATAACAGACTTAAACGTTAGCCTTGAAAATAAAGCAGATAAAACATATGTCAATGAAATATACCAAACTTTAGTTGGAACAAAAAATATTGAAACTATTGTTGGTGACTTTTCTTTCAATGAAGAAAACAAATATTTTAGATGGCAGTTTGTACATTCCTTAAAAAATGGTATACGGTATAAACTCATTCCGAAAAATAACAATGAAATGTATGTAAGCTATAAAAAGAACGATGGTACACAAGTTAAAGTTCCATTAGACAACAACTGCTACTTAAACTTATATGGAGACGAACAAAAGAAATATTTCCGAGTTTATGAAATGACAGATATGACATTGCCTGACCCAGCTCCAGCACCATACTATTATGACTATGGAGATGACAACAGAACACCACATGTAGATGAACAAAAGCTAACATTATATTTAGATTTTTATAGATATAAAAGATATAATGCAATAGAAAAAACGAGAATAGTATACTATTATACAGATGACAGAAATAAATATTATAGTCAAGATTTTACCTACCCTGAAAACATAAGATTATATTATAAAAAATATTCTGACACAAACCAGAAGAAACCAGAAATAGTTGCACTATATTTTAAGTTCAAAAGAGACAATCCTGTAATGTCTCATATGTTTGATTTAATGAACCCAGTAGGTTCTATTTATACATCTATGGAAGCAAGAGGTCCTCAAGTAATGTTTGGTGTTGGTGCATGGGAACAAATAGTCGACAGGTTTTTGTATTGTGCAAACTCTTCAAAGGAAACAGGTGGAAGTAAAACGATTTCAGGTGAAAATTTACCTGCACACAGTCACTACATAGATTTAAGTACATCTCAAGCAGGTTGGCATAAGCATAGATATTGGGATTGGTCAGGAATGACAAAAGGTAAAGGATATGATGTTAAAGACGACGTTAAGTTTGCTATAAATTGTTACTGGGATGACACTCAGGGAGAAGGAAACCATACACATTTCGTTTCAGGATATACGCAAACAACGGGACAAAGTAAAGAATACATGCCACCTTACATGACAGTTTACGCATGGTATAGAATTGCTTAGTCGTCATTTTCAACTTCTTTAGCATATTCGTCAGGAGTTGTCTTATATTTGTTAGGAACTGTCTTTGAAAGTATACCACCTTGAACTTTGACAAGTTTGAAACGAGGTCTGACAATAGTAGTTTTATCTTCTGCTTGCAGTCTGTACATTTTGCCATGTTTGCCTAAAACTTCATAATATTCTCTTGTATACTTTCTTCTATTTTTACGAAACGAAGGTGAGTACCTGTCGGGTTCCCATTGTTGTCATAGTCAATAGTATTTTCATATGGGTCGTTTAGGTATTTCTATTTTTACTTTGTCACCTTTCTGAAGTTTGAAGCCCGGCATTCTTTCTTGTTTGTCTCTTTTGACTAAATTATTAAATATATAGTCTTTCTCTAAGTCAGGGTTGTTTTTCATTTCTTCGGGGAGTGGTTTCCCAAACCTTTTTGTTTTACGGTTATTGTAAATATTTAAAACTTGTCTCATCTTTGCCATGGAGAAGTGTCTATACTTGTCGTCATATGACATTTCATTTGCTTCACCACCTTGTGGTTGGTTTAAGTCTCTTAACATTTTTATACAACCGTCAATGACACCAAGAGCAGAATGGTTTTGGTCGACAATGAAATATTGGTTTACATTTTTTGAACGCAGATAGTTTTTTACATCGTCTGATTTGAAAGAACTTTCACAGTCAGATGTCAGTTTTGTTGGATGGTATTTGTCAACAAATATTGTCAAAGCTGCTAAGATATCTAAAATATTTTTGGACTGTAATGGTATGGCTTCACAGTATCTTGTGTTTTGACCGACAAATATTAGCCAGTATGGTGGTCCATCTGTTCTAACTCTCGGAATGTTTTCCAAGATATCCATAAACCAAGCATTTGGTGTTGAACTAAAGATTTTTACCATGAGTGCTTTCTTTGTCGCTTTAGAAACATGGGGTCCTTGTTTGGATTCGTCATTTTTTAACCCATAAGAAATGGGTTTATTTGGCGCGTTAGCAGGAGTTGCATCCAGATTTTTACCCGCAGTGGAACAATAGCCAGAGGTGTATTTGGAGTTGGAAGGAAGATTTTGAGTACATTAGGTATACTTAAAGAGAAAGCACAACCTATTATACAAACTGTACAGAAAGGTTGGGATGTAGCACGAGATGCAACAAATCTTATTCCAAATCCTGAAACAAGAGGAAAAGTTCAAGGATGGATGGACAATGTAGGAAGACAAGCAGGAAACTATTATAACAAAGCAAATGACTACTATAACCAAGCAGGACACTATATGGACCAAGGTGAAAGATTCTTTAACAGAGGATATAACCATGCACAAACAATGGGTAAACAATAACCAACCTCAACCGCCTCAAACGTGGGGAATGTAAAGTTTTTTACTGAGATGAAATGAACAATACAGCATTGAGACAAATGGGTTCAAGATGGATTTGTCGACTTCCAGCAGTTACACAACGTGTTTGTCAAGTTCTTCCTATACCTCAGGAAGTTTTAGACCGACTTAAAAAACAACAACAACCAGTTGAAAACAAACCAAACTAAAATTTTTTACTGAGATGAAATGACCGAAGAAGTTGAAACGGTAGATTTGACACCACAAACAAAAAGTTCAGAACCATTGTCAAAACCTGTCAAAGAACTTACAGATGAAGAGAAAATTCAATAATAGAAAGTGCCAGGTCTGGAAATACAAACCCTAACTACAAAGTCACTTTTCATAAAAATGGAACGGCTAGTATCTCAAAAAAGAAACAGACTCTCACAAATAAAATATTGAAGTCTGAAGGAGCTTTCGAGACAACAGATGGAAAAGTTTACTTCACTGACCAACAGTTCATTATAGAACATCTCATTGACTTAGAGTCGAAATATTCTAAACTTTACAACAAACACAAAAAGTTGAAAGGAAAACAAAAACAAATGGCATATGATATTTATGAAGATGTTGACGACACAACTATTCCTGCAAGTGAGGTAAAGTCAAAGGAACCGAAAAGTGACGAAAAACCGATAGAAGAAGAGAAACCAAAAACTGAAGATAAACCAAAACCAAAGTTTAGTTTGGAAACTAAACCAAGTCAACCTTCATTAGCTGGTATGGGTTGGCGTCAAAGACTTATGGCTTCAGGCGGTTATGTAAAGTAAAGAGAAAAAAATATTTTTTTATTTTATTTGAAATGTACGCTGAGTTTGTTGGAGAAGACCGTTGGGAAACTTGTTTGTTAGATGAGAAATATGAAATTCACTGTTGTGAGTCATTTGAAGTCAGAAACAAAAAGACAAAAAGAGTTTTAAGCGAATGGGAGCAAAATAACGGATATGCTATGATGAAGATGGGTGGGAAACGCTATTTTAAACATGTTGTCATTGCAACTCATTTTATACTGAATCCTAACAATTTACCTTTTGTAGACCATATAAACCGTATAAGAAACGACAATAGACTTGAAAACTTACGTTGGGTCACTCGTTCTGAAAACAATAAGAACAAAAGCAAAATTGGAGATATTGTATTCGAATTTGTCGACGAACTAGAAGATGAAACAATTGAAATTACAGACTATGGCAAGCATACGTTTGAGTTTTACTACTATAGCGAAGAACAAGACTCTTTCTACTTTTATACCGGCGTAAACTATAGGAAATTACAAGTATATTTTACTAAGGCGGGCTATGCTTATGTAAACACTAGAGATACAGATGGAAAATGCGTTCGAATACTTCTTAACAAATTCAAGAAGCTATATGGCATACCATTTTAAAACCATATATTTTTACATATATTAAATGCTTCAGGTTGAAAAACAAAGAACAAAAGTAGCAGATACCAACCTGAACCAGAAGAACTTCCAATGAGGTTGCAAGAACTTCAAGATGCTATAAACAAACTTCCATTGAGACATCCAATTGACGTCAAATTGTATTGGAGAGCTTCTGAGTTAGGTCAGAAGGTTTTATATGAAACAGGTTGCTTCGACGATGTTTATGAGATAACAGGAGAAGTTTCTCAGAAGATAAGAGACTCACTTGAATTTCCACAAACTGGACCAATTGGTTGCGACAAGTTCGACTCAAACGAAAAGATATACTATGTCGACCTTAACGCTGCGTACATGAGGTTTGTCCAATATATTCCGACTGGAATTCCAAACGAAGATGGTGAGTTCCCGGGAAGGAACTATACAGTTGGAAAAGTCATACAACAACTGTATGATATTAGGAAAGCTTCAAACCCCAAACTTGCAATGACACTCAAATTGCTTATGAATTCGACATGGGGATATTCCATTAAGAAACCTCAAGAGATGAAGAGTAAACATTATGAGAAGGTCGACAACTTTGTTGAAAGGTTTTCTCCTTTTGTTTTGAAGTACGAGTTCACTCAAGGTCAAAATGGCTTAGTAACCACATTAAAACCTATTGTCGAACATTGGTCTTACCCTCAGTTCGCAAAGGCAGTCCTTGACAACTACAATGAGTTCTTCTCCGAAGTCAAATCCAAAGTTGTGGTTTACTATGAGAACATTGACGCACTCATGACGAACGAAGAAGGCTATAACAAACTCATTGAAATGGGAATGGTCGGTGAAAAGATGGGCTGTTTTAAGCTAGATAAGGTATTTTCAGAAGTTCATGTCCTCTCCAAGCGTAAGTACTGGGGCATACTTGAAGACGGCACAGAAATAAAACATTGCATGAAGTAAAAAATTGCATGAAGTAAAAACGTTTTTTAAACCATATATTTTTACATATATTAAATGCTTCAGGTTGAAAAACAAAGAACAAAAGTAGTAGATACAAAACCGTTAGACTATATCTTTACAAATGCTGGTAGGACTATTTCAGATGAGGAAATTTCATCCCGAGTATACAGGTTTGACTATCCAATTCGTTGGCTTCAAAGTCCTTCAGATGCAAAGGCAATAGGATTTAGAAGAGTTTTGTTTTCAAATAGAACTAACGCGTTTATGTTCGCAGTATATTTTCATGGGCAGTATAAAGGTTCTGATGGTCTTATAGACAAATTTGACGAAATGAGGATCTTTACAGTTCGTTCAGACGAAAGTCTTGAGAAAACTCTAAATGACTTTCAAACTCAAATAAACAAATACTATTGGGAATTTCAAGAAAAATACGACTCTTTACTAAATGGAACATACTATCTGAAACTAGAATATGACAAGATGAACTCCACCGTTTCATTTCAAAAGATTGAAATTAACCCTCCAAGAGATACGGAGTTTTTATATTGGGGAGTAGACAAACGTTCTTGGGCACAATTTCTTCGGTTACTAAACCAGAACGAACCATTACCACCAGATGGTCCATTTAAATTTATACTTCCACCAGCAGATTTGACAGTTTATAGAAACGTGTTTGACCCTCAAAATGTTATGTGCCATGCAAGTTTCAGTTCAAGCAACAATAGTTTTCTATGTATCGGTAAGGACTTTTATGACTTTGCTTCTAAATTCTACGAACCACCTAGTAACAGTTTCTCTGACTTTCAAGTTTGGTTCACAACAAATGGTGTGCAGCATATTATTCCATTGTACTATGACTTTTATCTCGAATTGTCTTTCATATATAACTACGGAAAAGTGCTGAAAAAGTATTGAAAAATATAATTTAGGTGAAGTGGTGAGATCTCACCTCTTTTCTCACCTGTTTTTTCACCCGTTGAATTTTCATGAAATTCCTTAAGATAGAAAAAAGTGAGTTAAAATGAGATGTTTACTGAAGGGGTCCCTCGGTCCCTCGGTCCCTCGGTCAACTAACATCTTTTTGAAAATGGTGACAACATGACATTTTGACAACAGTCGGGAAAATGTCAAGACTTCTTCATCGTAACGAGTGTAAATGAACCAAAAATATAATTTAGGTGAAGAGGTGAGATCTCACCTGTTTTCTCACCTCTTTTCTCACCTCTTGAATTTTCATGAATTTTGGTCATTTTTCAGCAAAAATATATTTTAGGGTAGAAGGTTAGATCTATCCTGTTTTCTCACCTGTTTTCTCACCTGTTGAATTTTGTATAAAAACCAACCGCCAGAATTCCGGCGGTTGCTATATTCTTCACAAAATGCTTGTTTTGAGGTCGAGCCACTTTTGGCTCCACCTGTTTTTTCAACCAAAATTCTTGAGTTTTGTTCTGAATTCGGCAAAAATATATTTTAGGTGAAGAGGTGAGATCTCACCTCTTTTCTCACCTCTTTTCTCACCCGTTGAATTTTCATGACTTCTTCGTACATGTTTTGTCAAAACTTCTTCGTAATGAGCGTAAATCAGACAAAAATATAATTTAGGTGAAGAGGTGAGATCTCACCTCTTTTCTAACCTGTTTTCTAACATCGTAGAAAACTCATGAAATTTACACCAAAAATATATTTTATGTTAGCATGTTAGATCTAACCTCATTTCTAACCTCATTTCTAACCTCATTTCTAACATCGTAGAAAACTCATGAAATTTACACCAAAATATATTTTAGGGTAGAAGGTTAGATCTAACCTGTTTTCTAACACGTTTTCTACCCTCTTGAAATTTCATGAATTTCCTTAAGATAGAAAAAGTATTGAAAAATAAAGTTTATGTTAGCATGTTAGATCTAACACGTTTTCTAACATTTTTTCTAACATCGTAGAAAACTCTTGAAATTTCATGAATGGCTCGATGTTGTCCATTGTTCTGTTTCAGAACTAGTCTTGTACTGTTTCAGAACAATATTTGTACTGTTTCAGAACAATATTTGTACTGTTTCAGAACAATATTTGTACTGTTTCAGAACAATATTTGTTCTGATTCAGAACAATATTTCCCGTCAAAGCTCTCAATTTGTGAGAAAAATTTTCTGTTTCAGAACAATATTTGTTCTGTTTCAGAACAATATTTGTTCTGTTTCAGAACAATATTTGTTCTGATTCAGAACAATATTTGTACTGTTTCAGAACAATATTTGTACTGTTTCAGAACAATATTTGTACTGTTTCAGAACAATATTTGTACTGTTTCAGAACAATATTTGTACTGTTTCAGAACAATATTTGTACTGTTTCAGAACAATATTTGTACTGTTTCAGAACAATATTTGTACTGTTTCAGAACAATATTTGTACTGTTTCAGAACAATGTCCGACGTACCACCAAAAAATATATTTTATGTTAGCATGTTAGATCTAACACGTTTTCTAACATTTTTTCTAACATTTTTTCTAACATCGTAGAAAACTCTTGAAATTTCATGAATTTTGACACTTTCACAAAAAACATAAAAAATAAAGTTAGTTTTTTTAAAAAAATATTTTTTATTCTTATTGTAAGAACATGTTAGCAACAACAGCACCAAACTCGTTAGTCATGAACCCAACTTCAATGTTAGTAGAGATGAAAAGCTTCATTCCTTCTTCATATACTTTCGAAACAGAAATCCAGAAGATAAAGCAGGAACTTCTCCAAGGAGATTTAGATTGCACTGCGAAAGATGAAACAAATGAAGAATATCTTTATGAAATGCAGGATATTATTGACCATCTACCTAAACTTCCTGAAATCCAACAACAAAAACTAACTATTCCTGAATTTGACGAAATAGAAGTCAAAGCAACTGACTCAGTAGAAATAAAGAAGTTCATACGAAAGGTAAACTATGAGTTTCTTGGATTTCATTGCAACCACAAAGTCATGGACAAAGACTGCGATATGGTATATAAGAATGTTTCTGACATATATAAATCGGAGGAGTTTAAGACCTACGACAACTTTGTTTCGTTAGTTGCTGAATGTGTATGGCAGATAAGAGATAAAGATAAAAGATGTAAAATATGGAATGAACAAATAAAACCCGCAACTTTTGAGTTAAAGAAAACCATTGACGCTATAGTTGTACTTGCAGGTAAGGTTTCAATGTACAATGCTAAAATGAACCCACAATGTTCTAAATGTAAAGCAGCAATGAGGAAATATAACTACTCCGTCAAAGAGATAGAACGTATGCGAAACGACTATGCTGACTTAAAGAAAGAAGCAGAAAAGCCAGCAGAAGATAAAATGGACATGTTGACATTTCTGAACAAAAACTATCCAACTGCTGACGATTTCCTTCTATCTGACGTCAAGAAGAAATATAAAGATACATTCAATATTGTGAAAACTTTTGACATACTGACAGAGGAAATAGAAGCTACAAAATTGTTTAGAATTTCAAATATACATCGTACAATTCATGTAAAACGCTTGTGAAAAAACAGGTGAAAAAGGAGGTGAGATCGCACCTCTTCACCTAAAATATATTTTTGCCGAGTAAAATGACCAAATTTCATTATATAACTGTTATTTTTTTACGAAGAGAACTTTAACACTTCGTAAAAAAATCCCTGAAATCATATCTTTTATACAAAATTCAAGAGGTGAAAAAAGAGGTGAGAAAACAGGTGAGATCTCACCTCTTCACCTAAAATATATTTTTGTCTGATTTACGCTCATTACGATGAAGAAGTCTTGACAAAACATTGACGATGAAGTCTTGACAAAACATGTACGAAGAAGTTTATTTCCTGGACTGTTGTCAAAATGTCATGTTGTCACCATTTTCAAAAAGATGTTAGTTGACCGAGGGACCTGGTGACACCTAAAAACCATCTACCCTGAAATCGTAAAAAAAATGACCAAATTTCATTATATAACTGTTATTTTTTTACGAAGAGAACTTTAACACTTCGTAAAAAAATCCCTGAAATCATATCTTTTATACATGAAAATCGTAAAAAATTGCGAGTAGGGAAAAAAACCTGGTCGCATAAAACACATGAAAATCGTGAAAAAATGACCAAATTTCATTATATAACTGTTATTTTTTTACGAAGAGAACTTTAACACTTCGTAAAAAAATCCCCGAAATCATATCTTTTATACATGAAAATCGTGAATTTCCTTAAGATACAAAATAGAAAAAATAAAGTTAGTTTTTTATAAAATATTTTTTTTATTTTGTATGTAAGAAACAGAAAATGACAAACTTTGAGTTTGAAACAGTTAAAAAGATAGACAATGACACCAAAGTGGTTAGAATAGGTGATTTAAACGTAAGATACTCAAAGAAATACAACAAATATTCTTTGTCAGACATTATATCTCCATCTGGAAAGAAAGCATTCGACTGGGTTAGAAATGCTTCTAGTCAGAAAATTTTGACAAGAAATCCTGAGCTTATGATATCAGTAGCATTCTATGGAACAAGAGCATATCTTATAGACAAAAGTCTTATACCAATAGTTTTGTTATGGATTGACCCAGTCGTTGGATATAACTTCATAACATATGGTTCATTCGATACGGAACGTTGCAGTGAAGGCTTACTTTACATCGTTCAGAAACCGAAGGACTTCAATACAAAGAGATATAAGATAGGAAGAACATATAATATAACTCAAAGATATGACAGTATAGTCAATAGAGTTAAGGTTGTGTTTGTTAACGATATGAGAGCTGCAGAAACAGAACTGCTTGAAAAGTTTGAGAAAATGTATGGTGCTCCCACGAAAGGTAAAGAAACGTTTGAAGTAGATGAGATAGGTAAAGCTATAAAATTATTTGACGAAGTTGCTGAAAAATACATGTAAAGCGTTTATTTTTGGTCTTTTGTGAAAGTCAGAAAATAACGCTAATTTTTTATAAAATATTTTTTTTATTTTGTATGTAAGAACAGATATGTCAACATCAGAGAACACAACAACTGCTATCGTCCATGAAGCTATAAATGAAGAATATGAGTGGGTTCAGTATAACAAACAGTTACGTCTCATTCGTTCGGTCAAAGACGATATGTACCAAATGCAAAGTATTTTGACAGCATGTTTTGCACCAGACACTAAGCTTCCTAAAGACTGGTTTGAATTAAATAGCACTCATGAACTCCTCAGTGAGTTCGAACATGTAGAACTTAAAAAGATGTACCAAGACAGACAAAACTTACCATCACATCTAAAAGGTATATATGTTCATAAGTTCCTAGTTAGTTCAATAGCAATGTGGGCTTCACCTCGTTATGCAATCTACATACTTATGCTACTTGACGAACTTTGTACAAAGCAGAGAGAAGATATGATGAAAGAAGACAAAAGCCTTCAGAAAAGAATACCACGTTCGGTACCAAAAGGAAAGGAAAAGAACTATAAGTATATGATTTATACTGAAGAGATGGAGAAAGAAGAAGACAGAGATATGGTTATGTTGCATTTAGTCAGAAGAAACAACAAAAGCTTTTACGACCTTGCTAAGATTTACAAATCTGACAGAAATTGGTTCTATCGCGAAAACTTACCGATTTCAATGACACCGAATGAAGATGTGAAACAAATAGTTCAAGATACGTTACCTCAAACACACTATGATATTAAAGGTTGTACAATTCTTACCTTCAAAGAAGACTTACCGCTACTGAAAGAAAAAATAACAGAGTATTTTGACAACTTCAAACAAGTAGAGTAGATGAACCATTTATTTTTACGCTTGACTTCAGATGGCTCAGGTAGCTCTATAAGGTAAATTGTCTTGTCAAATCCTTCTGGCATTCCAAGTTCTTCCTTCCGACATTCCGAGTCCTTCCTTCCAACTGGAAAAAAATTTCCCGACAACTGGAAAAAAATTTCCCGACAACTGGAAAAAAATTTCCTGTTGTTCGTCCGTAAACCATTCAAATTTTCGAAAATTGAGAACTTTTTGGTCGAACGACAGAAAAAATTTTTCCTTCAGACAGGAAAAAAATTTCCCGACAACTGGAAAAGTTTTTCCTTCCAACAGGAAAAGTTTTTCCTTCCAACAGGAAAAGTTCTTCCTTCCGACAGGACACAAACGAATGTCCGACGTACCACCAACCGAGTCCATTCCAAAGCCAGAAGAACCGACAGCCCCAGCACCACAACAGACTAAGACTAAACACTTACATTTTCAAGCTTGACTTTTTACAATTTGAACTTTGTTTGCGTAGATGTGAATTCTGAAAGAAGTATGAGGGTCTTGTATGACTTTGTACTTCTCCCATAGTTCATGTCTGTCAAACTTACCTGCCATGGACTCTTTCATAAGTTCCATGAAATCGTCTTCGGACAATCCGGGGAAAAGTACAATGTCAGTAAGTATTCTCTTTACATCCTTACTTAAACTCTTTGCTGTCTGTACACAAATGACAACTGAAATGTTAAAGTGTCTGAGCTTCTTAAGAATTCGACACATATCTTGTTCTCTGTTCTTTAACAAAGGATGAGAAGCAAAGTCATCTAAGATAAGAAGACATCTATGAGGGTAAGTCTTCCAATCGTAAGATTGCAATTTCTTCGAAATGTATTCTATCTCTTTCTGTTTGTTTCTGAAGTGTTTCTTCTCTAATATTCTCTGCATTTCCTCATTTGGGTCTTTAAACTTCGAATTTATATACTCATTTATAGCAATGTACTTCAAAACTCTTCTTTGGTACTTCTTTATCCAATCTAACAACTCAGAGTCTTTTATACATACTAACTTAGACTTCTTTATAATATCTTTGAACGAATTGACGGTTTGGTCAAATTGACCAGAAGTACTACAAATGACAACTAACTCATAGAATGGGTTCTTCTCATCTAGTTCTTGTTGTTGTGCAGCCATTTTAAGATAAGTGAAAGTCTTACCCGACCCAGGTGGTGCAATTAGACCTGTTATACCATTCTGAGCAAATAAGAACTTGTCATGTATGGGTTTTATCTGAGCATTTTCCAACTTCCTCTTGTTCTTATTTAAAACATTCTCAAATTTTCTTGTCAATGTCAGCAAACTTTTTTTCTAACATATTTTTAGAAAAATTAAAATTTTTATCTTTTAGAAAATGTCTAGCGATTTCGCCATCTATATTCGAGACAAGCTTTTCGACAGCAAAACATCTGTCGACCATAAAATCTTACATAGTGTAAACAAGAAAGGTGAATTTGTTCTAAAGTTCTGTTTCTGGGAATATGACAAGAACCATAAAACATTAAGCAGAGAAGTCTTAAAATTTGTCAATGACAGACTTGTTGACAGAGATGACGCCTCTTGGAGAGATGAAGTCCAACAAAACTTCTTAGAATGCAAAGAAGACACATGCACTGTTCTTGAAGATGAAATAGAAAACAGAATAGAAGAGCTATTAAAGGACAAAGAACTTTTACAAAAATATGGTTCTGAGAAGTTTGACATAACTCCACCAGAAAAGAAGAAGAGAGAAAAGAAAGAAAAGAAAGTAGAAGAAGAGAAGAAAGAACCAGAGCCAGAGAAGAAGAAATTTGACATGTAAAAATAAAATTTTATTTTTAGAACATTTCTGGGTCAATGTCAATGTTCTCTTCCTCTTTAGGAGCAAACACTGGCTTAGACTCTAAAATCTTTTTACCCAATTTACCTTGAACTTCTACAACTTTAGACTCATAATATTCATAGTCGTCTGCTTTCTTTGGTTCATAAGGTATAACAAGTTTGTATGCTTTGCCTTCTTTAAGTTTGAGAACCTTCTGTCAAAACTTTCTTTGACTGTAACAAACCTTCTATGTCTAAGTCTTCAAATTTCGCACCATTTTTAGTCACAATAGCAAACTTAACTGGTTCGATGTTCCAAACTTTGCTGAATGAAGACTTTTCAAAATGGTAGAAGTAAACATTCAAATATGTGAATGGGTCTAGTTCTTCTTTAAGTCCTGACATGTACTTGTTTACTGAGATGAATTTTCATCTTTTCTATCGGATAAAAAAAATATTTTTTTTTAAAATTTACTCAGAAAAATTTTTCTTTGTATATACACCATTCTGTACGTCTAAAAGACTTTTGACATTTGCCAAGAATGTTCGTTTAGACGCTGTCATATAACCATACTCTTGACAATATTGTTTATACGAATCGTACAATGACCTTTCATCTAAACACTCAAAGTCAGTTTCATCTATGAACAGTTCATATACACTCTTGTTTGCTTCTAACAATGTTTGTCTCTCTTCGGTATGTGGAATTTGTCTTGGATTGAACTTTGAAATATCTAATGTCATGAAATATGAGAACAAGTGGTTGTAAAAGTCAGATGTCAAAGTTTCTGCTAAGTCGTCAAAATATTCTGTATCTTGCATATGAGCTTCTGACGTTCTGACAACTACATATCTTCTGTCAGAACTTTCTAACTTCATCGGAACAGCATTGTTTGAAACCATAATGAAATTTGCAACATTTTCACAAACTCTTTGGTCTTTATATTTTCTTTCAACAACTCCAACTTTGTCTGTTATAAGACTCTTCAAAGCATCTGAGTTTAAAACTTTTGTTGTATCTATACTTTGAAGTTCGTTACATACTATAAGTTTCATATTCTCTATTGAAGAGTTAAATTTACCGCAGATGTTTTCTAAGTTTGTCATATTCGGGTTCGAATAACCTTCTAACAGTTTGCATAAGATATCTGTAAAGAAAGTGTTCTTACCTGTTCCTTGTTTTCCAATTATAATGAGAGCAGTTTCATTTTAGCACTTGGATGTTGTAAGATGTTTGCAAACCAACATAAGATATACTCATAGACTCTTTCGTTTCCATTGCATATAATTTCTTTGACATGGTCTAACCAAGCTTCTATAATATTTTCTTTCCATTCTACTTGTTCGTATTTATATCCAGTGAAGATAGAATAGAAGTTTGGAGATGGTGTATAAAACTTTATACCACGAACTGAAAAATCTTCTAACTTTGACAATAAGATATCCCAAGCATCTAACATCTTCATGCCAACTTGTACGACTTTTATTTTCTTAAGTTTCTGTTTACATTCTTGTTCTGAAACTATTGTTGCTCTTGGTTTGTTAAAGACTACATCCCATTCTTTCATAACATAACATTCTGGGGCAGAGTCGACATAAATGACTAAACGTTTCAAATTCTCGACTGCTTTGTTATAGTCTCGAAATGGACACATATTTCTGAATGTTTGGAAGTCATAAAAATCTGAAACATCTATTCTGTACATTTTTATAAAAATAAAAAAAATATTTTTTTTTATTCTTGAGCTATTTGTTGTTCTTGAGCTATTTGTTGTTCTTGAGCTATTTGTTGTTGAAGTTGTTCTTGTAATACAATACTTTCACCAGTTGCATCTTCCAATTCGAAACTTTCTGCCGTCATTGACAAATACATAGGACATAAAAGTTTTACAGGAACAAAGTTTGCGTCAACTAAGGTTAAGTTTATGTTTGCTAAAGTGTTTGAGTTTACTAAAGCTGAAAACTCTGCATTCGAATGAACAATAGGCAAACCAGCAGAGAAAGTGTTGTTTATACGCATAAGTATCTTTTGGTCATAGTAGTTTCTGTCGACATTCGAATAACACTTTGAACCTAAGTTTGAAACAATATATAAAATAGGTGTACTTAAAGTCAATGGAACAGACATTCCTTGTATGACACCTTTTCCTGTTATAGGAAACTGTTGGTAGTAAAAACCAGATATAAGTTTTGTATTATAGCTCATATTGTTTATAGTAAACTCAGTCGGACATCCAAACATAATGAAACCTGCTCTAGTTGCAGCACATGTTACACTCGTCCTTAAAGTATTAAATAAGTCAACAAAACCTGTTGGTGGTATATCTGAGTAAGTATCTTCAAAGGAGTATTTTTTACCATTCACAACAATAAAATCTTCTGGTGTCAAAAGAGCAAAACAGCTTTAGTCGTCATTGTGTTTAAAGTTAGTTTACAATATCGTCCTTGAGGACTTTGTAAGTTTGTTGTTATAGAATTATATGACTCAGGGTTTTTAGTCGTAATAGTATAAACCATTGTGTCTTCTGCCATTTACTTAGCAAATAAATTTTAATGAAATGTTGTGGTCGTCAAATATTTTTATAACGTCTGGGAAACTATATTTTAAGTTCAACGTTTCACCTCCTTTCATAACGTATATCTTGTCAATGACATTATATGAAACACCACAGCAACTAACGTCGGGTTCTATTTCTTTGATGTTTATATCGTCTGCCTCTGTCAAAAGTTTCAATAGTTCTTTCAAAACTTCATGAGGTGCAATGACATATGAGTTCACTTTTACAGGGTTGTGTTCGACCAAGTTTAACATTATACCTAAAGCTTGACAAATCTTCTCCTGAGTTTGAAGTTTGTCTTTCAGTTGTTGGTAGTCGTTTCGAATATCTGCAACAGAACTTAAGTCTCTGCTAACTTCAGGGTATGTTGGTTGTTCTTTTACAGGAACAATTGTTATACCATCTTCGTCTTCGTATGGTTTCCCCACTTCAACATCTCTTTCTTTGACATTGACAATAACACTTTGACTGTTTGTTTGAGTTGGTGAATTTAACTTCACATCTGCCACCGCCATTAAACCTTTTGAAACACTTACGCTTCTATTTTTCGGAAATGACATTTTACTTCGAATAAAAATATGGACGTATTCGAGTATCTCTTCGAATTGAAGCAGAACAAAGTTTACACACACAAACAATACAAATACATTGACAGAATAGTTCTTTATACAAACAATGGAAAATGTTATAGAATAGCAGTCTTTGCTGAACCAAAATATTTTCATAAAGCAAAGAAAGTTGGTATAACTGAAATGGTGAAAGTTCTTGAAGCAGACAAAAATATAACAACAAAACTTACAGATATTTCTAAAGGTAAGTTTATAATACAATATTATGTCAAAACTGGCGTACTGTCAATATTTGACGGAGAGAAGTCAGTTCAAGAACAACTTACTGACCTGCTGCCAAAATCTGCTCGATGGAAGCTGTCGTTATGCCAATCTGAGGAGCCCAGCAGGTTTCATCGAACGAATCTTCAAAAGAGCATCTTCCGTGAAAAGTGCTATTGGTTTTGTAAACTTCTTTGCTCTCAGTTCATATGGACCGTCTCTGTCACCAGTATATTGTATTTGTACAGTACCAACAGTTGAAATACCACCCATAAAGTCTTCTGAGTCAGCAAATGGAATGCCAAGCCAAAAGTTTGAACGGTCTCCATTTGTATATTGAGTTTTTTGACTTCCTGTATGGGTCCATACTTTCACATATGGCATAATAGAACTTTGCATTTCAGGGTTAATGGTTGTTGTGAAGTTGTTGTTAAAGTTCATAGCATCTAATGTCAAGTTGTATGACCTCATATCCTCAACTGTAGAATATTCTTCTCTTGGATAATATTTGCCATCTATGTTTATATGATATTTAATACCGGGGTTGTAGAAACAAGAATAGTCATTTATAGTTCGTCTGAAAAGAACAAACATAGTATCTGCATGTTTCATTGCAGTTGTTAAAGCAATATCTGTTCTTGCACCTGCGGTTCAGGATTTTGGTTTCCAACTTCACCTGCAAAGTCTTTGACAGATATTTGGTGTATAGGGAACATAAGTGGAACTGCAATATATTTGGCAGCTAAAGCATTTGAAATATCTGGGTCCAACATATAGACTGCAAGTCTGCTTTCTATTCTCTTGCATTCAAATTTTCGCATGTAAACCTAACTGGGTCCCAAGCAGTTCCAGCAGCATTGAAATAATAGTTTACTTCAGTGTTGAGGTTTGAGAAACCAAAGTCTAAGTCAACTTTGTCTTTGCAAAATTCGGCGAATGACGTTTGATTTGCTCCCTTACGTCTGTAAGAGTGAATGGGTCTTGTGCGTTGGTGCAATGACTAAGTTATTTTTGCTTGGAGTAAGTTCAATAGAAATTTTTCCTGCCCAGTTTGGCAAGTATCTTAAAAACCTGAAGATGAGGAAAGATGACAAAGGAACTCTAAGTTTCAGTTTTACTTTAGTGACAGCATTTCCATCTGAACCAGAAAGGTTAACATAAACTCCTGGAACGTTAGGGTCAAGTCTTCTTATTTTCTCAATAGTTGCATACTGGTCTGTTTGTTCTCTAGCTTGTGGTTGTACTGAGTTTCTTAAAGCGAACCATTCATAGTTTGCCCATGTTACTGTTTGAACTAAGTCAGAGTTAGAATATATCTTATATCCCATGAAAACTTCTGGAGCATATTGGTATCCGACATAGAAAATACCATTGCAACCTTTCTTACCTCTCAAGTCAGCAGAAGGTTTTATTTCAATGTCTTGTTCCACGTATAAGAATGAGTTGTCAATAGAAATTATATGAAACCTGTCGCAAGCAATATCTACTGTTGTTGAAGAACCTTCTCCAAACTCACCTACATTTCCATAAGAAACAGCAGTTGTATATTCGTAAGTTCCAGGAACTATTTCTGACCTTCTAATGGCATTGTCGCATTCGTTATACCATTCGGAAACATTTCCGTTCATGGCATCCAAAACTGTTGGCGTTATATTCTGAGCGGCGTACATTTCATATGGGTAAAAATATAGAATAGTTGGATTTATGTGTCATAATAGAACCCACTCGGACCAAGCTTTACTTTCTTCCTGACTGAGTTTTTAACTCTTCTTTTTCCTTCATTGCCACTACTTTCACTAGATGAAGTTACTTCTTCACTACTTTCACTTTGTTCTACTCTTCTCTTCTTCTTTGGTAACTTGCCCTCTGCTTTAAGTTGTTGCATCTTTGCCTCATGTTCACCTAGTATGTTGTAAATTTCCCATGTCCTTTTTGCCTTTGGGCTCTGGTCGCCCATCTCAGGTAACCTATATCCTAGAAAGATTTTGTCATAGTTTGTATTTGAGTCTTCGCGTATTGTTTGCATGACTCTTTCCTGAGTTTCCGGTTCAAGCTCTTCAAATATAGCTTGTCCATATGGAATAAGCTTGTTTCCAAATATATGTTTTTGTAGCCATTCTGGTTTTCTTTCCATGTTACCAACAATATCTTTTGTGAATGGGAAAGCTTTTACCCAACGTTTCAGGCTTGGGTCATTTATTTCTGTAGTTGGTTTTATTTTGTCAAGGAACATGTTTTTCAATACTAACATTTCATTTGGTACTGTCCATTTGAGTTTTCTTAAATATTCATCCCTTCTCGGTTCATTGTCTGCAAAGTAAGTTTTTATGACATTTTGTAAACTTTCGTTTGCAAGGTCATGTACAATAGGTTCTCTTCCTTCTGTCTCCCTAACTTTCTTTCTAAACTCTTCACCAAATATACCATCTTTATGGTTCTGTGTAGTTCTTTGAGATAAATGTTCTAGAACGTCAGGTGTTATATTTCCATCAGCCATGTTCATTTCATACTGGTTCAAAATATCTGCATCTTTCATATCTTTCAATGGCATTAAAGCCGCGCTGAAAATACCAGCTAAATCTGGTTCACCATTGACTTCCATTGCGTCTACAACATCTTGGAATTGTGGTTGTAAGTTTATGAACCACCTATCCGGGTTAGCTTTATGACCCCATCTCATTGTAGTTCCATAGTCTGCAGAAACAAAAGTAGGTTTGTTTCCATATTGGCTAGGTTCTGAATGAACTTTAAACAATGTTTCATTTTTATATGTTTTGTTGAAATTTAACCTTTTATTTTCACCGAGTTCATCCAAAGATTGAACGTTATATGCTCGTAAGTAAAAAGGGTTGTTGTATTTGTGTACATTTTCTTTCAGTTCTTCCATTCTATGCTGAATATTTTCATCTGATGTTGGAGTCTTTTGTATGTCGGCAAACATTTTTCGATATTCTTCTACTCTGTCAGCCGAATTTTTCTTAAACTCTTGGAAAGATTCCATATTCACCTCATACTCTTGTTGAGGGTCAAGATTTTTCGGCTGTTCCAAATCTTCATCTGGTTCTGTGAAGTTAGTTTCCAAAGGAGGGACTTGTTCGTTTCCTTCAGGCTCTTCTAGCTGTTGTTGCTGAACTATTTCTTCCATGTCTGGTTGTATCTGAACTTCTTCCTGTGGAGTTTCTTGTACCTCATCTGCTGGCATTTCATATATTCCGAGACCGTTTTTAACAAGTTCCCTATTTAAGTCATCCGCATTCATAACCCTTTCTTCTTTCGTTCCGTCTCTATTTTTTACGCGTTTCATGAAGATAGTTGAATTGTCATTTATCTCTGACACCAAATATCTCGGAGTAAATTTAGTCATGTCATTTGGATGATATGCTATTAAATCATATCCCTTAGCGAGCTTGTATTTTCCAGGTTTGAAATTATATCCCATTTGGTGCTGAACCATAAAGCTAAATAGGTTCGGGTCAGTATTTCCTTCCTTGAACTTTCTAATAGCTTCTTTATATCTGTCACTAAAGTCAAGAGTATCTGGGTAACCATAATTTTCCTTTAGCATTTTTAAGAATTCTTGGTTTCCTTGTTCTCTACTTCTTTTATGTCCTTGCTCTGTTTGTGGTTGTTGTTGTGCAGGGTTTTGAACTGTTGGTTGTTGTGCAGGGTTTTGAACTGTTGGTTGTGGTGCTGGTTGTGGAGGTGGTTGTTGTGCTGGTTGTTGTTGTGGTGCTGGTTGTTGTGTTGGTTGTTGTTGTTGTGCTGGTTGTTGTGTTGGTTGTTGTTGTTGTGCAGGGTTTTGAACTGTTGGTTGTTGTGTTGGTTTTGGTGCATGCCTGTGTCTGTGTCCATGTGACGATGTAAATGTTCTAGGTAGTCCTGGTGCAGGTGCTTCTCTTGGAGGGTTTGGTGGTATATAAGTTCCACTAGCTAGTATATAAGTTCCACCAGCTGGTATATAAGTTCCACCAGCTGGCACATATGTTCCATCTGCAGCATAATGTCCTACCTGACTTTTCGTTTTTAAGAAAGCATTTACTAGGTCTGTTTTGGTCTGTTGTAACTCTTTTTCTTGACTTTCCACAACAGTTGCTCTAACGGCGTCATAGGCACTTTGAACTGCCTGTCTCGTTGCTGCATCTGTTATTTTCGTCATATTTTGTGCTACTTCTCTTAACTCTTTGTCGAAACCTTCAGACTTCAGTTTCTTTCCAGATGAGAAGTCGTTCACTAGTTTCACCTTACTATGAAGAGCTTCGAAGGCGTTCTTAAAGTCAGCATTCATTAAAGCTTCATTTGAACTGTCTTCATCCGCTTGTATTTTTGTCCTTATTGACCCTATAAGTTGGGCTGCTTTGGCGTTGGCTTGGGCATCTAACCAGTCATTATTAGCTTTTATATATTCTGCGCTTTTCATTGCCTTTTGCATGGCTGCGTCGTTATTTTTACTTTCTTGTGCTAAGTTTTCATACTGTACGGTTTGGTTTTGCAACTGTAAAAGTTTTTCTGCCTTTACATTTGCTTCAACTTCTTTTTTATACTCATCGCTATCCATATATGTCTTCAGGGCTTTTTGTTTTATTTCTTCATCTTTCAGTACTTTATATTGAGTAGTATGGCTTTTCAAATTTATGACATCTTGTTCCATTTTTGCTACTTCTGCTGCTTTTTCTGACACTTTTTTCGCATATTCCTCTGTACTTAGTTCTTTCAGTTGTTCTTCTTTCTTCTTTTTCTCTACGTTTAACTCATTGAGTTTCTTTGTGTGTCTGTCATATTCTAGTTTCTTTTCGTTTTCACTTATTTGCTTCTGTATGTCTATGTTTGACTTTTTGACATCTGTTATTTGATTTTTGAGTGAACTCAAATTCATTTGACTTTGAGGGTTATAAGCTGTTCCGTCTGCAGCTCCACCATAGCCTGCCATTTTCGCTAAAAGTGCCGCTCTTAAACCTCCACTCTGTGCACCAAGAACTCGGTTTAAGAGCATAGGGTTGCTTGACATTTGTTGCAACATAGTGGGGTCATTCAGCATTTGTTGTTGCAACTGTTGTTGTGGTGTCAGTTTTACTATTGGATGTTTCAATGCTCTCTTCCTCTTACGTATATTCTTACGTAGCTTACGTGGCATTTTAAGTGAAGTTAAAAAGCGGTTTTTGACAGATGTTTATATGACACTTTTTGTTCAGCTCAAAAAACTACTCGGTCAAAGTGTTGTCAGTTTTGTAAAATAACCGTCTTATCTCATTCTATAAGGGGAAAAAGGCTTCTCAAAGTATACTTCCTTGGAACGCCTGTAACTTTTCCTGTAGCGACGATAGACCCTTACTTGTCCGGACAAAGTTATACTAAACATCTTCAGGGCTAGAGGGCACGAAGTGCCTGGAGGCCCCACTACCTTTTTTTTTTTTTTTTTTTTTAATTATTGAAAACTTGTAAATAACAAATGCAAGACAAAAAATGTAAGGAGAAACTTAATTACTAACATAAATGTCTCTAGTAATTCCTATTAATGCTTTTGTTTGATTCATTAATGGTGTGTGAATGAATGGATTCAATCAACCAGTATTATTTGCTTCTTTAATAGCTTTAACAGAGATAAGATAGTTAGTAACTTCATGATGACATGTTCGTGAAGTAATAATGAGTAGTTTGCAACCAGAATTATCCTTTGCTTTTTTATCACAGTTATTTTCAATGAAAGACTTGATAAGCCCAAGATGTACTTTATCATATGATTCGTGAAATACCTTTTTTTTAATTTTTTAATATGATTTACATGTTTATTACAACATTTATCAGTTTCCTTTGGATGAAAAAAAAGCACCAATGTAAACGCAAATACTTTCAAAAAGAAAAACGCAAATTCTGAAGTTAAGCAAATTTGAAATTTGAAAAGATTCATCAAAGAGCGTAAATAAGGACTTAGAGAAATTATCAATTTCCTTCATTCCTGTCTGTTTTTTATTAGATGAGTTTTTAGCCTTGATGATGTTATGTTTTCAAGGTAAAATTCAATTATGGACTATGTTTGTTATGAACTACTTTTAAACACCTTTTATATTTACATAATTCTTTTATTTATTGAGTTCATTTCTTTGTTATGTCAAATAACACAATATCTCCAAAACCCTATGATGAGCTTATGGCTCGATACAAAGATTATATCACTGCATTTGATTCAATATACAAGCTAAATTCAAACGAGAAAAACGAGATATCAAAAGTTTATAAACTTATCAAAACGAATTTAATTGAAACGAAGATAATCATGCCAGACCAGATGATCAATATCATTAGTGAGGCATCCAATAATAATCTGCGATATTTAAATGGTTATTTAGCGATTTGCAAACTTATTTACGACGAATATCATCCTCAAAATATCGTACGTATTTCCAAATTCTTCGATTATTTCGCACACAAAGAATACGGAATCTTTTTCGACGAAAAAAATAAATATAAAGTAAAAAAGTTTGAAATTGACCGATTAACTAAAGCCATTTTGAATGATGACCAGAAAGCATTGATGCACATTACTCAAAGTAAGAACTTTAATGTCAAACAAAAAATTAAAAACGTATTTGAGCATTCTTCATATATCGAGTATTCCTTACTTGAATTATGCTGTTTTCATGGCTCTGTTAACTGTTTCAACTATTTAACATCAACATACAACTCAAAAATCACCAGCCATTGTCTTGCTTATTCATTTTTACACGACAACAATGAAATAAGGGAAGAATGCATGAAAGCGAAGAAACCGAACTGGGGATGCATGATGAACGCCTTAGTTTCACACCACAACGATTATGTTCTTTTATTATTGAAGGATAAAGAGTTTAAAATTAATTTAGAAACATGTGTAAATCACAACAATCTTCAAGCATTTTTAATTTATTTGGATCAAACAAATGAAATGGGTGAATGTTTTCAGTATTCAGGAGGTTTTAATCTTCCTGGTCTTTGCGAATATTTCCTTTCACATGGTGTTAGTGTTAATAATCAAGATGAAAACGTGAAAATGTCTATTTATCATGCTGCTTACCATGGATGTTATGATTCATTGAAATATCTCATCTCTCGTGGTATAAATGTTCGCGATGTTAAACCGAAATATGGCCCGAATCCTTTGAATGTTGCTGTAAGATCAGGAAGCATCGAAACAGCTGAACTTCTCATTAAAAATGGAGTTGAAGTGAATTCAATTGACTCTTATAATGTTGGTCCTCTTTGTTATGCAATTGAAAATGGAAGAGTTGACATGGTTAGAATGCTTATTGCTCATGGTGCTGAACCTTTTAATAGAAAGATCTATTTCGAGGCTTGTTTGACTCAAGCTGTGCGTGAATCATCATTAGAAGTTGTCGAATTTCTTCTTTCTTTAGGTGCAAGTATTTTGGAAGGAGATGACAATGAATTTACGCCATTTATTACTTCATTTGCTTACAATAGAAAGGATATGGCTTATTCTATGTTGTTCTACAAATCAAACGTCTTGACATATTGTTATGGTTTAATTGTAATGCTTATTTTGTTTATTTTGTTGAAATTTATGAAGAGATAAATTCTTTAATAAAAAATATTTATATTGTTCGAATTACTATCTATTTCTTCTGACTTATAAAAAATTAATTTAAAATTAATTGAGACTTATTTCTATTGAATAACATTATCGTGGAATCAAGCTCAACAACAACTCAAATGTAAGTTCATCATAAATAAACCTGAAATTTATTGAATTAATTTTTAAAAAATAATTGCATTATCATTCTTATGATACTAAAATCAAATCATAAAGCTTACCAAATTAGCCTTTATCTTATGTGTTATAATTACAACTTCATTAATTCTCAATATTCTTCAATGAATATTAATTCTTTGAGACATTAGTCGCCCTTGTCCTAACAATTTATATCTCATGTCAAATAACCGCTTAGAGAGTGAATTTTTTATGGAATGATTGACTTTGTTTGAAATGTCACTTTTTTGCAATGCGATCCACAGAAGTTGCTAAGAGGTGCCAAGCATATATTGAAGAATTGTATAAAGATCCATTAACGTCCATCTTCAAAGAAATTAATCCTGATGCCACATATCAAGAAATTTGCCCGATTCCGATGGATTTGAGAACAGTCAAATTAAAACTCGATGAAAACAAATATCAAAGCTTCAATGATTGGGTTTCCGATATGTTTCTTATCTTTGATAATACAATTAAAGTATATCATAACAAAAATCAATTATTATCAAATTCAGCGGAATTTCACAAAGAGAGATTAAAAAAATTCATAAATATGATGACAAATATGAACTCAAGGAACTTAGAACAACACCTTATCGATGCGTATTCTGAATTGCAAAAGCTTCTTCTCGATCCTCCATCTCATTCTTATGTTTGTGAGAATTTGAGAAAGATTGATTCAATATCTGCACTTCACCCATTCACTGCAGAAAGAATTACGAAACTAACAACAGGAATTAACAACGCTTTGAAACAAAATTCAGATAAGTCGAAAGTAATACTTGAAAAACTGAAGAAAGGTGGTTTAGTAAGCCAAAAATCTCCAAATATAGATCTTGCTCTTGCAGGAAGAGATCTTTTGAGCAATCTTGAGCATTCTGTTTAAAAATCTAATACATATGTTATTTCTTATTAAATATAAATGTACTCTTATACAAAAATTTAATTTTCGGTTGTTTATTTTAGATTTTCAAGCAAATTCTAATATAGAAAAGATATAATTAATGAAATACACTAGTAAAAGGTGAATGTGAATATATCTATATGTATAGTGTCAATTGTTGGGTTCGTTTTTGCCTAAAAATATTAAATTTGAAATTATTTCTTTCATTTAGTCCAAATTTGAAATTTCTGTTCTATTTTAAAAGTCCCAATGTTCTAAAATAGGATTTGGATATGTTACCATTTCAAAATCCCTTCAAAATCTTAATAAAACTTTTATTAAAAGAGTATTGATATATAATATTAACAAAATCCAAAAGTTTTCATTTAGAAATTCATCTATTTTGCTAACATTTTCAAGAACATCGTAAAAAAATTGAAATTTAACCGTAAAAACCAGAAACTTGTGAATACAAGATTCAGAGTGAAATTAAGAATAGTCAAGATTAAAATACTTTACATACAAACAAAATAATAAAAATAAAAAAATTATAATCTGATCATTGGAGGTTTTGGAATTAAAACCTTTGGAGAAGCCTTCAAGCTATCAAGCATTGACCTTGAAACCTTTGCTCTTTTAACATCTTTGAAGAGAGAACCAACTTTTTTATCCGAATCTTCCAATTTTTCAGCAGCAACGCCAAGTCTACTGTACAAAGCATCTCTTTGTTGTAGTAGCATCCTTATACTTGCCTTCTTTTTGATGCATTGAGGGCATTCCATTGTATCCAAATCTGCAATTTCTTTGTCCAAGGCCTGTGATTCCTTTAGCACTCTCTCTTTCTCTTCCTCCATGTCGAGCATCAGTTTCCTGTGCTGGTCTATGAATTGCGCCTTTTGTACTCTCTGTTGCATCTCTAAATCATCCATTTCTTTTTGATGCAATTTCTCTTTTTCGTTGAAATCTTCGTCCATTTTTGCGATGACTTTCTCGTAGTTCTTGTAGAAGATTTTCTTTCTGTCTTTGAACTCTGTCCGGATGACTTTCTCCACTTGGGCGAAGATTTCTTTTCGCTCATTCATCAGCATTTTAGAAATCTTCTCGGTATTGACCTTTTCAGCTTCAATGAGCTTGGTAATCTCGAACATCTTCTCATGCATTTCATCTGTAACTGCTCTGACTTTCTCTTCAAAGTTGTCTGGCTGAGATTTCGCAATTTCGAGATCTTCTGTGTAGGATTTCTTCGTTTGCTCGCGGAATTCCTCTTCTTGGTCGGGTATGGATTGCTCAAATTTGGTCGCTTCGTCTTCTTTTCTGTCAGCAATTTGAGTTAATTCTTCAATTTTGACAACTTGATCGGCAACTTTGTTTTGCAATGACTGCGAAACAATCTCCATGTCTCTGGACTTGGAATCATAGGTTGATTTCTGAGCAAGGAACTTAGTTTTGATCTGGAACATTTTTTCTTCGAAATCTTCTCGGATGTAAGCGAAATTCTTATTAATTTCGTCAACTTCAGTTAGAATTCTTGCCTTTGTCCTGTTAAATTCCTGTGTTTCGTTCATTAATTTCATGGAATAAGATTTGATTTCTTCGATTTCAGCTTCTCCTTTCTTCTTTTCTTCTTCTTTGCGTTTATTTAATTCTTCTTCGAGTGCTTTCGCGCTTTGGAGCTCTTCGTCCTCCGGGGAAGTTTCCTTATTAGGGGTCTGTTCTGAATTTGCAGGGGTTCTTGTTGATGCCAAAGAACTTGTTTCAGAAATATTCTCCATCTTGAGACTTGTTTCAGTTGAATCTCTCTGGAGTTCCTCGATTCTTTGTCCGTGAACAGAATAAAGTCCTTCGAACTTCATATTCAGCAGTTCAATACGAGATTGCAATTCAACAATTCTTGCTTTCAAATTTACAATCGCATTGTTATGCCTCTGGTTTTCTGCTTCAATAGCAGATGCCAAAAGTGTCTCGCGATCGATCTTTGCTTGTTGTTCTAACTTAAAAATAAGTTGATTCTTTCTTTGTTCGTGTTCCTGCTTAAGTCTCGCCAGTTCGTCAGCTCTCATTTTATCATGCGCTTCTACTGAGACCCTATGCAGCTCTGTAAGATACTTCTGTTGCTCATCAAATTTTTGCATAATTTTATTCACTTCTTCGTTATGCTTTCTCTCTGTTTCATCAGCTTCAGATAATACTTTACCAACTTCTATCTGAAGAGTTTTGGTTAATTCGTCCAAATCTGCCTTCTTTTCGTCTTTCAAAGAATTTAATTCGTCTTTGAGTTCTTTTATTGCCATTTTCGCTCTGTCGCTCTCATCTTGGTAATGGGAGCAAGCAATAGCAATTGATTTTTCGCTCTCTTCGTTGGAAGCCAAGATTTGTTGTCTTAATATTTCCAATTCTTTTCCTCTTTGGTTTTCTGTGTCTTCAATGATCTTCCTCATTGATTCTATACGTGGCCTATAGTTAATTTCGATCTCAACTCTTGCAGCTGTTATTAATTCTTCAGTTTCATTTTGTTCTTTCTCGATTTTACGTTTTGCTTCACGTTCGGCCTTCTTGAGTTCTGTAACAGCTTGTGAATGTTCACTTTCTATCAACGATTGCTTGTTTGCGAGCTCTGTTGATAGACTTTGAAAAGTATTTTGTAATTCTTCCAAAGACTTGTTATGTTTCTCGACAACGAGGTTTCTTTCATTCATCATTGCTTGCTCCATGGCTTGGATTTTTTCTGTAGCTGATTGGGATTCGTTTGCAATTGATTTTTCAATTTTTGAAAGTTCTTCTGTAAATCTTTTGATTTTGTCATCGGCAGTATTCTTTCTAGTTTGATATTCACGAGAAATTTGTTCATGCTCAGTCGCCATTCTTCGATCTTCTTCTGCGATCAAATCTGCTTTAATTGTATTCTGTTGGTGCTTCTGATGAATCATAGATTGCAATTCACGCTGCATAGTATTGATTTTGTTCGTAATCTCTTCGATCTTTCCTGTATTTTCCGCTGAAACTTGACCTAATTTTTCTGCTAAGTCTTTTTCGTATTTGGCATAGATTTCCTTTTCGCGCTGTGTGAAGGTGCTTTTATGACTATTAAAATCTT
This sequence comes from Trichomonas vaginalis G3, assembly GCF_026262505.1. Taxonomy (NCBI): domain Eukaryota; phylum Parabasalia; order Trichomonadida; family Trichomonadidae; genus Trichomonas; species Trichomonas vaginalis. The sequence continues at coordinate 25,104,424 of NC_067206.1, read as the reverse complement.
TTTCGTTATCTTGCATGATTTGATTGTAAAATTTAGTTAATTTTCCAACTTCTGCGAGCTGAAATAGCTGTCCATCTTTCAATATCTTCTGTATATCTTGATCATCATCGATAATTGATTTCTGGAGGGTATCTATTGTTTGACTGATTTTTTCAACTTCTTTATCATGTTTTGCTATGAAATCTCTCTCTAATTTGGAAACTAATTCATCAAACTTTAATTCTTGCTCCTCTTGACTTATAGCAAAGTTACTTTTTTCTGGTAATAAATTTTGAAGAATCTGTTGAGCGCCCTCAAAAACATCTGGAATGTCATTATCCGTGCTGTACTGATGGAGGGTATCAACGATTTGCTTGATTTCCGAGAGTTTTACATTCAATATTTCACAGGCGTTCAAAGGATTTTCATCCATTGAAACCTGTAAAAAAACGTGCTTTTTGAGGCAATCAAGATTTTAGTCATTATTTCACGTAAAATCATATATAGTAGTGATTGTACTTTAAAGTTTACATAATTACATCAGACATTGCTGATTAAAAATATTTAAAATTCTTTCAAAAAATATAATTTTTCAAATATCTCTCGATTAATATAATCAAAATCAAAATATATTACTTATTACCATGATGAATTTCTGGAAAAATTCCAAGAAAATTTTAAAAATCATTTTTTATCTTAAATTTCAACAATTTTTCACTTTATTTTTTCTAGTTCAAAAGAAATTTTAAACGTTAATTGATTAAAATCGCATGAGTGATAGCATAGACTGGTCAGAAAAGTGCAGACAGATGGAATATAACCTCAAAAAACTTAAGAAAATCAGAATAGATGGTCCAGAACGCGATGCAATTGCTCTGGAAGAACAAATAAATTTATATAAATCTAAAAGCGCAGAAATCGTTGAAGACATCGAAAATGAAAAAGAACAACTAGACAATTATCTCGATGAAAACAAGAAAATTCAAGATAAAATTCAATCCCTTCAAAATGAAATTCGCAAGCTTCAAAAATACTTATCTCAAGATGTTATATTATCAGTTTTAACAAGGTATCCGCTTTTTAACGTTAGGATGGTGGATATTGTTACATATCGAATAAGATTAGATATACCAGATACAACTATAGAATTTTCGCTTGAGAAGAAGAAAGGAGAAATCATATATACCCCAGGAACTGGTATATCTAAGGAAGCTCCTAGTTCTATCAAGACAGCAAAAGCTTTATCCAGAGAAGGTCTTGAGCAGCTTTGTAATGACTACCAGAAATACATAAGTTACTGGAATTAAGCAAATATCTTTATTATTTGAAGTATATAATTATTTATTGAAATATCTTACTAATTATTACTTATTCTTGTTGTTTTAGTCATACATTATGAATTAAATCGCTATGTTTTGTATTATTACTAATATAACAATACTTGTTTTGCATTTGAATTAGAAATGCTTTATTCAATCTTACCAAAATGAATGCTTAACAACATGATTATAGAAATATTCTATGAAAGATACTTTTTAAACACATATTGTGCTTCCAGTACCATTGAAAGGCAAATTTTATGATTAGAATTGAGGAGATATCATTTTAATGAAGCCTTTTTTACAAAAAATAAATAATGTGAGTGGTACTTGTGCAGTATACATAATGATGCATATCTAATAGATTACCAACGATTTTTGTCACTTTTCTCATCATTTGCTGTAATTTAAAATTTTTATATGGATCCATCTGTAAATTTATATGAACAAATGCCAACATTTGCCAATAAAGAGAATAGGGAGCTTCACCAACGCGTTATGGCGAAGCGAGAAGAGCTGCAAAAGTTAGATGCAGAATGTAAAGACTTACAGGAGCGTGTAACTACTTTAACAGCTCACTTAAAAGACTGTAAAGTCGAAATTACGTCAACACAAGAATTGGTTACAGCAAAAGAAGCTCAAGCAGAAGATGAAAAACATTTGCAGACATTATCTGAGCGTGAATTTGGTAAAATTCAAGTTTCATTAGTTCAACTCGAACAAAAAACGCAAGAAATCGAATCAAAATATAGCGAAGTTCAAGCAAAAGTTTTCAAATCAGAACAAAGGATTGAAACATTCAAAGAAGAACTAAAAGTTAATGAGGAACAGTTACAGCAATGGATACAAGCAGCAAAAGACAAAGAAGAAGACTTCCTTGTCCTTCAAAGATACAAAAAAGAAGATGAATCGAAAATTCGCCAGATGATTTACGAAATTGAAAAGAATCAAGGACTTGTTGATGCAAAACGTGCAGAACTTGATCAAGAAATTACAACAACTCGTGCTCTACAAATAGAATTAGATACAACAGCTTCCCAGTTCAGAGCTCTTCACAATGAAAGGGCCGAACTTCTTGAGCAATGGGAGAATACTCTAAAGCAACTACAATCTCTTAATGATTCCATTGATGAGAAAAATAAACAATACGATCAAAGAAAAATCGAAGCAGAAAAACTATCTACACTTACTAAAGAGGAAGAAACAAACCTCGAGAAAGCTCTTAAACACAATAAAACCATCGATAGAAACATTACAATTGGAGATGCTGTAATTACAAAGAAACATGAAGCATTTGAGCAACAAGACAAGGCATTACGTGAATTTAATGAAGTTGTTGAGACCCAAAGAGGCGCTTTCGAGCTTGCAGAGTCAAATGAAAGATTCATCAGAGCAGAAATCGAAGAATTACATCGAAAAACGCAACTAGAAATCGAGAAGAAGAACAGTTACTTGGAAAGACTCAAACTAACACAGAACGCCCTTGATGTTCAGAAGGATTCAACGGAAGAAATACAGGAACAGACGAAATTCATATATGACTTCATTGAAAAAGCCAAAGGAACGATAAAGGACAAAGAAAAAGAAATCGACGCCGTTAAAAAGACGATATATGAGGAAAGCCAAGCTTTACATGACGAAAAAACGAAGGAGAAGAGCGTTAGAGCGGAATTGGAAGGCAGCAAGTCACACAATAAAGCTCTACAGGCAAAGATAAGTGATTTGGATAGAGAAATGATGAAACAAGACGGATTAAAATATAATGCGAAATATCAGATTGCTATGATGGAGAGAAAACTCGGGAGAATAAGGGGAGATATTCCAGAAGACCAGAAACAAGAGTTTCTTGATAAAATTGAGAAATTAGAAGGAGAATTGCAAAAGAAAGTAGAACACGAGAAGTTTATTGCAGAACAAATAAGAAGATTAGACTTAGATTACAGGCAATGCCAAAGAAGGAAGGATAATTCAATGGAAAAGAAGATCAAATTAGAAACCGAGCTAAATGAAGTAACAGTTGACGACGATGCATTGACAAAAGCCATAGAAAGGGCTAGACAGAGGAAATCAGAGGTTCTTGTCCAGCTAAACATGCTCAGAATCCAAGTTGAGAAAATGACAGAACAATATGCGGCCAAAAGTGACGAAATCATCTCTTTAGAGAACCGCCGTCAGCAACTACAGCTAAGTATGCAAGAAAGGCTTCTTGAAATCGATGAACATTTGGCCGCATTACGAATAACACTGAAAACAGAAGAAGAAGCCAAACACAAGCAAGTTACAGAGCTTGCCGAGCGTAAGAAACACGAGAAGGTCATGGCAAACAAGTTCCAAATCGTCATGGGAACGTACAAAACAGAAGATGGAGAAGAACCAACACAAGCCAAAAATGTCATCAAATTTGCCACCCAAAAAGAAGAAATTTCTCGTCGTGGAGATGAACTCGATGCAGAGATCAAGACTGCAGTCAAAGAACTCAAAGCATTGGAGAGAACAATGGCGAAATTCAGTGACAACAATGACAAATTCAAAGAAGGATTTCGGACGGCGAATGACAGCGAAAACGACGTCGAAAGGAAGAAAGCTCTTGAAGAACAAAAGAAGAACTTGCAGGCAAGGTTGAACGCCAGAAGAATGGAACTCAGAAGATCAGAAGAAGTTCACAGCGCAAGTAATAAATCATATGACGATAAAACAAATTATTCGATGAAAATCAAGTCCGAAATCGAGAAATTAAAATCGAATTTGGCCAAACAAGAATCAGAGAACAGAGAAGAAACGGAGAAGCTCAAAAGGGCTACAGCGATTCTCACGAAACTTCGAGAGCAACATAGAAAAGAAAACAACATTCCTCTCGAAGCGAAATATCCTTCAACAATCTTGGAAATGGACATGGAACTGAAATTGACGAAAATGGTCACTGATTCTATAGTTGATGAACTGTCAAAGATCGCGGCAATGAACAGCGAAATAATGCCCCATTTACAGTCATATCTAACAGGAATTGGTTTGCAAATGAAGATTCAACATTCTCCAAGAAAAATAAATAGAACTTCATCATCTTCTTCTAACTCTTCGGCAAATGAAATACAAGTCAGACCTCCTTCTTCTGGAGCTCCTTCCAGGGCAAGCTCTGCAAGGTCTTCAAGCAGATCAAGTAAGATATCTCACCACATTGATTTGGCACTGGAAAACATCAAAAGAGATGATGAAACTCGATCTAATTCTGCAAGATCCACAAAAAGTATTAACTCTGTTAGATCAAAGAATTCTCAAAGAAGTACAAGATCAAGGGATTCTTACAATGAAAGACAAAATGATGTTGATTTATCTGTGCAAGGAATAACTTCTGCAAGAAGAGCTGAACCAAGAATAACAAAACCAAATCTCAAATAATTTTATTTGTATTTTTTTTTATTATTGTATGTATTAAAAGAAATAAAGGTAGTTTTACTATGTTTGTTTTAATTCATCTTAATTTGCGGTTTCCTTTAGTCAAGGTTTTTAACAAATATTCTTGTATTGAATCTAATCATTTTGAAATTTCGTCAAGGGCTTTTTTTCCCTAGAGGATAATTTTTGTCATCGATTTCTAATTCAATCAAAATCTCTAAACAGACCATGAGAATATAAATTTCTTGAATGCAAACAAGGTTTCCAACTATTTACAGAGCTATTCGTAAAAATCAAAACCATGGTTCTTGAAAATTGATGGAATTGAAATGCTTACAGGGGAAAAAAATATGAAATCAAGTTTAAAAATATATTTTTTTTTATTTCAAAATAATATACAAATTATACAGACACGCGATCTCCAAAATCAATTAATTCATCATTATCATCATCATCAGATGATGATTTTGAAAGCTGATGAGGACCAGAATCAGAAGTAAGTTGCAATGAATCACTGTCTGAATTAGAACCAGGATTTGAATTTTTTTCAGATCCATTTTCATTGCTCAATTCATATGAACGAGAACTATTTTTATCATCCATATTTAGGCTTTCGCTTTTAGCATCGACATCTCTGATTGCAGAACTATCATTGTCAATGCTGTATACCGAAGAATTATTGTTTTCTTCGCCCTGACTAATAGAATAATCCGCACTGTTGTTTTCTTCAATTTTAGGCTGATTGTCAGACTCACTGTAACTTCCAGAATTGGTTTCAACTTTTTCATTATTATCTAAATTTATCTTCATTTCCTCATTGTCGCTTTTTATATTTTCATCAACTTTTATTTCTTCTTTTTCACTTACTTGACTATCAGAGTAATCATAAGAATAATAATCAGATGATGCAGAAGAATAAGATTTCTTGATTGCAGCATCATCGAAAAGAACCTTTGGTTTATTATCTTTCTTCAATTTTTCTTCAAAATCGTTTTCATTTTCTGATTCATCAGTATATTCGTAGACATCAACGTATTGAATTATTTCGATATCACAGTAATTTCCATCACTTGAAGGAGGTTCTAATTCTGGTTCCAACTCTACAATTTCTGTTTCTTTCTTAACTCTTTTTGCGTCTTTCTTCAGGCGCTCTTTGAGTTCTTCTGCAAATCTTTCGTCTTCTTTATCTCCCAGTTCTTTTGATTTCCTTGCGAGATCTCTTCTTCTTTCTCTTTTTGCTTTCTTCTTTTTGAGTCTTTCAGCATCTTTATCTGTTTTTTCTTTAGAATCCCTTTCTAATCTTTCTCTTCTTTCCTTCTCTTCCTTTTCTTTACGCTCTCTTTCTAGTCTTTCTTTTTTTTTCTTTTTCTCTTCTTTCTTTTTCTTCCCTTTCTTTACGTTCTCTTTCTAGTTTTTCTCTTTCTTCTTTGTCATTTTTATCTTTATTTTCAGGTTGTTTATGTTCTTTTTCTCGCTTTTCCTTTTCTTTACGTTCTCTTTCAGTTTTCTCTTTTGCTTCTCTTTCTAATCTTTCTTTCTCCTTCTTTTCTCTTTCAGCTTTCTCTTTTGCTTCTCTTTCTAATCTTTCTTTCTCCTTCTTTTCTCTTTCAGCTTTCTCTTTTGCTTCTCTTTCTAATCTTTCTTTCTCCTTCTTTTCTCTTTCAGCTTTCTCTTTTGCTTCTCTTTCTAATCTTTCTTTCTCTGCTTTTTCTCTGGCTTCGCGCTCAGCCTTTTCTCGAGCGCGTTGTTCTGCTCTTTCCTTAGCTCTTCTTTGTCTTTCTTTTTCTGCTTCAATCGCTGCAAGTCGTTCTTCTTCCAATCTCTTAATTTCGTCTGATTTTTGTTTCTGGAAAGCTAGCCATTTAGCGCGCTCTTCTTCGATGAGTTTCTGAAGCTTTTTACGCTCTTCCTCTGTAATATTATTCTGCGATAAATCAAGAGTGTGCAAAGCACGCTCAGCACTCCAATTTTCAGGATCTTTTGGCGGGCGAGTAATAAACTTGCGAATTGCTTCTATGTTGTCGTTTGTAAGGCCACAGTTAATGAATTCGACTGCAGCAAAATTATATGGGTCGAGTTTCTGAATATTTTTATTAAATTTATCTGTTTCGATCTTAATGTTTTGGAATGAAAGTAATTCAAGTGGAGAATTGTTTGTTTCAAGAGCATCAAAAAGTTCTGATAAGTTTTCTGAAGGAATATTCATATCACTAAGCCGGATTCTTTTAATACGCTTAGCTTTCGGTAAAACTTCTTTTAATATTACGCATAAGTAGTTTAAGTAGTTTGGTCTTTGATGATAAATAGATTGTTCAATAATTCTCTGTTTTTGTCTGTTCTTATTTAAAGACGTTTCTTCTTGCATGGCAAGATTACAATTGAAACGAAGTTCATCAACTTTTTTATAGACAAGATTAGATAAAGGCCAGAAGAATTTTTCATAATATTTAGCCGGAATTTCGGAAAAATCATATGTACAAAGGTGTTCGTCCCCGTTACCTAATTTATAGAGTTCCTCTATTGTGAATTTTTCTTTCTTAGTCATTATCAAATTCTAACAAAATTAAAAATTTAAAATTTATCGGCGTGCAGCAAATTCTCGTTGTCAGATAACTCACTGAAAGGCTCTGAGGTGTATAAAGAACTTTCACAAATATTGTTTTCAGCTATTTTTAAGGCTCCATGTGCATTTATATCAAAAGCAGACTTTTTTTCCGTACTCCCTCTCAATTTTTTTTCCCAGTTTTCGTACTCATATGGTATTATTAGTGTATAATAATCAAAGAGCTTTCGCTATACTGCAGCATTAAAATATAGCTGTATTGTGATTATATCCTTGAATTTGAGAGGATTCTAAGTTTAATGTCAAGATACCTTTGCTTTCCAGGAATTTACAAAAAGTGCATGACCCTCTACCCAGGGGTCCAAAATGCCTCTTTTTTCCAGCTCGCATATACCACGAGCTAATAGACAAAGACGAATAGCATAGCATGAATACCTATAGTGTGGGTATTAGATTTAGCATACTTCCAATGGAAACTAAGAGGGTAATTGACATGATAATTAAAGATTTGATTAGCTCATAACTCACTCATTTTTATTAATGTGACTGTGATATTTTAGCAGATGTGTGGGCAAGTATTAGAGATTATGATCATGTAATCAGATTAAAATTCTAAAAAGATTGATTGAAATTATTAACTTAGCCTTTACTTATAATGTTAGAAAACAGATATTTCCTCCCTAGTATATGAATTTATAATTAATAGCTTGAAAATAGAAAACAAAGTTAATTTTAAAAATGTAAGATTATTATTAAACAATTTTTGATATTTTGCACGAATTCATACTATCCTATGGAAAATGTAATGTGATTATTATTTTAATGATATTTTGAGCAAGAATTAACAATTCAAAAGTTGATTTCTCGTGTTTTAATAGAAATGAATTTGGTGAATAGTAAGTGTATATGGTAATTCTTATAAATGACAACTTTTGTTTGTTTAAAATCAATTGCGAAATTATTGAATAATATTTAAGCAGGAACAAATGATAAATGAATGTATAATATATAATACTATAATATGTTTAGACTAATAACGAGGATATGAGAATCAAACATAGGCAAGTAGTTAAAATCGAAAATTCAAAGGGAATTTAAGACAACTAAAAAGTTTAAGCGGATGTTATATTGTACTGTGGATTGATCCATTTAAATCGCCGAAAATTCAATGATCAAATAATTTCAATAATAAATCATGTTCAAAATTCGATTCTAAGCAGTTAATTTTATTCTTTATCCTATGAGATATCATGTTCAAAATATATGAATTAATTTCATAAATCACTTCGAAATGCTGGACTGCTTGTTTCTTATAATCATAAAATCTAATTTTTCCGTGTGATTTGTAATCTATGCGTTCCAAAAATGCGTTTTCCGCTTTCAGAACGTGAAAATATGCACTATATAAGCTGATAAAGAAGGGGGGTTTACAGAAGTGCTCCCACTCCCAATATTAACAACTTAGCTTATCTGCTCATGCTGGAAAATACCTAGGCCTAGTTATGTATATATCTATAAATATTGTTCGCATCTCTTTTATCGAAGTCAAATTCTAAATTAGATTTTTGAAAATTATATACAATATTCGCTTTCATAATTAAGAATGTAACATTTATGTAGCGGTAATGCATGTCTGATTCAATATAATATGATTGGATTCGAGTTTAGTTAAATCAAATTCATATTTATCGAATCCTAGTCATTTTAAGTCTAGTAATCTTAATAATAAAACACATTCATGAAAATCATTTTAATTATAAAACAAAATCATTCCTTTACACAGATTTTAAATTCGAGATTTGAGAAATTTGTTTAATTCTACTACGATTTTGTGGAAATTATCATGTTTATTTTCAATCAGTGTCATGCATACTGTATATTATGGATTTAAAATCTGCATCAATATCAATACAATCTCCGATTTCCATACCAAAATGTAAATGTGATACGACCAAATATAGCTTGCTCCCCAGAATTATTTTTGCATTTTTCTTGGAAAATATTATTAAACATCAGATTTTAAATATGAAAAAGTGAGAAAATTTACATTTTAAGAGTGAAATTGAATGAAGCACGTTTATGATGAAGTGAAAACTAACTATGGATCTAATATCTACATCAGATGCCAATTCTAAAAATCATAAAGAGAAAGCTAAGATCACATTTTTTGTGAGTGGGATCACTTCTGGGTTTACGGATTTTTTTCCTATCGTCGTAAAAATACGGAAAGTACATCAGTAAAGGACGATAGAAAAATTTGGTTTATAAAATCCTTGTTTCTGCATAATGAATTAAGTATTCGGGTTTTTCCTTTTGCAGCATAATAATGTATTATTAGGCCAATGTATCTATATCATTAAACACATATGTTTTTGTTTATTAATCATTGAATCAGAAACATTCTGTCTATATTTTGGGGTTATTGAAGAATATTGCATTAAATCGTATTATCCACATATTTTTCTTATAATTTTGTGTGTTAACTATTCCACTTACCAATATATTGATTCCATTCAATTGCATATTCATACAAGATATTGAATACTCTTCATTTAATGATGTAAATAGTATTTATCGTTATAATAGCGATATGTGTAAGTATTATATAATGAAAATGAGTTAAAATAAAACAAATTTAGTGTGAATTTCATTAATTACTTTTATTTTAAGCTTATTATTATAAACAAATCTTCAACCAAAATGTTTTATTAATAAATAATGTCTGTTTTTGTTTGAAAATGAAAAAAAAGTTGAAATTATGATTTCCATCATAAATATATATTTTAATAGTAATTCAGATTGTTGATAGATTGTTTTATGTATATTCTATCCTATTTGAAGTGATTCATTAAGCAATGACATTTTATTAAACTCCTTTTCTTTTGTAAAGTCTCTTATTCAAATTTTTGATAGAGGTGCACTCAATATTGAGGCAGAAAAACGATAGGGAGACTTTACGTAGGAAAATGGGTTTATCTTTGATTTATGTCTTTCAAATTGAAGTCTCATAATTGACTATTATTTCTAATAATTTATATTTTTTGATTATAACTAAGATGAATACAAATCCTGACGCCAATTCACTATCAAGATTTTTTTTTCATATAAAAAATTAGAATATAACTCAGTCTTAACTAATTTTTGATTTAAATAAGAATGTTAATGTTCATAATCCCTATTAAATACCGATAATGGTAGAAATTTTTTTAAATGATTGGATAATTGAAAATACTCATTTCAAAAGCACCTTTGGGCATACAAATTCCTTTGTATGTGAAAGCTAATCTATTAAAATTCCGGTTTATAGTATTTTTCTAGCTAAATTGCTTAAATTTGTTCAAGAAACTTAAACTAGTTCATGTATGAATTAGTTATGAGCAGAAATTTGGTAGTTGAGTTAGTTGGTAATTGTTTTATGTCTTAAATTGCTTGTTTGTTTACATAAATTTAATTTTAAGTTATGCAATCAGTTTTTCATTTGCACTGAATGTGATTTGTAGTTACATCCACATACACTGTAGTACACATTTGTTTCATTCCTTAATTCCTAATAATTGAGATTATATGAATCAAAATTCACACATAATTTTTTCAAATCTAGTCAAAAAGTATTCAAAATCTAAAATGAAACCATTGACTGCCTTTTAAATTTCCAAAAAATATTCATTTTTTCGATTTTGATGATTTTTCTAACAAATTTTCAATTAATTTTTAGATTTTGAATTTTTTTTTGAAATTTATAGATCCAAGGTGATGTGATTTTTGCATCCCTGGGATGGACGATACACCCAAAGTGTCACCTTTTTTGGGATAACATGAATTTTAAATATCATGAGAGTTCTGCAAACCATATGCACAATATCTATTCAGCCTGACTTCTTGTATATATGAGTTAGACTTCTTAAATATTGTGCTTGGGGCGATATAAGCATTTCCGAGATTACCATCGTGCTCTATAGTATGCTACTTCTCCCTGGTTCTAGCTCAGTTCCAAGGATATTGGCGTTCAAGGATTTGGCAAGGTCCTTCCGAAGTCTCTCATTCGATGAGAGATTTCGGAAGAATCTTGCCTTAAAGTACTCCAACTCTTGTTCTTTTGTTCCTAAATAGTGAGAAAAGTTATTTGACTACTTAAGGTAGAGATTATCCGAGGTCCCTCATTTGATGAGAGGCCTCGGATAATCTCTGCCTTAAAATTGTACACTTGTAGTCCATGAGAGTGTAAGTATACATTGATAGGACAGCTTTCTTCTGAAGTCTTAGATTTGATGAGAACCTCAGAAGAAAACTGTCCTATTTTATAGTAAAAGGAGTTTCAGGAGCTCCAAAGCTCCCTTTCGTAAGGATTAGAAGCTTTGGAGCTCCTGGTTCGTAGATGTGTTTCGCATCTTTCATCAGCAAAGGATATTTACCATCTGGGACTCTGTTGATGGAGACTCAGGAGCTCCAAAGCTCCCTTTAGTAAGGATTAGAAGCTTTGAAGCTCCTGGTTCGTAGACGTGTTTCGCATCTTTCATCAGAAGAGGCCCAAATGGTAAATAGCCTCTGCTGATGAGCTTCAGGAGCTCCAAGGCTCCCTCTCGTAACGATTAGGAGCTTTGTAGCTCCTGAAGGTAAGGTAGGATTGCTCTGATCTCTAATCAGTAGATGTCATGCCTCATTATGAACTCTACTGACAAGAGATCAAGAGCTCCAAGGACTCCCTTTTTAGTTAGTGGCGTTCTCACCATTTAGTAGGATTGCTGATCCTACTAATGAAGTATAAGAAAGAAGAAATGTTAGAAGAAAGAAGAAATGTTTGAGAACAGAGTATACTTCCCGAATGGAAATCTTTATGACCTCTCAAATAAACCAAGAGAATTTATTTCGAGATGCATTCAAGGTGGAAGATGTATGTTGTCAGATAACATGAAACAAAAGAGCAAAAAGAAACTCATTGCTGACTTCGACGCTGTTTCATTATATCCTTCAGCTATAGCAAGACTTTATACTTTAGAAGGTATTCCAAAAGTATTGAAGGAAGAAATGTTAAGCACAGAGTATCTCATGAGACATTTATTCGATGACGACCAAAAGGAACCCGTTGGTGAAAAGTTTATGTCTGGCTTCTTTGTTCTCATTAAGATAAAAGAGATTGGTATACCCAGACACTTTCCTTTAATAGTTTGTGACCCTGAACTAAATCCAGAACTTAACGTTCCAAGAAGTTCAAACACTTGCTGTCTCATGTATGTTGACCATATAACATTACAAGACCTCATAAAATATCAAGGTGTCAAATGTGAAGTGTTGCAAGGATACTATTACGATGGAAACAGAGATATGAGAATAAGAGATGAAGTAAAGAAGTTGTTTGAGTTAAGGTTAAAGTATAAGAAAGAAGAAAACCCCTTACAAGAAATTATAAAACTCATTCTGAACAGCATTTATGGCAAAACTATTCTATCTCCTATTGAGTCAAAAATAACCATAGTAGATGACAAAGATGCTATAAGATATGCTATAAGAAATTACAACCATATAGTGAAGTTCGAAGGTTTGGATGGTTCAGATAAAACTATTTTCAAGCTAACCAAAAGCATTTGCAGACACTTTAACTTCTGTCCACTTGGTGTTAATATTCTGTCTATGTCAAAACGTATTATGAATGAAGTATTCTGTACTGCAGAGGACATGGGCTTGTATATAGCCTATCAGGATACCGACAGTATGCACTTATATAATGAAGACATTCCAAAGCTTGCAGCAGAGTTTAAGAAGAGATATGGTCGCGAACTTATAGGAAAGAACCTTGGTCAATTTCATAGCGACTTTGCAGAAATCACAAAAGATAAACAAAGTTTAGCTTATAAAAGTATTTTCTGTGGAAAGAAGACCTACATAGACTTACTCACTAACGATTTAAATGAAGTTGCATTTCACTGCAGAATGAAAGGCGTGAAGCAAGATGTTATTGCTTTAACCGCTAATGAAATGTTTCCTGAAGCTATACAATGCTATTACAATGAAGATAAAGGTTTAATGGTTCCGCAAGGAACATATGACAAAGACTCTGAGTTCAGTGTTATGAAGTTATATAAAGCACTTCATGACGGTCAAGAGATTGCATTCGACTTATGTAAGTCATGTCAACCTTGCTTTGCTGAAAAGTTCAACTTTTCAATAACGACTAAAACAAGCTTTATTCGTAAGTTGAAGTTCTAAGGTCATTTATTTTTGTCAGCAATGAGGTCATTCGTGATAAAAATAAGCCGCTAGCGGCAAGGGCGAAGCCTATGTGGTCATTTACAATACAGCTATTGTAGAGTTTAACAATTGTGCTTCAATGTATAAACAATCTTTCCCATCTGGAGGTAAGAACACTGGGCACTTATGGTCATGAGTGGAGAACATGTCTATCCAAAACTCACGATTGAAGCCAGTTAATTTATAGTATTTAGGATTTGGCAGTGGTGAAGTTCTTGTATGACCAATGAACTCATTTTCAACTCCCTTACTTAAGTTTGAATATAATATAGCTTGCTTTCTATCCCAAATGCCAGGTGTTACAATCTTTGAAAATTCATTTTTCCTCGGAAGCATTGCATCATAATTGAAAACATTCTTGAAGTCTTCATTGGGTTCAGAGATTTGAAACCTTATACGTAATGGATTTTCTTTCTTTTTAGCGACTTCATTGAATGGTGAATATATAACAAACTGACAGTCACGTGTTCCATCTTCATTTGCTACAAACTCGTAATGAAAAGCTATAAGTTCTGGCTGACTAACTTCTTCTTTCAGTTGTGCAAGAAAATCACGTAAAGGCTGTAAAGTTTGTATTTCAATGTTGAACTTCTTTTGAAAATTTTCGTAAAATGTAATTATACAGTCTTCTAACGTCGTACTGTCATTGAAGTACCTGTATATGTGAATATTTTGGGCACTTAAAGACTGTTCGTCATTTTCTATCTCGACTTGAAGTATAAATTCAACCTTTCTGAAAGCACGTGTTATATACATAGATGTTATGCCAATGTACTTCTCTTCATTTATGTTCACAATCCAGTCTGTTGGAAACTTAAACGTTACTCTGTTCCCCTTTATTTTGACGTCAGGGTTTTCACTACTGAACGCAACAGATAAAGGTATTTGTCTATACATTTAGTTTGGATAAAAATAAACCATTTACTCTTTCTTTGCTTCAGCTTCCTTTGCTTTTGCTTTTGCTTCTTCTCTAGCTTTCTTCGCCAGCAAACGTGGGTTCTTCTTTCTTCCAGCAGCTAATGCAGCAAGTTGTTTTTCACTAAGTTTTCTCTTTGGTCTCTCTGGCTTTTGTTCTGGTTTTTGTTCTGGCTTTTGTTCCTTCAGTTCGGATAAAATTTGTTCACGAATTTCTTTCTTCAATGCTTCAACATCTATGACCTCTTGGGTCTTGTCCGTAGGACTTGTCTGAGTCATTTGACTGCAGATAAAAAACTAAATTAAAACTTTAACCGATGTAAAATGAGCTTGTCAAAATCAGAACGAGAGTCTATTATATTAAATGGTGCAAGAGGAATACAACATCCTTTCTATTATGTAAGTCAGAGTAAAGATGGTAAAATATATGTAAGAAAAAGAAAGGTACCATTAGCAAATGCAGAGAGCGACAACATTAAGGTGCATGGCACCGAGGGTGAAGCCCATATAAAACCTTCTGTACAAACTGAGCCACCAAAAGAACAAGAAGAAAAGAAGCCAGATGTACTTTCAATAACGAACCAAGAGCTTATTGCAAAGTTCGTGAATTTCATTGAAAAGCAAACCGAGTCAAAGAACCCTGACCCACCAGTGAAAGAAGTCGAGACAAAAGAGAATGTACAGTTCATTGAAAATGTCAAGAAACAACTTCCACCACGAATACCAAGAAGAAGAGTGAGAATAATGAAGTAAATAGATATTTTTATCTGAAGTAAATACATGCAGAACGAACAGCTAAACGAATTTACTCCAGCAGAGCATATTCATCAGATTCGCTCATATTTCGATATCATAGACAATGCAGTTCAAATTGGTGACACTAATAGAAAATATTCTGACGCAAAGATTCCATCACAACCTGGAACTGCTAAAGATAACACATGGGTAACATTCAATCTCTCACCTCCTGGTGAAAATATGTTGGACCTTTACAATACATTCATTACGTATAAAATGGAAGGTCAATTTATTGTAGATAAAGAAATTGGTTCAGGTTCCAATAAAACAAACCCACCAGGATTTTGGATTGGTTTCGATGACGCTTTCTATGCAGTTGCTGGATATCAAATCCTTGCAAATGGTCGTATCGTATATTCTCAAGACAACGCAAGAGAAGAAGCATATATAACTTCAAACTCACAAACTACCGAACAAATAAAGAAAGTAGATGTTTTCTCAAAGACTCGACATGAAGATGTATGGAGTCATTCGGGAACATGCAGAACAGGACAAATTGTTAGTGGTCCAATTACAGCAGGAAAATCATTTGATTTTAAGCTTCGTTTAAGAATTCCTGTTAGAAGATTCCTTCCATTAGAAGCTATTCGATTTATTCCAGCTTTTGCAGGAAACATTCAGCTTAAAGTAAAGTTCAGTAGCGACGCCTTACAATGCACATCTATATCTGTAAATAATATCATTGCTTTCAATCCAACTCTTAAAGTTGTATTTGCTTCAGGTTCAAATCCATCGACAAATAAATTTGTTCCATGGAATGAACCATTCACTATGATAACGAGTGCAACTGAAGCAAGTGGAACAGTTACTATTACAACTGTAACCCAGCAACTATTTCGAACAAAGATGGATTTTAATGAATGTTTTATTCATCCAAAGTCATTCTCTTTAGACCCTAACATTTATACAGAACTTGTAGAACATTATACAAACGAGGCTTTATGTTTTCCTGTTAAAGTTATGGATTGGATTCCTATGGACGGTTCATTCTCAAAGAATACAGATAGTTCAAGTGCAACATTTACAGCAGCTTATACGCCTATTAATGTTAAAAGTATTTGGGCACTATTTAGAAAGAAAGACAACTATTATGTTAATTTTGAGAACCCTAAGTTTAAATATCTTCAGCTTTCCATGGGAGCTTATGGAAATATGCCTGCAGAACCTGAAAAATCATATGGACCTGTATTTTATGAAATGGTTGCGAACGCTTGCAATACAAACAATGATATGATAGGATTTAATGAAGATGTTATGAGGTCATTGGTGGATGATGGTAGTGTGGAACATAAATGGGATAGCTATGACAACACACATTTCTTATGTGGTTTTCCAACTGAAGTGGACTTTTGCTTCCAGCAAGGTCAAACATCTACTGCTCCAATAACATACAAATTGTCTGTTAAAGGACCTATTGAACTAGCAACTGAAAATGTACCAAAGCCACTTATTGGATTTATGAGGGATTGTTGCTTTACAATACAAGTAAGACAGTCAGGCATACCAATAATAAGACTTGACGACTATAACTTAGCAGCGGACGACAGTGAGGAATAAAGGATGAACGTTTATTTTTAAAGCTTATAAATGGGTTCTTCATCAAGCTCTCGTGAACCTTCACCATCTGTGAAACAAACTTTACCAAACGATTATAGAGCACCTATTGAATATTTCTTACGAGCTGCACAATGGCAAAGAGCAGTTTCACCAAGGTTAGGTGTTCCACCAGCTCCTGTCAAAAATAGCATTTGGTCAAGTCCTTATATAAGATATGGTCTCCAACTCGGTTTGCTAGCTACAGCAGGAGCAGTAATGATGTTGAAAAGAAATAAAGCAAATGTTGTAAATAATACTGAAGTAGCTGAATTTGAACAAACTCCGACACCATCGCCAAAACCAACGTCAAAACCAACGCCTTCACAAACAACACCTTCAATGACTCCTGAACCTATGAAAGTACAAACTCCTGTTCAAAAGTCAACTCCAAAACCGACTCCAACATTTAAACCAGAACCCACGCCTCAAATAAATCGAAAAACTCCTGCGTTTCCTTACTGAAAAAATAACGTTATTTTTATTTAATATTAAAATTTTTATTTGATTGAAATGACAAATAAAGTCACTGAAGCAATGAAACAAAAGTTTTTGGTAGAATACATTAAATCAGGAACTATTCCAGAAGGTTTTTACATTCATACTATGAAGGATGGTAGAGTTCAGTTTAGAAAGATAAAGCAACCATTAGATAAAGAAGGAATTTTGAGAAAGATTAAACTTCATGAGGACAACATTGCTGAACTTAAGAAGAAGTTAGAAGAGTTGGAGAAAGGAAGAGAGTTATAAAGCAATGAATTCAACAGGTTAGAAATGTGGTTAGATCTAACATGCTAACATAAACTTTATTTTTGTGCTATGTTTTCATACGTGTGAAGGTAGTGATATCATTAATTTTTAAGTTTATTTTTTAAAATTATTTTTATATAAATGACAGAACAAAAATATAACATTTCTACTCAACAGGAATGAGACCCTTACTGACTATGTATTCGTTTAATGCTTGATGAAAACAATGGTACATATTATCGTATGGGTATACACAGCGTCTGTTTCCATCGTCGTCGTATATGTAGAACTCAAATCCAGTCCAACCTTCTTTTGTACAATATGTAGCTTTATTTAAGTATGCATTTATGTAGATAAGGCAATTTTCTTCATCGCTCCAGAAATAATTTTTGTTCTTTGTTGAAATAGTTTTCGTTCCTCTGCGACCATAAGGAATGTATGCAATGAACTTTGCGTCATATGGGATTGTAATATATTCAGGGTTTCTTTCATCGTCAATGGGTCTATCTTTGTTAAAATGCATGTTTCTCAGTTTTACTTGGGTCTTGAATAGTTCACGGAAACGTTCTGGGAAAGAGTCATAGTAAATGTAGTCGGACATGTCTTTGTAATGAAATAAAAAATTTTAAAAAAAATAAAAATAAGGTTATTTTTTATTTAGTGAAGTCATTAGTGAAGTCATTAGTGAGTTCGTTAGTGAGTTCGTTAGTGAAGTCATTAGTGAAGTCATTAGTGAAGTCATTAGTGAACTCGTTTATGTGTCAGACGGTTTTGCAAATATTTAAGGTTAAGCTGGTGTTGTCGTTTGTGTTGTAAAATATACGTTACCGGTTTCGTAAAGTGTCAAACCGTTATCTTGGGTAAGGTGGAACGCAGTGCCGCTGTACCCAAGATAGGGATACTAACTCTAGCGGCAAGGGCGAAGCCCATGAGTTCATTTACTCACAATATTTTTGTACAAAACGACCCCAAACTTTTAACTTATTTTCTGCAGCTTCTAATGAAATTTTAGCTAGTTCATACTCTCTATAGTCTCTCTTTAAATCGTCTTGTTCCCATTGGTCTAGTTCGTATGGAGAGTCTCTATAACCATAACATATCTCACGTTCATGTTCTAATTGTTTTTCGCGCATTTTTCTAACTTCTTCTTCAAACAAATGTTTTGCATTCTCTACTGTATCTTCGAGTTCTTCTTCATCTAACTTCTCATGAACTTTCTTGTCTATGGAGTCCATAATTTTTCCAACTGCTATGCAATATTTTGGAGAAGCCCACATTGCTATATAGTTTATAAGTCCTGGGTCTACATACGTTCCTCTAACCTGTTTGATTTCATCAGGAATTCCTGCATGAATTTTGTATAAAAAGCAACCGCCGGAATTCGGACTGTTGCTATATTCTTCACAAAATGCCTTATAATACTCTTCCCAGGACTTATTTTCCAACAACTTTCTAAAGTCTTTCCTAAACTGCTGACACATATTTGTTGCATTTATATAACCATCCTTGTCTCTACGTAAGACTTCAATACCGTTATAAGTGCCTTTTGTGAATGTTTCGCCATTAGATTTGTTAGTGAATGTTTTTGCTTCGACTGACATTTCTGTTCTTACATACAAAATAAAAAAAAAATAAATAAAAATAAAACTAGCGTTATTTTTTCTATCTTGAGAAAATACATGAAAATTCATAAATTTAGGTCATTTATGCTAAAATAAATGGTACCATTAATGATATCATGACTGTTCTCGTTCATGTCTGATTTACATCTAATGAAAAGTTTAGAAGAATTTTCTTATTCTTTCTGGCATATTTTTGTCTTTCCAATACTCCCGCTCTAATGGTCCCAGATGTGTTGGCTTTGACTCTCTCAAGTTCTTAGATGGTATAACATCTTCAACGCCTCCTTCATATCTTACTTTATAAGTGTCATCGTTTGTGTTGTAGCCAAGTATTTCAATAACCACTCCTCGCTTTGCTTCGTCAATGGTTTCAGCAAGTTCGCCATTACTACTTTCAACTAATTTATGACGAGGGTAAAATGCTATGGAGTCGTCAGCAGCTTTTATAAGATATCCATTACCTTGCGTAGAGTCTACGATATAATAATTTCGACTTAACCTTAAACGTTTCTTTGTCAATGGTTTGTCGTCAAGAACTACACGAACTTTTGTACCAGGAATGAGGGTAAATTGTGTTGAATTTCTGATATTTTGTGTTTGACTTCGTTTCTTTTGTATATACTTTTCTTCTTGTTGTTGTGTCATTGAATTTGGTGTATGTCCTGTTGTAGAATGTGTTGAGGAATTGTAAACTTCGAGAAAGTGTTTCATTGTTTCTTCGGTAAAGTCTCGCTCTTGGTTTAAATCTCTGAGCGTTCTTATGAAGCGGTTAATGATACCGAGTATGTTATGGTTATGGTCTTCAGTAGTGTTGTGAGTTATGTTATGCTTAATGAGAAAATCTGTGATTTCATTGCTGAGGTATGCACTGTCTTGGTCTGATGTTAAAGTACTTGGGTTATGTTCTGCTACAAACTTTTGTAAAACTCTTAACACTTCACGAGTTCCTTTGTTCCTCATTGGATATGCATATGCTTTACGAGTGTTAACATTTATGAAGATGAGGAATGGTTTATGTCCTCCTTTTCTGCTTTGAATGAGTGTGTCAAATTGGTATGCGTCTGGAGTGTTGGAGTAAATTGGTAAAAAGTAGTCGTAAGGATTTATTTTTGTTTGATGTACAACATTTTTGTCAAAGAACCTTTTCACTTCAGCTCTGTTAGTAAATCCCCAACTCTTTGCAGCTTCATTGAATTTCTTAAATGACCTCCATGGATGTTGTTCGAATACTTCTTTCAAACTCATTTAAGTAAAAATAAAGATTTCATTGAACGCGGTACCATGCATAAACGGTCATGTATGGAGGCATATAATCTTCACCCGAGCCTGTTGGATTTGTTGTGAAAGTATGGACATGATTTCCTCCTGGTTCAGTTGGTCGAAAAGTCTTTTTTGCTGAATTGTTATAAGATGGAGATAAAACGTCATTGCCAGCTTCATAGTCTGAGTTGTATAATGGGTGGTCTTTTAATGAGTGGCTATGGTCGCCAGAAAAGTTTGTAGTTCCTGTGTGCTTATGTGGTGGAAGGTTTGCTTCTTTAATTTTTTTTGAGCCTCCTGTTTGATTTGATGAATTAGTACAATAGAGGAAACGATCGGTTATTTGCTGCCATGTACCAAATCCAAATAATTTTGTCGGATGTGTTGAATTCATTGATGTATATATTGAACCAATGGGATAAATCATCTGAAGAATTGTATTTAATTTAGTATTAACCCATTCCTTATCTGCTTTAATGTCTAAACATCCTGAAACCCATCCTGTATCAGCTTTAACTTTAAAAGTCTCCGATGTCCATTCCTTATCTGCTTTCTTCTCTAACTCATTGTTAACCCATTCCTTATCTGCTTTAATGTCTAAACATCATGAAACCCATCCTGTATCAGCTTTAACTTTAAAAGTCTCCGATGTCCATTCCTTATCTGCTTTGTTGTCATATAAATCTTGAGCAGTGAATTTAACGTTATTTTCATCA
This sequence comes from Trichomonas vaginalis G3, assembly GCF_026262505.1. NCBI lineage: Eukaryota > Parabasalia > Trichomonadida > Trichomonadidae > Trichomonas > Trichomonas vaginalis. The sequence continues at coordinate 25,083,270 of NC_067206.1, read as the reverse complement.
TCCATGACATAAACATTTTTACATCTAATGTCTTTCTTCGTTGTTATGTTTTCATTCGATGTTAAACCTTGTGGAAAGTTAGGAGGTTTATAATATAAAGCAGCCGCGTGCGGCGGGGCTCCGCCCTCTCCACCAGTTCCGCCAACCGTTCCTTCAATACTTTCTATAGCAACAGTTGTGAAGGAGTTATGTGTATGATTTTTGTCCGCTTTCTTATCTAAAATGGCTGGTAGTTCATGTGTTTCAAAGTTTCTGACATGACCTTCGATATTCCTGCAACTGTTATCTAAACTGTTTAGTGTATCTTTTACGCTTGTACTTGGATTCTCTAAAGGTGCACTTGAACCTAAAGTATAGTTCAATATTATGTCGTCTGCTCTAACAGTAGTGAAGGATTCATGTGTATGGTTTTTGTCTGCTTTACTGTCTAAAGAAGTTTGAAGTTCATTTATATCGGAGATATTGTGTTTATGAGATTTCAAAACTTTGTTCGTTGCGTCAAGTTCATCTTTGTCAGCTTTACTTTTAATAGCATCTTCAAAAGTTATTTTTGCCTTAACTCTCAAAGTAAATCTTGGTTCAACTAATACACCGTTAACAAAGAAGTATGAAGCATAAATTTCAGCGTTATAACCAAATGCTTCTGGTGCTTTACCTGTGTCATACTGTACAGTACAGCGTATGTCATAACCTTTAGCACGAATGAATTTATATCTTCTTTCATTAACATCTTTCGTATTCACTTTTTCATCCTGTGTTAAATATCCATGATAATCCGTTATAATCTGTTCATCTGAACTTATATAATGAACATGGTTCTTGTCCGCCTTACTATCTAATTTCTCATTAACATCATTCACCTCTAATTCAACTCTTCCGCCAGAACTCTTATTATCATTAATCTTTTTCATTAATTCAGTAATTACATCATAAAGACTGTATTCTGTTTTCGGTTCTGTAAATAATGAGTCAAAATTTCTTTTCATCATTACATCACTTACATTAATGATATCATCAATACCTTTTTCATTTATTCTCTTCATTAGTTCTGCAATAATGACGAATATATAATCTGTTAATTTATTCTCTTCATCAATGGTTATAGAATGATTTGAAATCGAATCATTAACACCTCTAAATAAATCAATAACTTCAGGATACACGTTTTTAATGTCTCGAATAACCTGACCCGTATCCTCTGGTTTCTCCTCTTCTTCACGGGCTTTGCCCTCGCCGCTACGCGGCTTTATGTCTCTAGCCATCATCAACGCAGCCATAACCGGAGGGTTTGTTGCTACCTGTTCGAAAATCTGTCCGTTATGTACGGTGTATCTAAATAATTTCTTTGTGTTTGTTAAAACATTTGAAACAAGTCTTTTAAAACCATCTACAAAATTTCCCGTTTCACCTAATGTTCTTGCAGCATCTACAAGCTCACCCATTCCCGCTTTCGACCCCAAAAACGTCCATATGGCGTTTATCTCACTCTGTATAGTTGTCCATTCAGCGAAACTAACACCCGCATTCGCTAAGTCGAAAATGAAACCCAGTGGATCGAACTTAATTCCACCTTCTTTTTCAATTTCAACGAACTCACTAACATGAGATTTTAAATATTCTTTCGTTAAAATCGTTTTTTCCTGATGTCATGCTGTTAACGGAACTATCACCGTCAAAAGTTAACGAATTCAATTTCGTCATTGATGCTTTTATTTCATACACCGCTTTATCGATAGTTTTTGGCTCACCTTCTTTAGAAGTGTATGAAACATTAATGAATGAATTATATGTATTCATGAATGAGTTAAAATCAATGATTTTCATTAATGAAGCCTTTAATGATTCATTAACTGTTGAATCCCTTAAAGCAATTACTGAACTGTCATCAATGAAAGGCACACTGCAAACCGTCGAGTTAGGGTCAAATGCCGAAGTCGGCTGGGGAGTATTAATTATATAAGTCATTAAATCGTTAAGTGACGCAAATAATGTTGTAATTCTTGATTTAATTTCTTTAGCATCTGTTATATACGGTAATTTTATTTCTGTAGTTTCTGAATTAAAGATATTCGCTAAAATGTTTTGTAAACTGTTTTGAACAGCTGTATAAACCGTTGAATTCGGAACCCTTACGATTTTACCATCCTTAATAAAGGGCATTACACATGGTGTAGTGCTTGGGTCAAATCTTTCGGGATTATAATTCAACATATATTCTAATGCTTCATATACAGACCTATAAACAGTTGTGTCGTTCTTCATGACAACTTCACCATTTACAATGAATGGCATAGTACATGGAGTTAAAATAGGGTCAAACTTTTCATAGTCCTTCCATGTTATATATTTCTCAGTATTTCCATCAGAAATAACAATATATTTGTCAGTAAGTGTGAGAGAGTATTGACCAAAATATAAACGTTTAGCTCTGTCAGATTCATACGCATATGCAGCTATACTCATATTTTAATGAGAATAAAATGTTGTTCTATTTACAAAGTACAGACCCGAACGAATACGGGACAGTAAAACTACAAACAAACTTAGGTCTACAGAATGAGGCACTTGCATTCAGAATGGTTGACTTTAATACTAGTTAGTATCCCTATCTTGGTTACGGTGGCACTGCGTTCCACCTTACCCAAGATAACGGTTTGACACTTTACAAAACCGTTAACGTATATTTTACAACAGAACCATAACACCAACTTAACCTTAAATATTCACTAACGAACTCACTAACGAATTCACTACCGTCCTCACTAAATAAAAATAACCTTATTTTATTTTTTTAAAAATTTTTTATTTCATTACAAAGACATGTCCGACTACATTTACTATGACTCTTTCCCAGAACGTTTCCGTGAACTATTCAAGACCCAAGTAAAACTGAGAAACATGCATTTTAACAAAGATAGACCCATTGACGATGAAAGAAACCCTGAATATATTACAATCCCATATGACGCAAAGTTCATTGCATACATTCCTTATGGTCGCAGAGGAACGAAAACTATTTCAACAAAGAACAAAAATTATTTCTGGAGCGATGAAGAAAATTGCCTTATCTACATAAATGCATACTTAAATAAAGCTACATATTGTACAAAAGAAGGTTGGACTGGATTTGAGTTCTACATATACGACGACGATGGAAACAGACGCTGTGTATACCCATACGATAATATGTACCATTGTTTTCATCAAGCATTAAACGAATACATAGTCAGTAAGGGTCTCATTCCTACTGAGTAGAAATGTTATATTTTGACCCATTACCTCCAAAATAAAATAAAAAATAAACTTAAAAAATAAACTTAAAAATTAATGATATCACTACCTTCACACGTATGAAAACATAGCACAAAAATAAAGTTTATGTTAGCATGTTAGATCTAACCACATTTCTAACCTGTTGAATTCATTGCTTTATAACTCTCTTCCTTTCTCCAACTCTTCTAACTTCTTCTTAAGTTCAGCAATGTTGTCCTCATGAAGTTTAATCTTTCTCAAAATTCCTTCTTTATCTAATGGTTGCTTTATCTTTCTAAACTGAACTCTACCATCCTTCATAGTATGAATGTAAAAACCTTCTGGAATAGTTCCTGATTTAATGTATTCTACCAAAAACTTTTGTTTCATTGCTTCAGTGACTTTAGTCGTCATTTCAATCAAATAAAAAATTTAATATTAAATAAAAATAACGTTATTTTTTTCAGTAAGGAAACGCAGGAGTTTTACGATTTATTTGAGGAGTAGGTTCTGGTTTAAATGTTGGAGTCGGTTTAGGAGTTGACTTTTGAACAGGAGTTTGTACTTTCATAGGTTCAGGAGTCATTGAAGGTGTTGTTTGTGAAGGCGTTGGTTTTGACGTTGGTTTTGGCGATGGTGTGGAGTTTGTTAATTCAGCTACTTCAGTATTATTTACAACATTTGCTTTATTTCTTTTCAACATCATTACTGCTCCTGCTGTAGCTAGCAAACCTAGTGGGAGACCATATCTTATATAAGGACTTGACCAAATGCTATTTTTGACAGGAGCTGGTGGAACACCTAACCTTGGTGAGACTGCTCTTTGCCATTGTGCAGCTCGTAAGAAATATTCAATAGGTGCTCCATAATCGTTTGGTAAAGTTTGTTTCACAGATGGTGAAGGTTCACGAGAGCTTGATGAAGAACTCATTTATAAGCTTTAAAAATAAACGTTCATCCTTTATTCCTCACTGTCGTCCGCTGCTAAGTTATAGTCGTCAAGTCTTATTATTGGTATGCCTGACTGTCTTACTTGTATTGCAAAGCAACAATCCCTCATAAATCCAATAAGTGGCTTTGGTACATTTTCAGTTGCTAGTTCAATAGGTCCTTTAACAGACAATTTGTATGTTATTGGAGCAGTAGATGTTTGACCTTGCTGGAAGCAAAAGTCCACTTCTGTTGGAAAACCACATAAGAAATGTGTGTTGTCATAGCTATCCCATTTATGTTCCACACTACCATCATCCACCAATGACCTCATAACATCTTCATTAAATCCTATCATATCATTGTTTGTATTGCAAGCGTTCGCAACCATTTCATAAAATACAGGTCCATATGATTTTTCAGGTTCTGCAGGCATATTTCCATAAGCTCCCATGGAAAGCTGAAGATATTTAAACTTAGGGTTCTCAAAATTAACATAATAGTTGTCTTTCTTTCTAAATAGTGCCCAAATACTTTTAACATTAATAGGCGTATAAGCTGCTGTAAATGTTGCACTTGAACTATCTGTATTCTTTGAGAATGAACCGTCCATAGGAATCCAATCCATAACTTTAACAGGAAAACATAAAGCCTCGTTTGTATAATGTTCTACAAGTTCTGTATAAATGTTAGGGTCTAAAGAGAATGACTTTGGATGAATAAAACATTCATTAAAATCCATCTTTGTTCGAAATAGTTGCTGGGTTACAGTTGTAATAGTAACTGTTCCACTAGCTTCTTGCCTTCGTTATCATAGTGAATGGTTCATTCCATGGAACAAATTTATTTGTCGGTGGATTTGAATCTGAAGCAAATGCAACTTTAAGAGTTGGATTGAAAGCAATGATATCATTTACAGATATAGATGTGCATTGTAAGGCGTCGCTACTGAACTTTACTTTAAGCTGAATGTTTCCTGCAAAAGCTGGAATAAATCGAATAGCTTCTAATGGAAGGAATCTTCTAACAGGAATTCTTAAACGAAGCTTAAAATCAAATGATTTTCCTGCTGTAATTGGACCACTAACAATTTGTCCTGTTCTGCATGTTCCCGAATGACTCCATACATCTTCATGTCGAGTCTTTGAGAAAACATCTACTTTCTTTATTTGTTCGGTAGTTTGTGAGTTTGAAGTTATATATGCTTCTTCTCTTGCGTTGTCTTGAGAATATACGATACGACCATTTGCAAGGATTTGATATCCAGCAACTGCATAGAAAGCGTCATCGAAACCAATCCAAAATCCTGGTGGGTTTGTTTTATTGGAACCTGAACCAATTTCTTTATCTACAATAAATTGACCTTCCATTTTATACGTAATGAATGTATTGTAAAGGTCCAACATATTTTCACCAGGAGGTGAGAGATTGAATGTTACCCATGTGTTATCTTTAGCAGTTCCAGGTTGTGATGGAATCTTTGCGTCAGAATATTTTCTATTAGTGTCACCAATTTGAACTGCATTGTCTATGATATCGAAATATGAGCGAATCTGATGAATATGCTCTGCTGGAGTAAATTCGTTTAAGCTGTTCGTTCTGCATGTATTTACTTCAGATAAAAATATCTATTTACTTCATTATTCTCACTCTTCTTCTTGGTATTCGTGGTGGAAGTTGTTTCTTGACATTTTCAATGAACTGTACATTCTCTTTTGTCTCAACTTCTTTCACTGGTGGGTCAGGGTTCTTTGACTCGGTTTGCTTTTCAATGAAATTCACGAACTTTGCAATAAGCTCTTGGTTCGTTATTGAAAGTACATCTGGCTTCTTTTCTTCTTGTTCTTTTGGTGGCTCAGTTTGAACAGAAGGTTTTATATGGGCTTCACCCTTGCCATGCACCTTAATGTTGTCGCTCTCTGCATTCGCTAATGGAACCTTTCTTTTTCTTACATATATTTTACCATCTTTACTCTGACTTAATAGAAAGGATGTTGTATTCCTCTTGCGTCATTTAATATAATAGACTCTCGTTCTGATTTTGACAAGCTCATTTTACATCGGTTAAAGTTTTAATTTAGTTTTTTATCTGCAGTCAAATGACTCAGACAAGCCCTACGGACAAGACCCAAGGGTCATAGATGTTGAAGCATTGAAGAAAGAAATTCGTGAGCAAATTTTATCCGAACTGAAGGAACAAAAACAAGAACAAAAGCCAGAGAGACCAAAGAGAAAACTTAGTGAAAAACAACTGCTGCATTAGCTGCTGGAAGACAGAAGAACCCACGTTTGCTGGCGAAAAAGCTAGAGAAGAAGCAAAAGCAAAGAACAAAAAGCTAAAGAAGCTGAAGCAAAGAAAGAGTAAATGGTTTATTTTTATCCGAACTAAATGTATAGACAAATACCTTTATCTGTTGCGTTCAGTAGTGAAAACCCTGACGTCAAAATAAAGGGGAACAGAGTAACGTTTAAGTTTCCAACAGACTGGATTGTGAACATAAATGAAGAGAAGTACATTGGCATAACATCTATGTATATAACACGTGCTTTCAGAAAGGTTGACTTTATACTTCAAGTCGAGATAGAAAATGACGAACAGTCTTTAAGCGCCCAAAACATTCACATATACAAATACTTTAAAGACGATACAACATTGTTGCAATGTATGATTTCATTTAGTGAAATGTTCGAGAAAAAGTTCAATATTGAAGTACAAACTTTACAGCCTTTACGTGAGTTTCTTGCACAACTGAAAGAAGAAGGTAGTCAGCCACAACTTATAGCTTTTCATTACGAGTTTGTAGCAAATGAAGATGGAACACGTGACTGTCAGTTTGTTATATATTCACCATTCAATGAAGTCGCTAAAAAGAAAGAAAATCCATTACGTATAAGTTTCAAATCTCTGAACCAATGAAGACTTCAAGAATGTTTTCAATTATGATGCAATGCTTCCGAGGAAAAATGAATTTTCAAAGATTGTAACACCTGGCATTTGGGATAGAAAGCAAGCTATATTATATTCAAACTTAAGTAAGGGAGTTGAAAATGAGTTCATTGGTCATACAAGAACTTCACCACTGCCAAATCCTAAATACTATAAATTAACTGGCTTCAATCGTGAGTTTTGGATAGACATGTTCTCCACTCATGACCATAAGTGCCCAGTGTTCTTACCTCCAGATGGGAAAGATTGTTTATACATTGAAGCACAATTGTTAAACTCTACAATAGCTGTATTGTAAATGACCACATGGGCTTCACCCTTGCCGCTAGCGGCTTATTTTTATCACGAATGACCTCAGAACTTCAACTTACGAATAAAGCTTGTTTTAATCGTTATTGAAAAGTTGAACTTTTCAGCAAAGCAAGGTTGACATGACTTACATAAGTCGAATGCAATCTCTTGACCGTCATGAAGTGCTTTATATAACTTCATAACACTGAACTCAGAGTCTTTGTCATATGTTCCTTGCGGAACCATTAAACCTTTATCTTCATTGTAATAGCATTGTATAGCTTCAGGAAACATTTCATTAGCGGTTAAAGCAATAACATCTTGCTTCACGCCTTTCATTCTGCAGTGAAATGCAACTTCATTTAAATCGTTAGTGAGTAAGTCTATGTAGGTCTTCTTTCCACAGAAAATACTTTTATAAGCTAAACTTTGTTTATCTTTTGTGATTTCTGCAAAGTCGCTATGAAATTGACCAAGGTTCTTTCCTATAAGTTCGCGACCATATCTCTTCTTAAACTCTGCTGCAAGCTTTGGAATGTCTTCATTATATAAGTGCATACTGTCGGTATCCTGATAGGCTATATACAAGCCCATGTCCTCTGCAGTACAGAATACTTCATTCATAATACGTTTTGACATAGACAGAATATTAACACCAAGTGGACAGAAGTTAAAGTGTCTGCAAATGCTTTTGGTTAGCTTGAAAATAGTTTTATCTGAACCATCCAAACCTTCGAACTTCACTATATGGTTGTAATTTCTTATAGCATATCTTATAGCATCTTTGTCATCTACTATGGTTATTTTTGACTCAATAGGAGATAGAATAGTTTTGCCATAAATGCTGTTCAGAATGAGTTTTATAATTTCTTGTAAGGGGTTTTCTTCTTTCTTATACTTTAACCTTAACTCAAACAACTTCTTTACTTCATCTCTTATTCTCATATCTCTGTTTCCATCGTAATAGTATCCTTGCAACACTTCACATTTGACACCTTGATATTTTATGAGGTCTTGTAATGTTATATGGTCAACATACATGAGACAGCAAGTGTTTGAACTTCTTGGAACGTTAAGTTCTGGATTTAGTTCAGGGTCACAAACTATTAAAGGAAAGTGTCTGGGTATACCAATCTCTTTATCTTAATGAGAACAAAGAAGCCAGACATAAACTTTTCACCAACGGGTTCCTTTTGGTCGTCATCGAATAAATGTCTCATGAGATACTCTGTGCTTAACATTTCTTCCTTCAATACTTTTGGAATACCTTCTAAAGTATAAAGTCTTGCTATAGCTGAAGGATATAATGAAACAGCGTCGAAGTCAGCAATGAGTTTCTTTTTGCTCTTTTGTTTCATGTTATCTGACAACATACATCTTCCACCTTGAATGCATCTCGAAATAAATTCTCTTGGTTTATTTGAGAGGTCATAAAGATTTCCATTCGGGAAGTATACTCTGTTCTCAAACAATTTGTTAGCAATAGAACAAATACTAACGTAGTCATAAACGTTTAAATCAAACTCTTTCAATAAGTCATTGCGGAACTTTACAAAACCTTCTCTTAAAATTCTTACATCTTGTTTGCAGTAAAACGTGCTATATTTTTCTAAGTCGAAGTGGTTCTCATCTATTCTGCAACCTTTGATGAAATCTATGTTTTTCATGAATGTATCTGCATCCTTGACAAACTTACATGCTTCAGAAATGACACCAGTTCTGTTGTCATTTGCTAACAAAACACTGCTGTAGTAGTTATATGGAAATACTTCTTTCGGTCCTGTTTGTAAGTTAAACATAGCAGGAAATAGTTTAAGCTTCTTATTTATAACACTGTAAGAGTCTTTTATAATAATTGCCCGTCCTTTATATAAACCAGTTATTTGCATTGTTCGTGAACCTTTAATGATGGGAGTTCCTTTCACTTCTGTCATGTGTCTTAAGATGAAGTTTATGTCATAACTGAGGTTATGGAAATATATTAAACTCTTGTCAGGAAGTCGTTCCAAAAATTCTGTTGCACAGTTCTGACCCCAAATGCTTTCACTCACTGAACCATCTTCACTGTCGTAACAGATGTTAAAAGCTTTATGAAAGCCGTCTGTGCTACACTCAAAGTCAGCAAAGAAAACGTGCTCAGGTATGAATTTACATTTAGCTTTATTTACTTCTTTTGACTCTGCTTTCTTCTTCAGTTGTACACAATACTTTGGAGCATATGTCAAATCTTTAAATGGTGCAAGGTTCTGTTTATATAAGTCAGTAGTATATGTGAAAAGTTCTCCATAAGAAATAGGTTCGAAATATTTGCACTCCCACAATGTTTTCATAACATCCCATAACGGTGTTGTTCTATCATAACGAACTACATATTTATCTTCTCTCTTTGTATAAATCTTCATCTGTTTCTCAATGTTCATTCCACCACAAGCTTTGAGAATTTCTTTATAGTTTCGAATGAAGTATGTTGTCATTGGTAATCTTTCATTTAGCATGTAGTGGTCTTCAACAAGAAGTAAGTCAATAGTTCTAACAGTTTCGCATTCTTTTGGTATATATCTCTTTATTTCATTATGTCTTGAGTCATTGAAATAACCAATGGTAACATTGAATGCTATACCTGTTGCGTCAGAAATTTCTTGTACTTTACTTTGAGGAAAGTCTCTAACACGAATGACTTCTCTCATGTGGTCAATAGTTTCTTCATTTACTCCAGCCTGAATGCAAGCATAAACGAAACAATTGTCCTCTGTCATAAGTGTTGCAGTTCTTTTGTTCAGTTCATTGAAGATTTGGTAGCGTTCAAGATTTATAGGTAATGTGCAAAGATACTTCCAGAACTGACCGCTTCTCTTCTTATAAAACTTCTTTTCACCATTATCTTTCCAAAAGCTTTCTATAAGTGCTGGGTTTCCTGTTTGCTTAAGAGCTTCCAAAATGGCTTTCTGGTCATTTGTCAGTGTGCTTTCATCTCTATATGGTCTCTTTTTTGGTTTGCCTTTCTTTACATCTGACATCGTTAAGCCTTCATATTCTGTTAAATCATACATCTTTATTTCGGTAAGATTCTTTATGTTTGTCAAGAAGAAGTCATAGTGCATTTCAACAATACCTGCAGCATTTGCTTCTATCTCTGATATAAAGTTCTCCTTCAAGAGCTGATGTAGTAATGTTCCAATATTATTGAGGTTTAACGTAGAACATTCATACTTTCCACCAAGTTTATAACATACCATCCATCTCTGTTGTGAGTTTATTTTAATTTTCTCTAAGAGTCTCATGAAAACCTTACCGAAATGTTTGTGTAAATATTCTCTGTTTGGTTCATCTAAAGCTTCGATGTTAAAGTCAATGAGTCTATTGCCTGACTTCACATTCCTCTTCCTATTTTCTTCATCTTTCTTTAACCATCTCTCACCTTCTTTTGGTTTGTCGTCAATGGAACGAATGACATTATTAGCTTTGCGAACTTGTTCTATAGCACTTTTAAACATCTCTCTTCTCTGTTGTTTCAGTGTGTCGTCTCTTCTTCTTGTTTCACCAACGTTTGCATTTGTTATGTCATACATTTCTCTTCTTACTTCATGTGGTATTGAACGTCTATGATATAAGTCAATAGCAACGTCATTTAAAGGAAAAGTTCTTGCATGGACTTCGTCCTCGCCGCGTTGCAGCTTTATGAACTCATGAATTCTATCATAAGTTATAGCACCATTGTAGTCTTTAATGAAGTCAGCGAGTGCTTTTTTGTTTGTCGCGTAATGTTTTGCAACATCTATGTTAGCTTCTGTAAGAAGTTGTTTTATTTCCGAGTGTTCTAACTTAGACAACTTCCGATACATCTTTAGTAGGAAATAAAAAAAATTTCTTAGAAAAAAAAATTAGATTTTTTTTAAGTTATTTTTCAAAATAATTTAATATTTTTATTTTAATGAAACACATGCAAGATTGCAAGTTCTTTTCATACAATGCTCTCGCTAATGCCATCAAGAATGAGTTCAATAATGCCTCAAACGTCAATGTTATCTTGAACAAGAAGTTTGTGAAAGAATCTAAGTTCGGTCAGTATGTCAGACCATTAGCTATTGTCATTGACCGCAAACGTTATACTTCACAAAAGTTAGCAGTAGTTTTGAAACAAAAGGGTTTCTTCGTGAATGTCAAAGATACTCATTATACTGTTATAAAGAACTCCAACATTGACTTCTTCAGTATTGCTATGAATCTTTCCGAACAGAAAGAATATAAGAAGGGTGAAACATCTGTGAAATATTATCCTTCATCTCTGAAGACAATAACGAATAAAGATGTTATACAAAAGTTCTTACCAAAGGTTGAAGAAGCTTCTATTGACATTGACGAAGGAAGTGAAATGGTTGAAGAAATTGACCCTGACGTCATTTAAGCAAAAATATATTTTTGCTTAGTCTTCATATCTAACATCACGAAAATATAACAAGCATAACGAGGTGAAGCCCACATTTTGACGAAGTGCAAACCTTCACTTCGTGCTGAATTCACGAAAATAATGTTTAGGGTAGAGGTGAAGCCCACATTTTGACGAAGTGCAAACCTTCACTTCGTGCTGAATTCACGAAAATATAACAAGCATAACGAGGTGAAGCCCACATTTTGACGAAGTGCAAACCTTCACTTCGTGCTGAATTCACGAAAATAATGTTTAGGGTAGAGGTGAAGCCCACATTTTGACGAAGTGCAAACCTTCACTTCGTGCTGAATTCACGAAAATATAACAAGCATAACGAGGTGAAGCCCACATTTTGACGAAGTGCAAACCTTCACTTCGTGCTGAATTCACGAAAATAATGTTTAGGGTAGAGGTGAAGCCCACATTTTGACGAAGTGCAAACCTTCACTTCGTGCTGAATTCACGAAAATATAACAAGCATAACGAGGTGAAGCCCACATTTTGACGAAGTGCAAACCTTCACTTCGTGCTGAATTCACGAAAAATAATGTTTAGGGTAGAGGTGAAGCCCACATTTTGACGAAGTGCAAACCTTCACTTCGTGCTGAATTCACGAAAATATAACAAGCATAACGAGGTGAAGCCCACATTGCTATTGAACTAACTAGGAACTTATGAACATATATACCTTTCAGATGTGTTGGTAAGTTTTGTCTGTCTTGGTACATCTTTTTAAGTTCTGCATGTTCAAACTCGCTGAGAAGTTCATGAGTGCTATTTAATTCAAACCATTCATTTGGTGTTTTATTCTCTGGAGCAAAACATGCTGTCAAAATACTTTGCATTTGGTACATGTCATCTTTGACTGAACGAATGAGTCTCAATTGTTTGTTATACTGTATGTATTCATATTCTTCATTAATGGCTTCATGAACGATAACTGATGTTGACATTGCTGTTCTTACATACAAGATAAAAAATTTTGTTAGAAAAAATTGGCGTTATTTTCTGACTTTCACAAAAGACCAAAAATAAACGCTTTACATGTATTTTTCAGCAACTTCGTCAAATAATTTTATAGCACTATCTATCTCATCTACTTCGAAAGTTTCTTTACCTTTCGTGGGAGCACCATACATTTTCTCAAAAACTTCAAGCAGTTCTGTTTCAGCAGCTCTCATATCATTAACGAACACAACCTTGACTCTATTGACTGTACTGTCATATCTTTGAGTTATATTATATGTCCTTCCTATCTTATATCTTTTTGTGTTGAAGTCCTTCGGTTTCTGAACGATGTAAAGTAAGCCTTCACTGCAACGTTCCGTATCGAATGAACCATAAGTTATGAAGTTATATCCAACAACTGGGTCAATCCATAACAAAACTATTGGTATAAGACTTTTGTCTATAAGATATGCTCTTGTTCCATGAAATGCTACTGATATCATAAGCTCAGGATTTCTTGTCAAAATTTTCTGAGTTGAAGCATTTCTAACCCAGTCGTTTGTTTTCTTTCCAGATGGAGATATAATGTCTGACAAAGAATATTTGTTGTATTTCTTTGAGTATCTTACGTTTAAATAACCTATTCTAACCACTTTGGTGTCATTGTCTATCTTTCTAACTGTTTCAAACTCAACCTTTAACATTACTGTTTCTTATATACAGGATAAAAAAATAAATAAAAAAAAATCTAACTTTATTTTTTAAAATTTGTGAAAACTCAACGGTTTGACACGTGCCATATGCCATTTTACTCAGAATTTTGTGCTGAATTCAGCAAAAATAATGTTTAGGGTAGAAGGTTAGATCTACCCTCATTTCTACCCTCATTTCTACCCTCATTATTCATAACCGTTTTACATGGTAAACGTTATGAATTTGTGAAAACTCAACGGTTTGACACGTGCCATATGCCATTTTACTCAGAATTTTGTGCTGAATTCAGCAAAAATAATGTTTAGGGTAGAAGGTTAGATCTACCCTCATTTCTACCCTCATTATTCATAACCGTTTTACATGGTAAACGTTATGAATTTGTGAGATTCTAAACAGTTTTGTAGCTTCTATTTCTTCACGAAGGATATCAAAAATTTTAACTATGCCGAAGGTTTCTTTATATTTCTTCTTGACATCAGATAATAGGAAATCGTCAACTGTCGGATAGTTTTTGTTCAGAAATGCTAACATGTCCATTTTATCTTCTGCTGGTTTCTCTACTTCTTTCTTTAAGTCAGCATAGTCGTTTCTCATACGTTCTATCTCTTTGACGGAGTAGTTATATTTCCTCATTGCTGCTTTACATTTAGAACATTGTGGGTTCATTTTTGCGTTATACATTGAAATTTGACCTGCTAGAACAACTAAGGCGTCAATGGTTTTCTTTAACTCAAAAGCTGTTGGTTTTATTTGTTCATTCCATACTTTACATCTTTTATCTTTATCTCTTATCTGCCATACACATTCTGCAACTAATGAAACAAAGTTGTCGTATGTCTTAAACTCCTCCGATTTATATATGTCAGAGATGTTTTTATATACCATATCACAATCTTTGTCCATAACCTTATGGTTGCAATGATATCCTAGAAACTCATAATTTACTTTACGTATGAACTTCTTTATTTCTACTGAGTCAGTTGGTTTCACTTCTATTTCATCGAATTCAGGAATAGTGAGCTTTTGTTGTTGGATTTCAGGCAATTTGGGTAAATGGTCAATAATGTCCTGCATGTCGTAAAGATACTGTTCATTTTGTTCATCTTTCACACAACAGTCTAAATTACTTGTTAAAAGTTCTTGCTTTATTCTTTGTATTTCTGTTCCAAAACTATATGAAGAAGGAATGAAGTTTTTCATCTCAACTAACATAGATGTTGGATTCATGACTAACAAGTTTGGTGCTGTTGTTGTGAACAGAGTCCCGCCGTTCGCGGCTTGAAGTGTTGTTGTGTCGATTGTTGAAATCATATCTTTTATACAAAATAAAAAGTTAGAAAAAAATAAAACTAGCGTTATTTTTTCTATCTTGAGAAAATTCATGAAAATTCATGAGGGTAGAAAAGAGGTTAGATATACCCATCTACCCCAAAAACAATTCATTTCCGTAAATGTTGTCAAAATGTCATGTTGTCACACTTTTAATGTCGACATTCCCACCAAACAAGGGTAGGAATGAGGGTAGTATTCACGAAAATTCATGAAAATTCACGAAAATTCATGAAAATTCATGAGGGTAGAAAAGAGGTTAGAAAACGGGGTAGATCTAACCTTCTACCCTAAACATTATTTTGGGTCATGGTTATGCCCACCACTTTGAGTCTTTATGTTAAAATAAATGGTACCATTAATGATATCATGACTGTTCTCGTTCATGTCTGATTTACATCTAATGAAAAAGTTTAGAAGAATTTTCTTATTCTTTCTGGCATATTTTTGTCTTTCCAATACTCCCGCTCTAATGGTCCCAGATGTGTCGGCTTTGACTCTCTCAAGTTCTTAGATGGTATAACATCTTCAACGCCTCCTTCATATCTTACTTTATAAGTGTCATCGTTTATGTTGTAGCCAAGTATTTCAATAACCACTCCTCGCTTTGCTTCGTCAATGGTTTCAGCAAGTTCGCCATTACTACTTTCAACTAATTTATGACGAGGGTAAAATGCTATGGAGTCGTCAGCAGCTTTTATAAGATATCCATTACCTTGCGTAGAGTCTACGATATAATAATTTCGACTTAACCTTAAACGTTTCTTTGTCAACGGTTTGTCGTCAAGAACTACACAAACTTTTGTACCAGGAATGAGAGTAAATTGTGTTGAATTTCTGATATTTTGTGTTTGACTTCGTTTCTTTTGTATATACTTTTCTTCTTGTTGTTGTGTCATTGAATTTGGTGTATGTCCTGTTTTAGAATGTGTTGAGGAATTGTAAACTTCTATGAAATGTTTCATTGTTTCTTCGGTAAAGTCTCGCTCTTGGTTTAAATCTCTGAGCGTTCTTATGAAGCGGTTAATGATACCGAGTATGTTATGGTTATGGTCTTCAGTAGTGTAGTGAGTTATGTTATGCTTAATGAGAAATTCTGTGATTTCGTTGCTGAGGTATGCACTGTCTTGGTCTGATGTTAAAGTACTTGGGTTATGTTCTGCTGCAAACTTTTGTAAAACTCTTAACACTTCACGAGTTCCTTTGTTCCTCATTGGATATGCATATGCTTTACGAGTGTTAACATTTATGAAGATGAGGAATGGTTTATGTCCTCCTTTTCTGCTTTGAATGAGTGTGTCAAATTGGTATGCGTCTGGAGTGTTGGAGTAAATTGGTAAAAAGTAGTCGTAAGGATTTATTTTTGTTTGATGTACAACATTTTTGTCAAAGAACCTTTTCACTTCAGCTCTGTTAGTAAATCCCCAACTCTTTGCAGCTTCATTGAATTTCTTAAATGACCTCCATGGATGTTGTTCGAATACTTCTTTTAAACTCATTTAAGTAAAAATAAAGATTTCATTGAACGCGGTACCATGTGAATACAGTCACATAAGGTGGCATATAATCTTCACCCGAGCCTGTTGAATTTGTTGTGAAAGTGTGTGAATGATTTCCTGCGGTTTCACAGAAAATACCCGTGCTTGAATCTACTGGGTCACTTGAAATATCATATCTATTCATACCTCGTCTATCAGAACCTGCCGCAAGATTTATATAACCTCTTTTTGTCATTGAATGTGAATGATTACCTGTTGTGTTTGTAGTTCCTGTATGTTTATGTGGTGGAAGGTTTGCTTCTAAAATTTTCTTTGAACCACCTGTTTGATTTGATGAGTTAGCACAATAGAGGAATTTATCTACAATCTGCTGCCACGTACCAAAACCTAAAACACTTGCCGGATTTGTTGAATTCATTGATGTATATAAAGCACCGATAGGATATATAGCTTGCAATATTTCATTAATTTTACCATTAACCACCTCATTTACTTCTGACTTCTTCACATAATTTTCATCTACATAAGTTTTGTCGGCTTTCTTATCATATAAATTTTGAGCAGTGAATTTAATATTATTTTCATCATCCATGACATAAACATTTCTACATCTAATTTCTTGCTTCGTTGTTATGTTTTCATTCGATGTTAAACCTTGTGGAAAGTTAGGAGGTTTAAAATATAAAGCATCTCCACCAATTCCGCCAATCGTTCCTTCAATGTTTTCTATAGCAACGGTTGTGAAGGAGTTATGTGTATGATTTTTATCTGCTTTACTATTTAATGTAGCTTGAAGTTCATTTATATCGGAGATATTGTGTTTATGAGATTTCAAAACTTTGTTCGTTGCGTCTAGTTCATCTTTGTCTGCTTTACTGTCTAAAGAAGTTTGAAGCTCATTTATATCGGAGATATTGTGTTTATGAGATTTCAAAACTTTGTTCGTTGCGTCAAGTTCTGTTTTGTCAGCTTTACTTTTAATAGCATCTTCAAAAGTTATTTTTGACTTAACTCTCAAAGTAAATCTTGGTTCAACTAATACACCGTTAACAAAGAAGTATGAAGCATAAATTTCAGCGTTATAACCAAATGCTTGTGGTGCTATACCTGTGTCATACTGTACAGTACAACATATGTCATAACCTTTAGCACGAATGAATTTATATCTTCTTTCATTAACATTTTTCGTATTCACTTTTTCACCCTGTGTTAAATATCCATGATAGTCCGTTATAATCTGTTCATCTGAACTTATATAATGAACATGGTTTTTGTCTGCTTTTTCGGCTAATTTCTCTTCTATCTCATTTATTTCAAGTTCATGCCTACCACCACCTCCCGAAGAAGTATTTTTCTTCAGCTCTTGAAGAACGTCCACTTCGCCATCTTTGGTGTCAATAATGAGACTTTGAGTTAAAACCTTTCCTGTCTTAATGGATGTTTGTAAAACTTCTTCTTCACCGTGTTCGGGGTCATGGTCGTCGTCATATCTTGTGAAATCAGAGATGTTGTCATACATTAAGCATATCTGTCTCAAAAGTTCTGCTATTTGGAATTGGAACGAAAGATATACAGAACTTTCATCATCCCCCAAAGTCAAGTCACCTTTCTTAAGTATTTCTTGAATGTATGCAATGAGGACAGAGTATCTTGGAAAATACTCGAACAATATTTCATTTGCCGTTGGTTTTGGTGGCTCCTCTGTAGGTTCTGTTGGAGTTTCTGCATCTCTTGACTTCAATGCTCTTGCTCTCAAAGACCTAAATGTTAGAGCACCAGGCTTTACAAAGGACTTTATGAATGTTTTAATAGTTCCTGGTAAGTTATTGTTAGCATTAAGTAAGTTCTTTATACTTCCATCATGTACGTCCATAGCACTATGTAAAAAATCTATACTTTTCTTGTAGTCAGCAATAGACTGACTGTGATTTTTTAAAGATTTGTCAATACCTTTAAGCCAATCTTCATGCATGTCTGATACTGAGCCAAGAATATCATTTGCTTCCTTTAGTGTATTTTGTGCTTCTCGTAAAGTATCCAATCCCGTACGTGCATTGTTTGCTATACGTCTTACAGTATCTATTTGACTCCTTGTTTCTTGCATCCAACCAGATAAAGTTTTAATAGTATCAGAACCATTTGAAATGAAGTTCAAAGCATTTTTGACGTCATCTAAAGCTTCTTCACCAAGTACAGCCCATATCTTTCCGATTTGGTATTGAAGAACTCCATATGAAGCAGCTGTTAAACCAGTATTTATAAGGTCCCATATCCATGATTTAGCAGTTTTTCCATCCTTTCCATCCTTTCCATCCAAACCGTTTTCGCCTTGAGGTCCTTGTATTCCTTGAGGACCTTGTATTCCTTGAGGTCCAGTGTCACCCTTCTCTCCTTTCAGTTCATCTTTATGTTCGTTATAATATTCTAAGGTCATAAGGTGTACATCATTACTGCTACCAGCAACGCCGAGAATTTGTTTCTCATTCATGACTAAATTCTTTAGGCATTTAATGTTGTCGTCAAATCGAAAGCTCTTTAACAATTCAATGAGAACATTTAGTACTTTCACTAATGAGGCATCTACTGTTGAATTTATATATTGCACCGTTCCATCATTTATGATAGGAACTTTACTTGTTGTAATGAATGGGTCATAAGTGTTAAAAGTATCGAAGTCAATGACTCTTTTAGTCTTTCCATCGTCAATGACTAAATCATTACCTTCAATGGTTAAAGTTGAGTTTTCGTTTACTAATTCATGTGCTCTTCTTGCTTCATTTGTTTCATACGCATATACAGCAATAGTCATATTTTAATGAGAATAAAATGTTGTTCTATTTGCAAAGTACTGACCCAAACGAATACGGAACAGTAAAGCTACAAACAAACTTAGGTCTTCAGAATGAAGCACTTGCTTTCAGAGTTGTTGACTTCAATACTATCGCAACTTTTGTCATAACAGATGAAACAGATTTCATAGAGATTGAAATAGATGACAAAAGAAGTTTTATAACATTTCCTAACAGAGCAGAGTATAGAATAGATAAAATTGCTGGAGTCATAGATGCTCTCATAAATGAAGAAACTATTGACAACATAGATGTCGAACTCTCTTCTGAGGGAACATTGAAGTTCAGCAGCGAGAAAGAGTTTAAGATAACACGAATGAGTCATAGAGTTCAATTGCTTCTGGGAGCATACCATATGACATTTCCTTTGAAAAGTGTTGACAAAACGATTGAGATGAAATCTGTTCCATACGTATGTTATGGCAATTGTTTATACATTGAGTCAAAAATAGCTAATGTCACAGGTATTTCAGGAGTTAATAGTAAAGGTTCAGTAGAATATAAGTCTTTCTGTTATGAAGTAAATTCAATGTTCATTCCAAACGTTCCTGTCATAGCAACTCATTTAGGTAAATGGGTTCGCATTAGTCCACATAATTTGAAAGACATGCAATTCAGACTTGTTGACTTTCAGGGCGAGCCTGTAGAACTGAAGGCACCAGTGCGAATGACTGTTGAAGTTGACTTTTTAGAAAATATTAAATGCAACAGCTTACAAGAGAACTCGGAGCTAAAAATATAAAGTATGAATGTTATGTATTAGGTCATGAACTTTGGTTGTTGCTGTTTGATGAAACAAATGAGTTAGTTATGTCAGTCAAGAGAACAGAAAAATATTGTGTTAGTGAAAACTGCACCAAGTCAATAAGATTAGGTTTGCATTATGAAGATGAGTTCAATAGTGTTGAAGAAGTTTTGGATAGATATTACAAATTGCTAACTTGAATTTTTTTTGACTAACTGACTGTTTTAATTTACTAAAACATATTTCAAACAAAGCTTATAGTAAGTAGATAGTTTTGTATACTCGTTCGAATATCTATACTTAAACTCAACTCCTGGAGTACCTGGTGTTTCAATGATGCGGATGTTACCTATTTTCATGAATATTGGCGTTTGACCACAGCATTCGATTTCGGGGTCGAGATAGTCAATGACACATTGCTTTCCTGTTATTCGTGATATAACATTCTCAAGGTCCTCCTTTGTAAGAATTATTTGGTTCTTGCTTATAAGATTTGTCAAAAGCTTCTTATCCTCTTGAAAGAACTTGGTCCAGTGGTGGATACTCTAACTTAACATTTGATGTAGCGTTAGCGTTTGAAGCTGTGTTTAAATTCACCGACTTAAGTTCTGGTTCTTTTTCTTTCAAACACTCTGAACTATAGTTCTTTATGACAATATTGTTTGTCGTTCGTGAGTCAACATTTGATGTTGGTTCAATTGGAACATTAACGGCACCAGCTAAGATGGACTTACTTCTCATTTCATATAGAATAAAAACCTTTTATATGTATGAAATGAACAATATACTCGACAAGGGTTTGAATGTAAAGCTAACGAATGAAAATATTGTTGAATTCACTGAGGCAGGTGCTGTGTATAAAGATGTAGAACTTCTGAACAAAAGAGCTAAGGGAAGAAGCAGAAACATGAACAAAGGGTGGAAGCCTATAAAAATTTATGTCAATGATGGCTCAGGAGGTTCAAACATAAAGTATGCAGAAAGTTATAGAGTTTATGCTCTCAAAGGTGAAAAGCCTTCATTTAAGAACAGCTATTCTAACACATATCCTCAAAAGTTAACGGATGGGGAAGTGGATGATATGAATGACAGCAAAAATATTAACAGAAATGGCGACAGAGATGCATGGAATTTGTTTACCATCAGTCAATTAAAGCATAAGATTTAAAACAATGTTGGTCGTTCCCATGGAATATTTTTGACTTTAATGGTATTAGTCATGATATGAATCTCAAGGTATGAACGAGGAGAGATGAGAGACTTATATGCTTCCCAAATTTCTTCAAAAGGTAATGTTATACCTGACTGTTTCCAAATGAGTTCAATATCATAACGTGAGAAACCTTGAAAGATAACGAAGTCAGTTATGAGACGTTTTATGTTTAAAGCAAGGAAACGCCATGTTTGCATAAGTATTGCTACAGTTAAGTGGTAATGTCTGACTTTAGTTATGATGTTAGCTAATGGCGAGTCAGGCTTTGAAACTAAACCTTTTCCGGCGAAGTCGTCGCAAACGAGCAGAGTGTTTGAAGGATATTTTTTGAAGGGGTATTTTGAAAGTTTTGATAGAATGTAGTTTGTCAGTCGTTTCATATCGTAAACTCCTGAGTACTGACGTAAGTGGTGTTTGTCAATAATTCTTTCCATCTCCTCAGAAGTCTTTTGCATTCCTGACTGTATAAATTCAACGATGGCATAATATTTCCTCTTACGTCGAATGTAACGTTGAAGAAATTCAATGAGTTCGCTATCTGGAACTTTAACGACAGATGCTTGAACTTTACTCATGAATGTTTTCGCTGTTGAGTCTATAGAGTCTGAAGTTGCTGATATAATGATTTGGTCATAATATGAGTCATTTCCTAAACGCTCTGTTATGAGTATATGACGAATGAGGTTAAATGTCTTTCCTGACCCCATCTTTCCACAATAGAAATAAACACCATTTGAACAGAATTCATAATCTTTGCTGAAAGGAAGAATGAGAGAAGAGTTAAGTTTGTCTGTAGTTTCATTCATGTCTTCATCTACGTCATGTATTAAATGCTTCATTTTATCTCCATTAAAAATGCAAGTCAGAAATATTCAGAACATAGCACCGAGTCTAACTGACAAGAGTATAAAGATATACTATGAACACGTTATGATGAAACCTACCAAAATTCAAGAAAGTCAGTATACTTATGAATATCCAAGACACTGGGTAGAGTATGTAGGAGGTGAGAAAGCTATTGAAATCAGACAGGTTCGAAGTATTCCAGCAGGAAGAACAATATTATTGAAGAACTTTAATGTTTTGAGGTATAATGATGAAACAAAGAAGCAAGATAGTTTTCCTGTTGCTGTGTATGTGAACCTAGACACAGGAGATGACATGAAAGTTTTTAACACAAAGCTTCAAACGGTAGTGAGAGAACAACTTACTGCGGAAGGACATCCATTACCTTCAGAAGTTACCATAGCATATAATTTTGAAACAAATGCAATAGATTTTAAAGTCGTCTCTGCAAAGAAGTCAGGTTTTACATTTAATGAAGCAGATGTATATTCGAATGAAAACTTCAAAGCTATTGCATGGTTAGATAATGACGATTGCTTTAAGAAAATATTTAAATTCAGTGACTCAAAGATGTCAATAGATGACCTTCGTGGAATGTTACCATCGACGTTTACAGTTGAAGGTTCAGCAGGATTGCTTACAAGATTGTCAATTGGTGGCATTTGGTCTCGTGAGAACATTGTTATAAAATCCAGTATAAGTGAATTTGCTGAAGAATCTATATTATGTCTTTCAAACTACATGTATTCGCCACCGAAGCATTATAGTATAACAAACTTTGTCAGTAAGTTTAATATAAGACTTGTTGAACCTTCTTCAATGAAAGATGTTGTGCTACCTAAAGATGGAAAGGATGGACTCATTATTGAGATGATTTTAATAGCATATTAAATGAGTTTGTTCTTGAAGGTCATTCATGATGAAATAACTGTTGTAGAAGATGTTAGCAATTGTTCAGACATTTTGAAGCGAATAGATGAGATAAGAAAGAAGTTAGATAGACCGCAAAGCGGTGAAGGCGAAGCCCGTGAGAATGTTTATGTTTCATTGACTTTCTCCAGTAACGAGAACTTTTATGAGATAATATTGAAGAGAGATGATTTTAATATGGTGTAAATGGTAGCTTGGGCAGCTTTAGGCGCAATGGGAACAAAAGCATTAGCATTTGGAGCAAAAGCACTTGGGGCTTATGACGCAGTAAATAAAATGAGTGGAGGAAGAGTTTCGAAGACATTAGATGCAAATAAAGGAAAGATTGGAGGCTGGGTTGCAAAGAAGTTAAGATTAAATAAAATAGGGCTCATAAATAAAGCATCCAATTTGGTTGCGACTGAGTCTGAAAATGCTTTAGGAAAGGACGATGAGTTTGCAAAACATGCAAAAGACTTTAATGACCAGATGAAAGGTGAAACAATGCATTTAAATAGAGTCGATGGAACTAAAGAAAATGTTTCTTCTCCACAACTTCCACCAGCAGTTCTTCCGTATGGTCCCTATGGAATGTATGGAAACCCTTACGAAAGACCATTTGACCCATTGACTGGTGGAAGTAATTGGTATCATTACGGACGAAGAAGAAAGACAGTCAAGTTGGAGACGGACGTAAAGAAAGCAACTAAAAAGAAACCAAGGAAGAGAGTTATAAAGCAATGAGAACGTTTATGTTATGAGAAATTTTTAACGTTAGTTTTATTTTATTTTTTAAAATTATTTTTATATAAATGACGAAAACTATTGAGATAACAAACTACAACGGTCATGAGTTCAAGAATTTGTTCTTCGTTCCTCGTGAAAATACATTCTATCAGATACGAGGGAGAAAGGGTAAAGTTAGTTTGAGCGTTTATGACAAAGAGCATTATGGAAGATATATACAAGCAATAGATACAAACGGTAAGCGTGTTTCATTAGCTTTGTCAAAACTTACAGGTATAAACTATGACAGTGATTTTGACCTATATGAAGAAGAAAGTGAGTCAGAAGATTATGAGCTGTTATGTGAAGCACAGCAATGGGAGGAGTTGCAATACTTTTGTAAGTGAGAACGTTTATTTTTTACATTAGTGAAGTAGTTAGCGAAAACGTTAGTGAGGTGAAGTGGTTGGCGGTTTTGTAAATATTTAAGGTTAAATTAGTGCTGTCGTTTGTGTTGTAAAATATACGTTAACGGTTTTGTAAAGTGTCAAATTCACATATAATGGGTAAGGAGGCGCGCAGTGCCTCCGTACTCGAGATATGTATACTAACTATTTTGTAGGGGAAGGTAAGATTCTTTGTGGTAATAATGGTCGTTGAAATTAAAATGAATGTAAGATTTGTGGAGAAATTGTATAAATTTGCATAGTGTTAGATTCAGAATAGGAGCATATGAGCCAGTGATTGTGTCTAATGTTTTTAAGGTGCTAATTGGAAGTAGAAAAGAAAAAAAAATTGTTGCAATAACATCATATTGCAAAAAAGTTTTTAAAATATGATGTATGAATAAGAGTATGATTGGTATAGATTTGGGTTGTATAAATGTGATTGAACAATTGTTAAGGGTGCACACGAGAGGATCATGTAAACTTCAGAATTTAGAACCTTATTTTTAGGCATTATCTTGGCTACCTATTTAGGCTCGAAAAGCAAAAAATATCAAAAAATACAACTTGACTCCATTATGACCCTTTCATGGAGGTAGTTTTTATCCGCTAGTATTTTCCCTTTGAATCTCTTTACAATTCGAAATCAAATTCAAATCTCAGTAGAAGAAAGGAAGAATCGACTTACTACGGTTGTAATACGAATAAATACATATATTTAATTATTTTTATTTACATAATAATTGTTTGAAGCTCATATTCCATCAAATTTTTAAATAAAAACATTAAAATGTTGAAAATGTTCATATATTTAAAAAAAAAAAAAAAAAAAAAAAAAAAAAAGGTAGTGGGGCTTCCAGGCACTTCGTGCCTTCTAGCCCTGAAGATGTTTAGTATAAATGAAGTTTTTATTCGGAGGGCTTCCAGCCCATAAGAAATTTTTCCCAAGACCCAAGAGGAGGACCGAACCCCAGCCGACCAGCCGTTGACTTTTTTGTCAAGACTTCTTCGTAAATGTTTTGTCGAAACTTCTTCGTAATGAGCGTAAATGACCAAAAATAATGTTTATGTTAGCATGTTAGATCTAACACGTTTTCTAACATGTTTTCTAACATCGTAGAAAACTCATGATTTCATCGTAAATGTTTTGTCATGATTTCATCGTAAATGTTTTGTCAAGACTTCTTCGTAAATGTTTTGTCAAACATGAACGTAAATGTTTTGTCACTTTTCTGTCACTTTTCAGGAAAAAACATTTTTATTATTATATATAAATGAATTTTACAAAACCACCACTACCCTTCTTTGGAAATAAGAGTAGATGTAAAGATATTCTATTGAGAGAACTTAAGAAACTACCGAATGGTCTAACATTTGTAGACTTGTTCGGTGGAAGTTTCTATATATCTCATTTGTGCCATACAATATTTCCTGACTCAAAGATTATATGCAATGACTTCGACAACTATATGGACCGTCTCAAACATATACCAGACACAAACAATATATTGAAAGAGTTAAAAGAAAAGATACCTATAGGTAAGATGGAACGTATACCATTAGATAAGAAAAATATTGTGAGAGAGGTTTTGAAAAAAGCAGAATATATAGACTGAGATAGTATATCTGCTAGACTATTATATAGTGGTGCTATAAGAGTTCATGACATTGAAACACTTATGTCAAAAGTTTTATATCTTAACTATACAAATGTTTTCAAAGAGAACATAGAAAAATATATTGAGGGTATAGAGTTTGTGAGATGTCATTGGACAGAGTTGTATGAAAAATATAAAGACAAGGAAAATGTTTTCTTTATAGTGGACCCGCCGTTCTATAACACATGGGATTTTCAATACCAAGTAGACTGGACTTTGAGAGACTCTTTAGAAACTTTAGACGTTTTACATAACCATCCATGCTTTTACTTTACATCCGATAAAAGTGGTTTGGAAAGTGTCATGAGATGGTTAGAGGACATACATGACTATGAGTTTATATACGATAAGATAGAATATGAGAGAGGTCCTATAAACTGGAGAAAGTGTCATAACAAAGAAATTTTACTAGTAAGTAAATGTGGTTTGAAATAGGACTACTTGTTTTAGGTTTTTTCCATTGTGTCATTTACTTATTTGACGTGGCAGAAAGATATAGAGAATATGAAGATGAACCAATGCCTGCAAATGTTCAGTATATGTACTCGTAAGAGATATTTTTATCTAATATTAAATGGACGCACAGAACTTAGCGAATGCACAGCAACCTGGACAACCAAACCCAGAGAATATTCCAAATGAAGTTAGAATACAAACTGCAATGGCAAACTATGGTCAAGTGCCAACAGATGTACAAATGCAAACTGCCATGTCAAATGACGCTGCGTTAGGTTTGCCACCATGGTATGCAAATATGAGATGGAAAGAGTTTTATACAAACCCTGAAGTGGGATATAAACAACTTTATGCAGATGACGCGAACACAGGAGTTGACCCAGAATATGTTTTCTACCAGAGGAGAAACAGAATGTATGAGCTCCAGTTAAAGAATGCTATGGAACTCAACAGGAAACGTAAGAGACTAGGCGGACATTAGATTTTTACATATAGTAAAATGGGTTTCTTCAGTAGATAGGAAACTTCTTTCGAAATGTTGGAAGAGGTATATGGAATGGAATAAAAACCGTAGGAAGAGGAATTTGGAACGGTGTCAAAAATATTGGTAAAAGAGTAGGTCAGTTGTTGGTATTATACCTAAAGACCCTGAACCAGAAGAACAAGCCCTGTTATACAACAGCCTGAACCTGCACCACAGTCTAGTTGGCAACCAAATCCAACACCTCAACCGTATTAAAAAATTATATTTTTACCGTTCGATAGTAGTTGTATATGAAACTAAGTTCTAAGTAAAACGCATGGTATAATGGAATTATTCTCTTTCTTCCATCTGTTAGTAAACCATACTTGAAAGTCTGAAATACTTCCACTTGGTGGTTCATATAGCTTTGTAGGTTTTTCGTAAAAGTCATTTGCCAAGCATAAGAAAGAGTTTTGGCACCAGAAAATGAAGCATGAACAATAATAGCAGCTGGGTCGAAAACATCTTTAAATAAATATGGTTCATCTCTTGCATATCGACTGTAAATATTTGCTAAAGGAAGTTCGACTTTCTGATTTAACATTCTTTGCAAATAATACCATGACATTGCAGTGAATTCTGTATATATTTGTTCGTCTTTCTTTGGATTGTCTTCGTAGATTTGAAATGACACTTGTGAATTTTGTTTGTCATATACAATTCTCACATAAAGTGTGCTCTCGGTATTTGCATATTCATCAGCATATTTTGCATAACATGAATTTATTTTATCTTCTATATTTTTTAACGCAGTCTGTAGAGAAGATGAAAGGTCAACTTGTATTAGCTCAATTTTTCCCACATTTTTCGTTTCCCTTCAGATATATAATCTATATGAAACCTTACAATAAATGGAAAACTTTTATCTTCTACAGACACAAACTTCATTCTACGAAAGCCAATAGCTTTTGTGACAGATGGGTCTCTTAGCCATCTTAATGGGTAGTCAAAACGATAGCCTTCATGCTTTACGGTCTCTGTCTCAAACTTTTGACCGACATTAGTAAAAAGTTCATCTAATGGTTTAGTTGTAGCAACTCTTGAATTTTCTTTTTCTATTGAAAGCATATTTTATCTAGAATAAAAATGTCGAAAGAAACAGCGTCTATGAGAGAAATACAACACAACCGACAACTCATTTTGCAAGCTCTAAATAAGAACACAACAAACTTTTCAAACTATTCTAAGATATCTGAGTCATTGAAAGAAGGAAACTTAAAACTGACGATAAACCCAATGACAGATGAGTTTCTGTTTCAAGACAGTAAGAACCATACTGTCTGTGTAAATCCAACAAAAGGAACTTTAAACGAGAAGCCTATAGATGAACTTCTTTTGAAAGCAGATATTGACAACAAAGCTGACAAAGAATATGTCATTGAAAAAGTTCAAGAAGAACATGACAGAGCAGATGCAACATATGCAACGAAAGAACATACTCATCCTGAACTAGCAGACAAAACATATGTTGACAATAAAATGTCAAGTGAAGTGACAAGAGCTGACAAAGAATATTCTAAAAAGACTCATACACATACCATTGCAAATATTACAAACTTACAAGAAACCTTAAACAGTAAAAGTGACGTTGGACATACACATTCTATATCTGAAATAACAGACTTAAACGTTAGCCTTGAAAAGAAAGCTGACAAAACATATGTCAACAGTGAGTTAGAGGAGAAAGTAGATAGGGGTTGTATGGCTAGTGCGTTAGTGAAGAAGGCAGATAAGGAATATGTGGATGAAAAAGATGAAAAAATTAAAGAAATGGTTGAATGGTACCATGAACGGACTTCAAAGATTTTAAAAACTAAAGCCGATACAGGATGGGTTTCAGGGTGTTTAGACCTTAAAGCCGACAAAGAAACTGTAGATATGTTGACACAAACGGTTTCAAGTCATACCAGAGGTTTAATGGAAGATGGACAACAGTTGAAAGAGCTTGAGAAAGGTGTTACAGAGTTAAGGAATACAAAAGCAGACTCGACATGGATAACTGGATATGTAGATGCAACAAAAGAGTATTTTCGCATGGACAGAAGGAACATACCCACAAAAATATCATAGACATAGCATCTCTGACGTAAATGAACTTGAAGAAAAGTTATATAAAAAAGCAGACAAAACAGAGCTTCAAACGTTAAAGACAGAAATACTTCAAACAGTATATCCTATAGGTTCTATTTACACGTCAATGAACTCTACCAGACCAGAAGTAGTACTTGGTCTGGAACTTGGACTCAAATAGTCGACAGGTTTTTGTATTGTGCAAACTCTTCAAAGGAAACAGGTGGAAGTAAAACGATTTCAGGTGAAAACCTACCTGCACACAGTCATTACATAAATTTAACTACAGCTGAAGCAGGTTGGCATAAGCATAGATATTGGGATTGGACAGGAATGACAAAAGGTAAAGGATATGATGTTAAAGACGACGTTAAGTTTGCTATAAATTGTTACTGGGATGACACTCAGGGAGGAGGAAAGCCATACACATCGCTTTCAGGATATCGAAACAACGGGACAAAGTAAAGACTACATGCCACCTTACATGACAGTTTACGCATGGTATAGAAATGCTTAGTCGTCATTTTCAACTTCTTTAGCATATTCGTCAGGAGTTGTCTTATATTTGTTAGGAACTGTCTTTGAAAGTATACCACCTTGAACTTTGACAAGTTTGAAACGAGGTCTGACAATAGTAGTTTTATCTTCTGCTTGCAGTCTGTACATTTTGCCATGTTTGCCTAAAACTTCATAATATTCTCTTGTATACTTTCTTCTATTTTTACGAACACGAATGCGAGTACCTGTCGAGTTCCCATTGTTGTCATAGTCAATAGTATTTTCATATGGGTCGCGTTTAGGTATTTCTATTTTTACTTTGTCACCTTTCTTAAGTTTGAAGCCTGGCATTCTTTCTTGTTTGTCTCTTTTGACTAAACTATTAAATATATAGTCTTTCTCTAAGTCAGGGTTGTTTTTCATTTCTTCGGGGGAGTGGTTTCCCAAACCTTTTTGTTTACGGCTATTGTAAATATTTAAAACTTGTCTCATCTTTGCCATGGAGAAGTGTCTATATTTGTCGTCATATGACATTTCATTTGCTTCACCACCTTGTGGTTGGTTTAAGTCTCTTAAGATTTTTATACAACTGTCAATGACACCAAGAGCAGAATGGTTTTGGTCGACAATGAAATATTGGTTTACATTTTTTGAACGCAGATAGTTTTTAATATCGTCTGATTTGAAAGAACTTTCACAGTCAGATGTCAGTTTTGTTGGATGGTATTTGTCAACGAATATTGTCAAAGCAGTTTTCACATCTAAAATATTTTTGGACTGTAATGGTATGGCTTCACAGTATCTTGTGTTTTGACCGACAAATATTAGCCAGTATGGTGGTCCATCTTCTCTATACCTCGGAATGTTTTCCAAGATATCCATAAACCAAGCATTTGGTGTTGAACTAAAGATTTTTATCATGAGTGCTTTCTTTGTCGCTTTTAGAAACATAGGGGTCCTTGTTTGGATTCGTCATTTTTTAACCCATAAGAAATGGGTTTATTTGGCGCATTAGCAGGAGTTGCATCCAGATTTTTGCCCGCAGTGGGAACAATAGCCAGAGGTGTATTTGGAGTTGGAAGGAAGATTTTGAGTACATTAGGTATACTTAAAGAGAAAGCACAACCTATTATACAAACTGTACAGAAAGGTTGGGATGTAGCACGAGATGCAGCAAATCTTATTCCAAATCCTGAAACAAGAGGAAAAGTTCAAGGATGGATGGACAATGTAGGAAGACAAGCAGGAAACTATTATAACAAAGCAAATGACTACTATAACCAAGCAGGACACTATATGGACCAAGGTGAAAGATTCTTTAACAGAGGATATAACCATGCACAACATGGGTAAACAATAACCAACCTCAACCGCCTCAAACGTGGGGAATGTAAAGTTTTTTACTGAGATGAAATGAACAATACAGCATTGAGACAAATGGGTTCAAGATGGATTTGTCGACTTCCAGCAGTTACACAACACGTGTTTGTCAAGTTCTTCCTATACCTCAGGAAGTTTTAGACCGACTTAAAAAACAAAACAACCAGTTGAAAACAAACCAAACTAAAATTTTTTACTGAGATGAAATGACCGAAGAAGTTGAAACGGTAGATTTGACACCACAAACAAAAAGTTCAGAACCATTGTCAAAACCTGTCAAAGAACTTACAGATGAAGAGAAAAATTCAATAATAGAAAGTGCCAGGTCTGGAAATACAAACCCTAACTACAAAGTCACTTTTCATAGAAATGGAACGGCTAGTATCTCAAAAAAGAAACAGACTCTCACAAATAAAATATTGAAGTCTGAAGGAGCTTTCGAGACAACAGATGGAAAAGTTTACTTCACTGACCAACAGTTCATTATAGAACATCTCATTGACTTAGAGTCGAAATATTCTAAACTTTACAACAAACACAAAAAGTTGAAAGGAAAACAAAAACAAATGGCATATGATATTTATGAAGATGTTGACGACACAACTGTTCCTGCAAGTGAGGTAAAGTCAGAGGAACCGAAAAGTGACGAAAAACCGATAGAAGAAGAAAAACCAAAAACTGAAGATAAACCAAAACCAAAGTTTAGTTTCCAAACTAAACCAAGTCAACCTTCATTAGCTGGTATGGGTTGGCGTCAAAGACTTATGGCAGCAGGTTATGTAAAGTAAAGAAAAAAATATTTTTTTATTTTTATAAAAATGCCCCCATATAGAATGGATAGAAAGTCTGCTAGAATAAAAGCAGAGTTAGAAAGATATGGTTGGAGAGTTTCGAAGAAGTTTAAATATAGGAAGGGAAGACCCATAAAAGTCTATGACAAACTGTCTGGTCTTCGCTACGAAATGGACTTGGAAACAGCACGGCCAAATTATCCAAACAGACTAGAGAGGTTAGAAGAAGAACGTCTTATGGACATGCCTTTCGATGTTAGTGAACCTCAAGTTGAAGGACACGACGGCTTTGCCAGATTCTACTGGAAACATGACGAAC
The DNA here is from genome assembly GCF_026262505.1 of Trichomonas vaginalis G3. Taxonomy (NCBI): domain Eukaryota; phylum Parabasalia; order Trichomonadida; family Trichomonadidae; genus Trichomonas; species Trichomonas vaginalis. Next base: position 25,051,502 of record NC_067206.1, on the reverse strand, counting down.
AATTGCATCCTTTGAGAAGGAAAAAAGGAAAAGGTGAAGAGACATGCTCCCATGGAAAGAACAAGATATGCATATGAAAAGTATCGTGAAGTTAGAAGTCAAATTACATCTGGTCGAACCTTTACAGTAAACTTTGACGAAGGAAAGAACAAAGAAGGCTTCATGGGTGTACTTGCTGCATTCAAGACGGAAATAAGAAAGGATACAATCTCAGAACCATAACAGATTTGGATGGTCATATTTACTATGCACATGGCAATGTCACAACAGCGCACAACTTCTTGACGCTTTCAAGACTACAAAGAGAGAACAAATGGTTGACTCCGACTCAGACATTTTGAATGCAATTGAAGGAATTGCAAGTGTCAAGTTCGAATGGTACCAACCTAACCCTCAAGCAGTCAGACAACATGCTGGATACTTCCCGTTCATAAATAAGTCTGACATTGACTTGACAAGGTATGGAATTTACAATTCAATTGAAACAATTGTCAATGAACCTTGTATTCTTACATGTCTCAGGAACTCTGGTCTTGTTACAGAGAGAAGATGAAGTATCTTGAGTCATGTGTGAAGACAAGGTACATTCTCAGAGGTCAATTGGCAAAAATTGCACCGTTGGCAAATGTCAATATCCGAGTCAACATACTGAGAAAGGTTCTTCACATGACGACTATGTTGTTGACAAAGACTTACCATGGTTGAAGATTGTAATTGTCCACAACCACTTCATGTTGAACGAAAGTCTTACAAACCCATTGTTCGGAAAAGGCAAGTGCAACATTGTCAGAGCTGTAAACATTCTTTTCGAGAAAGGTTTGTTGGAACCAATTCCAGATGACAAGCTGACAGAAACTTTTGTACCAAAAGACGAAACAAACTTTTCATTGTTAGCAAGACCAAAAGTTGTTCCAGACAAAGTTCTAGTACAAAAGAAGTACACAATTCCAAAAGGAGTTGGATTGTTCGGATACCAACCTGAACCAGAAGAACTTCCAATGAGGTTGCAAGAACTTCAAGATGCTATAAACAAACTTCCATTGAGACATCCAATTGACGTCAAATTGTATTGGAGAGCATCTGAGTTAGGTCAGAAGGTTTTATATGAAACAGGTTGCTTCGACGATGTTTATGAGATAACAGGAGAAGTTTCTCAGAAGATAAGAGACTCACTTGAATTTCCACAAACTGGACCAATTGGTTGCGACAAGTTCGACTCAGATGAAAAGATATACTATGTCGACCTTAACGCTGCTACATGAGGTTCGTCCAATATATCCCGACTGGAATTCCAAACGAAGATGGTGAGTTCCCAGGAAGGAACTATACAGTTGGAAAAGTCATACAACAACTGTATGATATTAGGAAAGCTTCAAACCCCAAACTTGCAATGACACTCAAATTGCTTATGAATTCGACATGGGGATATTCCATTAAGAAACCTCAAGAGATGAAGAGTAAACATTATGAGAAGGTCGACAACTTTGTTGAAAGGTTTTCTCCTTTTGTTTTGAAGTACGAATTCACTCAAGGTCAAAGTGGCTTAGTAACCACATTAAAACCTATTGTCGAACATTGGTCTTACCCTCAGTTCGCAAAGGCAGTCCTTGACAACTACAACAAATTCTTCTCCGAAGTCAAATCCAAAGTGAAGGTTTACTATGAGAACATTGACGCACTCATGACGAACGAAGAAGGTACAACAAACTCATTGAAATGGGCATGGTCGGTGAAAAGATGGGTCAATTCAAATTGGACAAAATTTTCACCGAAGTTCATGTAATATCGAAAAGGAAGTACTGGGTGTTAAAGAAGATGGTGAAATATAAACATTGCATGAAATAAAAAATTTTTATTCGAATTTGAATCGGACAGGTCGAGTTACACCATTCTTGGTCTCAAACTCATATATAACCTGTTTGTCTGTATTTTCGTCGACTATGGCACGAGACACGAACATTGACCAAACGGACAAAAAGTGTCATTTCGGATGGTCAGCAGCCAATCGCATTCGAGCACTTCGAAGAAGCCTTACGTTCCAAGGGAGAGGGTGTCTGGTGCAAGGCAGAGGTCATGAGACTCTACGAGCAGTACATCCTCAATGCCTGGGAGGACAAATCGTCCTTGGATTGGCAATTCTACCAACTCCTCTGGGACGACCTCCTACGCAACTGGGATGACGAAAGAGTCCAATTCAAGGTCGGGAACTAATTTTGCAAATTGACCTTAATTTCACATACTTATCCAAATAAACACCTAAATTTACTGGGGTTTCCCCCTAAAATAAAATTTTTTTACTCTTAGAACCACTCGAGGTTCTCCTTACGGTTGTTGAGCTTGTCACCGTCAATGTGTCTGACCTTCGTCTTCTTGCTGGATTTGGAACCCATTGAATTGCGACAAGCTTGCCCATGGAGATTGAACCGCGATTCCGAAGGTTAAGGTTCAAGTGTCCCAAGTTGTTGAGGACTGGGGTAAGAACCTTGCCTGTCTCCTTGTTGCGGATTTGTATGGGTAGGGTTGGGAAATTTCGTAAGTGTCATCGGCAACAAGGGTTGCCCAAACTTCCTCTTCTTCGTGTTTCTCTTCTTCCTCTTCTTCTCAGAGATTTTCCTTTCCTTTTGGTAAACCGTGAACGTGGTATTCTTTTCTGAATGCTTTTGTCTTTTTGCTTCAAAGCTTGTTCTCTAGCTCTTCACGTTCTTGTCTTGAATGTTTCATCTAACCATCATGAAAATATAACAAGCATGAACGGAGTGAAGCCCACATTGCTAACGGCATTTACTAGAAGTCTATGTACATACCAACTCTCAAAGATTGTGGCAAATTTTGACGATTTTTCTGTACGGAATCTCGAACCTCAGCGGTTTTCTCCCGGTCGCAGAACATATGAGAAATTCTTCTAACAAGTTCTTTTGTCTGTTGTTTTCAATACCAATGAGTGCTTGCTTTGTAGAACGAAGAGCATTCAAAGATACTGCATTTGGTACATGTCATCTTTGATCGAACGAAGTGAAGACGGAGTTGTTTGTTATCTGTATTACTCGGTATTCTTCACAGTATGGCTTCATGGAACTATAACTGTTGTTGTGTTCCTCTGTTGTTGACAATGATTCTGTCTTTTTATTTCCGGGAAAAAAAATATTTTATAAAAAACTAACTTTATTTTTTCTGTCTTAAATGGAAATCAACGATTTTCATCCCGAGTTTTGGCGACCAGGAATTTCTTACTATCGCAATTTTTTTACGGATTTTCGTACGGGAATCCTTTTCTCGGTTTTTCGCGAGGAAGCAATCTTATGCCACTTTTACTCAGATTTTCATACGTGAATTCAATAAAAATATATTTAGGTGAAGAGTGTGAGATTTCACCTCTTTTTTCACCTGTTTTTTTTTCACACTCAGTTATTTTATAAGCGTTTTACATGGTAAACGTTAATTTTTACATGTATTTTTCAGCAACTTCGTCAAATAATTTTATAGCTTTTATCTATTCATCTACTTCAATACGGTGGTTTCTTTACCTTTCGTGGGAGCACCATACATTTTCTCAAAAAACTTTTCAAGTAGTCTGTTTCAAGCAGCTCTCATCATCGTTTAACGAACACAACCTGACTCTATTTGAACTGTACTGGTCAATAATTTTGAGTATATTAATATGTCCTGTACCTATTTATTATCTCTTTGTATGAGTCCTTCGGTTTCTGAACGATGTTACAGTTAAGCCTTTCACTGCAACGTTCCGTATTGCGAATGAACCAATATGCTTTTATGTAAGTTATATCCACAACTGGGTCTAAACCATAACAAAACTATTGGTATGAAGAGACTTTGTCTATAAGATATCGTCTGTAGTTCCATAGAATCTGTACCGATAGTCATAAGCCCAGGATTTCTTGTCAAAATTTTCTGAGTTGGAAGCATTTCTAACCCAGTCGTGTGTTTTCTTTTTCCAGATGGAGAATATAATGGATGCTGACAAAGAATATTTCGTTGTATTTCTTTGAGTATCGTTCACGTGTAAATTCACACTATTCTCAACCAATTTAGGTGGTATCTGTCCTATCTTTTTAAACTGGTTGTGCAAACCTCAGTGGTTGATAAAGTTGCCTTACATACAGAATAACAATAAGATATTTTACAAACACCCCTAGACTTTATTTTGGGTTCTATCTTAGAGGAAATTTCATGGAAATTTGGTCATGGAATTTTTCAGATTGCAAAAATAAGTGTTTTAGGTGAAGGAGGTTGAGATCCTCACCTGTTTTTTTCACCTCTTTTTTCACCTGTTTATTTTTATAAAGCGTTTTTAGCATGAATTGGGTATGTATGGTAAGTCATTCCGTGAAATGTCGCGTAAGAAGCATTTCCGTAAGCTTCTATTTCTATTCTGTCAGACAAGATGTCGAAATGTTTTCGAAACGATTTTAAGTCACTTGCTGGGAACATGTGTCTATAACCCTCGTTGGACTCAGAAATATGAAATCGTCAGCAGATTGGAATACGCTTTGTTGTCAGGAAATTCTAACAGTGTCCGATCTTTTATCGTTCTGCTAGGTTTCGTCTGCTTCTTTCTTAAATCCTGCAATAGTCGATTTCTCATACGTTCTAGATCATCTTTGACAGAGGAGTAGTTGGAGTATTCCCGGTATATTGCTGCTGTTTAACACTGTTGAAAGAACATTATGCGGGTTCCAATTTTGTGCGTTATAAATTGAGATATTTGAGCCTGCCTAAAAACTAAGTGGCCGTCAATGGTATTTCTTTAACTCATAAATAGCGGTCCTTATCTGTTCGTGGTGTCCATATTTTACATCTTTTATCTTTATGCTCTTATCCTGCACTCAAGATCACAACTTTTTAATGGCAACTAAGAAACGAAAAGTTTGCGTAAGGTCTTAACTCACCCAGATTTATATATGTCTAGAGAGTTCATTATATATACCGTGATCGCCCGTTTTGTCCATGACTTTGTGTTGCAATGACAATCCTGAAGAAACTCATAGTTTTACCTTTCGTATGAACTTCTTTATTTTCTACTGAAGTCAGTAACTTTGAACTTTCAAATTTCGTCGAATTCCAGGAATAGTGAGTTTTTGTTGTTTGGATTTCCGGCAATTGGGTAACATGGTTCCAATACATGTCCTGCTTTCGATAAGATAATTCTTCATGGCTGTGTTTCATCTTTTGCACTACAGTCTAAGAATTCCTTGGAGAAGTTCTGCTTTACTCCTTCTGGATTTCTGTTTCGAAAGTATATGAAGAAGGAATGAAGCTTTTCATTCTCTACTAACATTGAAGTAGGATTCATAACTAACGAGTTTGGTGCTCGTAGTTATTGCTACATGTTCTTACATAAATAAGTCAAAAATTATTTTTTTTAAAAAACTAACTTAATTTTTTATTTTCGGGAAATGTCATCAGAAGGTGAAAAAACAGGTGAATAAAAAGAGGTGAAATCTCACCTCTTCCCTAAAACATTATTTTTGTCCTGATTTACGCTCATCTACGATGCAAGTTTCGACAAAACATTTACGTTCATAGTTTGACGAAAACATTTAGGAATGAACATTCATGAAAATTCAAGAAGGGTGAAAAAGAGGTGAGAAAAAAGAGGTTGAAATCTCACCTCTTCACCTAAACATTATTTTTTTGTCGAGATAAATGGTTCATTTACTCAAATATTTTGTCAAAAACGGGACCCCAAACTTTAATTTCTTTTCTGGGCAGCTTCTAATGCTATCTTAGCGAGTTCCATATTCTCTAAATTTCTCTCTTTAAATCTTCTTGTTCCATTGGTCAGTCGTAATGGAGAATCTCTATAGACCAGAACATATCTTCACGTTCATGTTCTATTTGTTTTTCGCACATTTTTCTAACTTCTTTGTTCGAACAAACGGTTTTGCATCCATCTACTGTATCTTCAATTTCTTCATCTAACACTGTCACCATGGAACATCTTCTTGTTCTATGGAGTCCATATTTATTTCTTCAACTGCTAGACTACTACAATATTTGAGGAAGCCCGACATGTGCAAGATATTAGTTTACGAGTCTTGGGTCTACATACACTTCCTCTAAACATGTTTGATTTCAATCAGGAACATTCCTGATGAATTCTTGTATAAAACAGCAACCGCTGTTTTCCGCGGGGTTGGTATCGCACTTCTTCACAAATGCACAAAATACGCTTCATATCCTGCAGGATTATTTTCCCACGAAACAACTTCTAAAGTCTTTCTAAACTGCTGACACATATATTGTGAGACATTTAGATAAACCATCTTGTTCTACGCTAAGACTTCAATTATCCGTTGTAACAGCTGCCCTTTGTGAATGTTCGCCATTAGATTTGGTTTCGTGAACGTTTTTGCTTCGACTGACATTTCCGTGTCTTACAATTAAAATAATAAAAATATTTTTTCTGGTGGGACGTCGGACATTCGTTTGTGCTTAACCGTCGGACCACAACGATAAAAATCTCGACAAAACAATATACGATGAAGTCTACCAAAACATTTACGATGAAGTCTAACAAAAAATATACGATGAAATCTATTTCCTGTGTTGTTGTCAATGTCATGTTGTCACTTTTTCAAAAAGATGTTATTTTGACCCGAGTGACCGAGTGACGAATGACCTGGTCGCCTAAAATATATTTTTTTTCTATCTTAAGGAAATTCATGAAATTCACCTGTTGAATTTTGTATAAAAAGCAAACCCGCTGTTTTCCGCGGGTTTGGTATACTTCTTCAACAAATGCTTGTTTGAGGTCGAGCCACTTTTTGGCTCCACTCTTTTTTCAACCAAAAACATCATTTTTGTCGAATTCAGACAAAAATTCATGAAATTCAACGGGTGAGAAAAACAGGTGAGAAAACAGGTGAGAAAACGGGTGAAATCTCACCTCTTCACCTAAACATATTTTTCAATACTTTTTCAGCCTTTTCCGTAGTTATATAATGAAAGGCACTTCGAGATAAAAGTCATAGTACAATGGAATAATATGTTGCACACCATTTGTTGTGAACCAAACTTGAAAGTCAGAGAAACTGTTACTAGGTGGTTCGTAGAATTTAGAAAGCAAAGTCATAAAAGTCTTACCGATTACAAAGAAACTGTTGTTGCTTGAACTGAAACTTGCATGACACATAACATTTTGAGGGTCAAACACGTTTCTATAAACTGTCAAATCTGTTGGTGGGCGTAATAAATTTAAACGGACCGTCAGGTGGTAATGGTTCGTTCTGGTTAGTACCCGAAGAAATTGTGCCCAAGAACGTTTGTCTACTTCCAAAATAAAAAACTCTGTACTTCTTCGAGGGTTAATTTCAATCCTTTGAAATGAAACTGTGGAATTCATCTTGTGTATTCTAGTTTCAGATAGTATGTTCCATTTAGTAAAGAGTCGTATTTTTCTTGAAATTCCCCAGTAGTATTTGTTCATTTGAGTTTGAAAGTCATTTAGAGTTTTCTCAAGACTTTCGTCTGAACGAACTGTAAAGATTCTCATTTCATCAATTTGTCTATTAGACCATTAGGACCTATATATTGCCATGAAAATATACGCGAACATAAACGCGTTAGTTCTTTTTGAAACAAAACTCTTCTAAATCCTATTGCCTTTGCATCTGAAGGACTTTGAAGCCAACGAATTGGATAGTCAAACCTGTATGAACGGGATTGAAATTTCTTCATCTGAAATTATTTCTACCGGCATTTGTAAAGATATAGTCTAACGGTTTTGTTATCTGCTACTTTTGTTCTTTGTTTTTCAACCTGAAACATTTAATATATGTAAAAATATATGGTTTTAAAATTGTATGCCATATAGCTTTTGAATTTGTTGAGAAAATATATGAACGTGTTTTCCATCTGTATCTCTAGTGTTTACATAAGCACAGCCTGCCTTAGTAAAACATACTTGTAATTTTCTATAGTTTACGCCGGTATAAAGGTAGAAAGAGTCCTGTTCTTCGCTATAGTAGTAAACTCAAACGTATGCTTACCATAGTCTGTAATTTCATTGCTTCATCTTCTAGTTCGTCGACAAATTCGAATACAATATCTCTAAATTTGCCTATGTCTTACTGTTTCAGAACAAGTGACCCAACGTAAGTTTTCAAGTCTATTGTCGTTTCTTATATGGTTTATGTGGTCTACAAAAGGTAGATTGTTAGGGTTTGGTATAAAATGAGTTGCAATGACAACATGTTTAAAATAGTGTTTTCCACCAATCCTCATCTAGCATAATCCGTCATTTTGCTCCCATTCGCTAAAACTCTTTTTGTCTTTTTGTTTCTGACTTCAAAAGGCTCAGAACAGTGAATTTCATATTTCTCATCTAACAAACAAGTTTCCCAACGGTCTTCTTCAACAAACTCAACGTACATTTCAAATAAAATAAAAAAATATATTTTTTAAAAAAATGTTTTTTTTCTTTACTTAACATAACCACCGGCTACCAAAAGTCTTTGACGCCAACCCATACCAGCTAATGAAGGTTGGCTTGGTTTAGTCTCCAGACTAAACTTTGGTTTTGGTTTATCTTCAGTTTTTGGTTTTTCTTCTTCTATTGGTTTTTCGTCACTTTTCGGTTCCTCTGACTTTACTTCACTTGCAGGTATGGTTGTGTCGTTAGTATCTTCATAAATATCATATGCCATTTGTTTTTGTTTTCCTTTCAACTTTTTGTGTTTGTTGTAAAGTTTAGAATATTTCGACTCTAAGTCAATGAGATGTTCTATAATGAACTGTTGGTCGGTAAATATACTTTCCCATCTGTTGTCTCTTTAACTCCTTCAGACTTCAATATTTATTTTGTCATAGTCTGTTTCTTTTTTGAGATACTAGCCGTTCCATTTCTATGAAAAGTGACTTTATAGTTAGGGTTTGTATTTCCAGACCTGGCACTTTCTATTATTGAATTTTTCTCTTCATCTGTAAGTTCTTTGACAGGTTTTGACAATGGTTCTGAACTTTTTGTTTGTGGTGTCAATCTACCGTTTCAACTTCTTCGGTCATTTCATCTCAGTAAAAAATTTTAGTTTGGTTTTGTTTTCAACTGGTTGTTTAGTTTTTTAAGTCGGTCTAAAACTTCCTGAGGTATAGGAAGAACTTGACAAACACGTGTTGTGTAACTGCTGGAAGTCGACAAATCCATCTTGAGCCCATTTGTCTCAATGCTGTATTGTTCATTTCATCTCAGTAAAAAACTTTACATTCCCACGTTTGAGGCGGTTGAGGTTGGTTATTGTTTACCCATTGTTGTGCATGGTTATATCCTCTGTTAAAGAATCTTTCACCTTGGTCCATATAGTGCCCTGCTTGGTTATAGTAGTCATTTGCTTTGTTATAGTAGTTTCCTGCTTCTCTTCCTACATTGTCCATCCATCCTTGAACTTTTCCTCTGTTTTCAGGATTTGGAATAAGATTTGCTGCATCTCGTGCTACATCCAACCTTTCTGTACAGTTTGTATAATAGGTTGTGCTTTCTCTTTAAGTATACCTAATGTACTCAAAATCTTCCTTCCAACTCCAAATACACCTCTGGCTATTGTTCCCACTGCGGGCAAAAATCTGGATGCAACTCCTGCTAATGCGCCAAATAAACCCATTTTCTTATAGGGTAAAAAATGACGAATTCAAACAAGGACCCGTATGTTTCTAAGGCAACAAAGAAAGCACTCATGGTAAAAATCTTTAGTTCAACACCAAATGCTTGGTTTATGGATATCTTGGAAAACATTCCGAGAAATAGAGAAATGGACCACCATACTGGCTAATATTTGTTGGTCAAAACACAAGATACTGTGAGCCATACCATTATGGTCCAAAAATATTTTAGATGTGAAAACTGCTTTGACAATATTCGTTGACAAATACCATCCAAACAAACTGACATCTGACTGTGAAAGTTTCTTCAAATCAGACGATATTAAAAACTATCTGCGTTCAAAAAATGTAAACCAATATTTCATTGTCGACCAAAACCATTCTGCTCTTGGTGTCATTGACAGTTGTATAAAAATCTTAAGAGACTTAAACCAACCACAAGGTGGTGAGGTAGATGAAATGTCATATGACGACAAGTATAGACACTTCTCCATGGCAAAGATGAGACAAGTTTTAAATATTTACAATAACCGTAAACAAAAAGGTTTGGGAAACCACTCCCCTGAAGAAATGAAAAACAACCCTGACTTAGAGAAAGACTATATATTTCACAATTTAGTCAAAAGAGACAAACAAGAAAGAATGCCAGGCTTCAAACTTAAGAAAGGTGACAAAGTAAAAATAGAAATACCTAAACGCGACCCATATGAAAATACTATTGACTATGACAACAATGGGAACTCGACAGGTACTCACATTCGTGTTCGTAAAAATAGAAGAAAGTATACAAGAGAATATTATGAAGTTTTAGGCAAACATGGCAAAATGTACAGACTGCAAGCAGAAAGATAAAACGACTATTGTCAGACCTCGTTTCAAACTTGTCAAAGTTCAAGGTGGTATACTTTCAAAGACAGTTCCTAACAAATATAAGACAACTCCTGACGAATATGCTAAAGAAGTTGAAAATGACGACTAAGCAATTCTATACCATGCGTAAACTGTCATGTAAGGTGGCATGTATTCTTTACTTTGTCCCGTTGTTTGTGTATATCCTGAAACGAAATGTGTATGGTTTCTTCTCCCTGAGTGTCATCCCAGTAACAATTTATAGCAAACTTAACGTCGTCTTTAACATCATATCCTTGACCTTTTGTCATTCCTGACCAATCCCAATATCTATGCTATGCCACCTGCTTGAGATGTACTTAAATCTATGTAGTGACTGTGCGCAGGTAAATTTTCACCTGAAATCGTTTTACTTCCACCTGTTTCCTTTGAAGAGTTTGCACAATACAAAAACCTGTCGACTATTTGTTCCCATGCCCCAACACCAAACATTACTTGAGGACCTCTTGCTTCCATAGATGTATAAATAGAACCTACTGGGTTCATTAAATCAAACATATGAGACATTATAGGATTGTCTCTTTTGAACTTAAAATAGTGCAACTATTTCAGGTTTCTTCTGGTTTGTGTCAGAATATTTTTTATAATATAATCTTATGTTTTCAGGGTAGGTAAAGTCTTGACTATAATATTTATTTCTGTCATCTTCATAATAGTATACTATTCTCGTTTTTTCTATTGCATTATATCTTTTATATCTATAAAAATCTAAATATAATGTTAGCTTTTGTTCATCTACATGTGGTGTTCTGACGTCATCTCCATAGTCATAATAATATGGTGCTGGAGCTGGGTCAGGCAATGTCATATCTGTCATTTCATAAACTCTTAAATATTTCTTTTGTTCGTCTCCATATAAGTTTAAGTAGCAGTTGTTGTCTAATGGAACTTTAACTTGTGTACCATCACTCTTTTTATAGCTTACATACATTTCATTGTTATTTTTCGGAATGAGTTTATACCGTGTACCATTTTCTAAGGACTGTACCAACTGCCATCTAAAATATTTATTTTCTTCATTGACAGAAAGGTCACCAACAATAGTCTCAATATTTTTTGTTCCAACTAAACTTTGGTATATTTCATTGACATATGTTTTATCTGCTTTATTTTCAAGGCTAACGTTTAAGTCTGTTATTTCAGAAGATGTATGTGTATGTCCAACGGCACTTTTCCTGTTTAAGGTTTCTTGTAAGTTTGTAATATTTGCAATGGTATGTGTATGTCCAACGTCACTTTTCCTGTTTAAGGTTTCTTGTAAGTTTGTAATATTTGCAATGGTATGTGTATGTCCAACGGCACTTTTACTGTTTAAGGTTTCTTGTAAGTCTGTTATTTCAGATATAGAATGTGTATGAGTCTTTTTAGAATATTCGTTTTCAGCTCTTGTCACTTCACTTGACATTTTATTGTCAACATATGTTTTGTCTGCTAGTTCAGGATGAGTATGTTCTTTTGTTGCATAAGCATTGTTAGCTCTTTCTTCTTCTTTTGCTATTGCATCGTCTACATATTCTTTGTCAGCTTTGTTGTCAACATCTGTTTTCAAAAGAAGTTCATTTATAGGTTTCTCGTTTAAAGTTCCTTTTGTTGGATTTATACAGACAGTATGGTTCTTATTGTCTTGAAACAGAAACTCATCTGTCATTGGGTTTAATGTCAGTTTTAAGTTTCCTTCTTTCAATGACTCAGATATCTTAGAATAGTTTGAAAAGTTTGTTGTGTTCTTATTTAGAGCTTGCATAATGAGTTGTCGGTTGTGTTGTATTTCTCTCATAGACGCTGTTTCATTTGACATTTTTATTCTAGATAAAATATGCTTCCAATAGAAAAAGAAAATTCAAGAGTTGCTACAACTAAACCATTAGATGAACTTTTTACTAATGTCGGTCAAAAGTTTGAGACAGAGACCGTAAAGCATGAAGGCTATCGTTTTGACTACCCATTAAGATGGCTAAGAGACCCATCTGTCACAAAAGCTATTGGCTTTCGTAGAATAAAATTTGTGTCTGTAGAAGATAAAAGTTTTCCATTTATTGTAAGGTTTCATATAGATTATATATCTGAAGGGAAACGAAAAATGTGGGAAGAAATTGAGCTAATACAAGTTGACCTTTCATCTTCTCTACAGACTGCGTTAAAAAATATAGAAGATAAAATAAATTCATGTTATGCAAAATATGCTGATGAATATGCAAATACCGAGAGCACACTTTATGTGAGAATTGTATATGACAAACAAAATTCACAAGTGTCATTTCAAATCTACGAAGACAATCCAAAGAAAGACGAACAAATATATACAGAATTCACTGCAATGTCATGGTATTATTTGCAAAGAATGTTAAATCAGAAAGTCAAACTTCCTTTAGCAAATATTTACAGTCGATATGCAAGAGATGAACCATATTTATTTAAAGATGTTTTCGACCCAGCTGCTATTATTGTTCATGCTTCATTTTCTGGCGCTCAAAACTCTTTCTTATGCTTGGCAAATGACTTTTACGAAAAACCTACAAAGTTATATGAACCACCAAGTGGAAGTATTTCAGACTTTCAAGTATGGTTTACTACAGATGGAAGAAAGAGAATAATTCCATTATACCATGCGTTTTACTTAGAACTTAGTTTCATATACAACTACTATCGAACGGTAAAAATATAATTTTTAATACGGTTGAGGTGTTGGATTTGGTTGCCAACTAGACTGTGGTGCAGGTTCAGGCTGTTGTATAACAGGAGCTTGTTCTTCTGGTTCAGGGTCTTTAGGTATAATACCAACGAACTGACCTACTCTTTTACCAATATTTTTGACTCCGTTCCAAATTCCTCTTCCTACGGTTTTTATTCCATTCCATATACCTCTTCCAACATTTCGAAAGAAGTTTCCTATCTTACTGAAGAAACCCATTTTACTATATGTAAAAATCTAATGTCCGCCTAGTCTCTTACGTTTCCTGTTGAGTTCCATAGCATTCTTTAACTGGAGCTCATACATTCTGTTTCTCCTCTGGTAGAAAACATATTCTGGGTCAACTCCTGTGCTCGCGTCATCTGCATAAAGTTGTTTATATCCCACTTCAGGGTTTGTATAAAACTCTTTCCATCTCATATTTGCATACCATGGTGGCAAACCTAACGCAGCGTCATTTGACATGGCAGTTTGCATTTGTACATCTGTTGGCACTTGACCATAGTTTGCCATTGCAGTTTGTATTCTAACTTCATTTGGAATATTCTCTGGGTTTGGTTGTCCAGGTTGCTGTGCATTCGCTAAGTTCTGTGCGTCCATTTAATATTAGATAAAAATATCTCTTACGAGTACATATACTGAACATTTGCAGGCATTGGTTCATCTTCATATTCTCTGTACTTTTCTGCCACGTCAAATAAATAAATGACACAATGGAAAAAACCTAAAACAAGTAGTCCTATTTCAAACCACATTTACTTACCAATAAAATTTCTTTGTTATGACACTTTCTCCAGTTTATAGGACCTCTCTCATATTCTATCTTATCGTATCTAAAATCATAGTCATGTATGTCCTCTAACCATCTCATGACACTTTCCAAACCACTTTTATCGGATGTAAAGTAAAAGCATGGATGGTTATGTAAAACGTCTAAAGTTTCTAAAGAGTCTCTCAAAGTCCAGTCTACTTGGTATTGAAAATCCCATGTGTTATAGAACGGCGGGTCCACTATAAAGAAAACATTTTCCTTGTCTTTATATTTTTCATACAAATCTGTCCAATGACATCTCACAAACTCTATACCCTCAATATATTTTTCTATGTCCTCTTTGAAAACATTTGTATAGTTAAGATATAAAACTTTTGACATAAGTGTTTCAATGTCATGAACTCTTATAGAACCACTATATAATAGTCTAGCAGATATACTATCCCAGTCTATATATTCTGCTTTTTTCAAAACCTCTCTCACAATATTTTTGTTATCTAATGGTATACGTTCCATCTTACCTATAGGTATCTTTTCTTTTAACTCTTTCATATATTGTTTGTGTCTGGAATATGTTTGAGACGGTCCATATAGTTGTCGAAGTCATTGCATATAATCTTTGAGTCTGGGAATATTGTATGACATAAATGGGATATATAGAAACTTCCACCGAACAAATCTACAAATGTTAGACCATTCGGTAGTTTCTTAAGTTCTCTCAATATAATATCTTTACATTTACTCTTATTTCCAAAGAACGGTAACGGAGGTTTTGTAAAATTCATTTATATATAATAATAAAAATGTTTTTTCCTGAAAAGTGACAGAAAAGTGACAAAACATGAAAACATATATAATTTGTGAAAAGTGAAACATTATATAATGTTTTCGACCCAGAAGAAGGCTTCTTCCCAGAAGCAATGGAGGAAGAAGAAGAGTCCTCCGAATTCACACCAGAAGACTAACAATTTTCCGAATAAAAACTTCATTTATACTAAACATCTTCGGGGCTAGAGGGCACGAAGTGCCTGGAAGCCCCACTACCTTTTTTTTTTTTTTTTTTTTTTTTTTTTTTCTAAGATCACATTATTTGTGAGTGGGATCACTTCTTTGACTAGTCAAAAACTAGTTTTTTTTTTTTTTTTTTTTGAAAATATTGAGAGGTTTATTAAAATTTCATTTTCCTAGAATGTTGTTTTGCCTATTTTCATCTGCATACTGTTATTGTCCGGAAGGCAGTTATGCAATTCCAAGTGGCAAACCATCAATTGAAGATAGTGCATTTTATGAATGTACTAGTCTCACAAGTATAACAATTCCTAATAGTGTTACATCAATTGGAAATAGTGCATTTTCTGGATGTTCTAAACTCACAAGTATAACAATTCCTAATAGTGTTACATCAATTGGAATTTATGCATTTTATGAATGTACTAGTCTCACAAGTATAACAATTCCTAATAGTGTTACATCAATTGGAAATGGTGCATTTGATTCATGTTCTAGTCTCACAAGTATAACAATTCCTAATAGTGTTACATCAATTGGATATAATGCATTTTCTGGATGTTCTAGTCTCACAAGTATAACAATTCCTAATAGTGCTAAATCAATTGAAAGTAGTACATTTTATGAATGTTCTAGTCTCACAAGTATAACAATTCCTAATAGTGTTATATCAATTGAAGATAGTGCATTTTGTAAATGTACTAGTCTCACAAGTATAACAATCGGTAATAGTGTTACATCAATTGGAATTTATGCATTTTCTGAATGTTCTAGTCTCACAGGTATAACAATTCCTAATAGTGTTACATCAATTGGAAATAGTGCATTTTCTGAATGTTCTAAACTCACAAGTATAACAATTCCTAATAATGTTACATCAATTGGAATTTATGCATTTGATTCATGTTCTAGTCTCACAAGTATAACAATCGGTAATAGTGTTACATCAATTGAAGATAGTGCATTTTCTGGATGTTCTAAACTCACAAGTATAACAATTCCTAATAGTGTTACATCAATTGGAAATAGTGCATTTTCTGAATGTTCTAGTCTCACAAGTATAACAATTCCTAATAGTGTTACATCAATTGGAAATAGTGCATTTTCTGGATGTTCTAAACTCACAAGTATAACAATTCCTAATAATGTTACATCAATTGGAATTTATGCATTTTATGAATGTACTAGTCTCACAAGTATAACAATTCCTAATAGTGTTACATCAATTGGAAATGAAGCATTTTATGAATGTTCTAGTCTCACAAGTATAACAATTCCTAATAGTGTTACATCAATTGGATATACTGCATTTTATGAATGTACTAGTCTCACAAGTATAACAATTCCTAATAGTGTTATATCAATTGAAGATAGTGCATTTTGTAAATGTACTAGTCTCACAAGTATAACAATCGGTAATAGTGTTACATCAATTGGAAATACTGCATTTTATGAATGTTCTAGTCTCACAAGTATAACAATTCCTGATGGTGTTAAATCAATTGGAAAAAATACTTTTTATAATTGTTCTAAACTCACAAGTATAACAATTCCTAATAGTGTTATATCAATTGAAGATAGTGCATTTTATAATTGTTCTAGTCTCACAAGTATAACAATCGGTAATAGTGTTACATCAATTGGAAATGGTGCATTTGATTCATGTTCTAGTCTCACAAGTATAACAATTAAAACTACTGAAGACATCACAAATTCAGTTAAGACAGATGCATTCGTTAATTGTCCAATTACAGAATTGATTTACGAAACTACTGGATTCAGTATTCTTACATTTGATTACTTCAAAGATACAGTTAAATTAGTCAAATTTAACATTCCAAAATCAAATTCAAATTCGATGATAAGACTTCAAGAAATCAAATCATTACCAACATTGACTCATTTCACCAAACTCGATAAAGTCACCATCGAAAACATAAATGAATTAACAATTCCAGAATCTTTTGTTAAAGGAGATAAATTTGAAATCTTTATTTCAAATAATATAAAGTTTATTGATCCAAATGCATTTAAAGATTGCTCAATAAACAAATTTACATATCTTGGAACAGACAAACTTGAGGGTGATTTCCTTAAAAATGCCAAATCATGCGAAGAAGTAATCATATCGGTAAAATATAGTAATAATGAAATTGGTGGAAAGACAATAAATTATAAATATAATGAAGAAACTGGTGAATATGAAAATCCAAATCAACCAGGAGGAAATCCAGGTGATCCAAATCAACCAGGAGGAAATCCAGGTGATCCAAGTCAACCAGGAGGAAATCCAGATGATCCAAATCAACCAGGAGGAAATCCGGGTGATCCAAGCAAATCCAAGGAAAATAAAGCTAATAAAGGAGGAAAAACTGCTGGAATAATAATTGGAAGCCTTATAGGAATCTGGCTCGTCGCTGCAATTTGTTTTGGAGTTTATTATTATTTTGTGCATTTTAAACCGAAAAATAAAAAAGATGATAATGAGTACAACGACGAAGAAACAATAGCCATTGGTACTAATGAACTAACTAATGAAAATGTTTTGGCAACAATTGATGAACTGCCAAATAATGACTATGCTTCAGCCGAAGTATAGTTTCTAATAAAAAACATTTTATTTTTCTCTTACTAAAAATTTTTTCCCCTAGAGGAAATTTTAATGTATCCCTTTCCTTAAAATTAGAGCCTACTGAGACATTAAATCTGACAACTCGATGTAGTTCTCAATTTCTATATTTTATCGATAAAATAAAAATTATCAAACATACAATTATTTTTGCTTCAAATGCTGTTCTACTTTAGAATCAAAAATAATCATTAGTATGATAATTACACTTTTATTGCATTTTTAACAGGCTTCACACCCGTATAAAAACGCAATAAAAGTGTAAATTTCAAAATTATTCTTATCTAAAATATAGGTTGTTGAATTTTTTTAAGGGTGCCGGAAAGTGAGGTGACGCGATTAATGATATTGAAACATATATTAGTAGTGTATATACTAAAGTTTTTATTTCTGTGATATTGAGTTCTTGGATACTTCCAGTATGAAGAAAACTGCTTCGCAATTTTCGAACTTGCGGACCTATCTAGTCCCTGGCTTTTCCATGGTAAGGGCTGATACCCCAGGAATGATATCTAGGTACAAGATACTAGATATTTTACAGAAAACATTTGGCACGTGTTAAAAAGTGTCGAGATGCAATTAGTGGGTAACTTCAAAACTAAGTTCGATTGCATTACCATCTCACTGGATTCTGCTAATTACCATTAGGGAACAAACTTAATGGTAGTAGTTTTCAGTCGAAATGGTCTCATTCAAAGTTTAATTAGATTTGTATCTAGTCCTCCAATATTGTGTTTAAGCCAGTGAGATACATTAAACACACAATTTCAATAGCTATACTAAAAGTTTTACAGAACAAATTAATAATTTTCGAAAATTGAAACGAAAAGTTTCAATTTTCGAAAATTAGGATTTTAATCAACTCTATTTTGAGCCTATGTTTCTTTGCAAATTTGTAAACTTCAGAAAATTGAGTGTGAGCCCAGCTCAAAATTGTGTTGATTAAAATTTTATTTTCAATTCTCATATATTGAGATAAAAGCACTTTTCCCCTACCAGATTTAAAAAATTTTGTATGATTCTGGTGTGTTATTGATAACCATATATTCATAAACATCGATTTTACTTAGTTTAAATATGATACTATGATACATCATCACTTAAGGTTTATACTCATATAAACAAATCAAAATAAAAATGATTTTATGGGTTTGAAAAGCGTTGTTTTTATAATAGCTTTCACTTCACTTTCCGGCACCCTTAATATTGATTTGTTTCAGCCATAAACTATAAAAAATATGCTTTTATTCGAGGGATAATTTCAACTCTGTCAAGAATAATTTTGCAATATTTTCAGAAGGAGCTCTTATGTCGCAAAAGAAAGAACCATCTTTCTTGTAAATAATAACAAGACAAGATAATTTCGATGACTTCGATTTCGATGACAAAACAACAGATTTATTTCCTTCAAAATCTGTCTTTGTCATCAAAGAGTTGAAGATCAATTTAGCAGTATCAACAATCTTTGAAACAGGAAGATCTGATTTCATTATTTGGCTTGAAATACATAAATCAGAAATGTCAGAAATTTGGCACTTTTCCAAAAACAAAACAGGTGAAATTCTAATTTTTCCTCTCAATACTTCTCCTTCTCCTTCTCCACCTGTTGGAATCACAACCAATTTAAGGAGTTTGTTTTCTTCACTCTCACGCGCTTGCACATGACATTTAACATCACATGAATAATTCGGATTCAGTTCACTTCTGACATTTGACATCAAAACATCGTCAATTGTAATTTCGAGGCAAGAAATGGGGAAATTAGAAGAGTTTGTGATTTTCAACTGAATGTCAACACCATCCAAGTTTTTTGTTATCGAACTGACCTCCAAAAACAAACCTTTGTGCTCACCAATAACTTTGAAATAGTTGTAACTTATGTTTTGTTTGTTTTTGAGTTCGATTTTGTTCTTTTGCATTTTGTACAAAAGTTCGTCTTGGTTGTATGGCTTGATAACAGGGAGTTCTTTGCCATTGTTGTCTCCAACATTAAATGAAATGGCTGATAATGGTGAAATCACTTCACTTTTGCCAGTTTTCACTTCACTTTTACCTTCAACTGCCAAAAGTTCATCTTTTTCATTATTTTGGATAGGTGTTAGTCTTAGTTTCTTCCTGAGATCAGGTTTAGTCTTTTCTTCAGTTTTATTTCTCTGTGGCTGCAAAATATTTCTGTTTCTTGATGTCGAAATCAAAAGGGGAGTTCCAAACAAGTCAGAACTTTCGTTTTCGAAATCTAATTCGAGAGAAGTGGACTCCTCCCTCGGATCCAATTCAATGATGGGTGTCGCAATGTCAAGTGTAGAAGGAATCTTAACTTTTAGCTGAGCACTTGGATCAACAGCTAATAATTGACTCGAATAAATTGAATTCAAACCGTCGATATCGTCAAAATCATCGAACAAGTCTATTAAAGCCTTTAGCATCGTAGCACGCTCTACAACATCAGTATACCTCGATGTCGAATAAACTGACAATCTTTCTTTCAAAATTTTACTTCTTTCCGTCATTTTTTGTAAACTGTCAGATCTTGTGTAAATTTTGAAAGCGCTTTGAATTGAATTTGCCTGGCACTCCTTATCTGTCATTTCAAATCTCTCAGAGCACAACAACCTAAAAGCAGTCTCTTCGACATCAAAATTTTTGTCACTTTTTTTAATTTCATCATCTTCAGAATTTTCTAAATTTTCTGGAGAATTTTTGAATAATGAAGAATATTCACCGAGAATGAAACAAGCAACAGAGAGGAATTCTTTGTCTGATGGTGAGAAGTCCTTTAAGTAATCGACGAGCTCTAAAACCAGAGATTTTCTTGTGCTTTTAGCACGCAAAGCCATTGTCAACAATTCTTCAGAAATTTCTTTTAATTGGACACCGTAAGAATGGATTGTTAAAAGGACATTTACGTACCATTGGTAATCTCTGAACCTAGAGTAGTTGTCGAACTTGCATATCTCAATGAGTCTTGTAACTAATGTGTCTCTAACAAGTCCTTGAGAACGTTTTTCGATCTGTTCCAAAATTGACAAAACAATTTCACCAATATTTTTGTTGTTTGCAACATTGGAAAGCAAATCGATAGCTATGAATACACAGGTCTCATCATCACTGTCAATACAATTAGTTAGCACTTTTTTGTGTATTTGTATGATGTTCTGGTTGACTTGCATTAATCTGGTGATGGAAATCAGGCCTAGGTACCTCAAATTGGGATCACTGTCTTCTATAAATGATTGAGCTCGGTCGGCTGCTGTACGAACAAGTTCGCGGTTCTTCATATTCAATTTACAAATTAAATTATTAATTTCAAAAACAACTGAGGGAGAAGATGCGAAATTGAGGACTTCTGAGACCATTGGTGTGATCTTCTCGTTGAATTTGTCTAAAGCGGACTGTTCTAACGTGGAAGCAATTGTACCAACGATAGAAATTGTTCTGTTCAAAATCCAAGGGTTTCCTTGAGAATCTGAAAAGAATTTGACTAAAGTGGGAAGTAGGGATTTGTAGTTCGATGGATTATGAATAACTAATTCGTTAAGTAAGGCGAGAATTGCTTGAATTGTTCCTCCGGGCGTAGATGAATCGGTAAGAGCGGATTTGAGGTTTAATGCTTTGATGCCTGGAACAAGGCAGTCTGGATATTTAAGACAGAGTTTGTAAAAACATGTAATAGCCTTTTGTCTGATATCATCTCGTGAATTATTGAAGTTATTGATGACGTTTGTGACGACATCTTGAGCAAAACTGGATGTAACGATCAATGGTATAAGTGTTAAGGCAAGTGATTTACGAATTGGATCAATTCCTGTTAAATCACGATTTATGCAACTAACAACCATAGTAATGACTTCTGCATCTGGTTCCCAAAACTGAGAGGCTGCGAGATACGCCATTCTCTTGACGGAATAGTTCTCACTTAGCATCAATTCGGAAATTGGGAAATCAATGTAATCGATTTTTGCGCCTTGCGTTTGTAAGAATAAAAGTTCTTGCAATGAATCTGCTTTGTCGATCTGAGTTCCTTGATTTTGGACAAGTAATTCTCGAGATTTTCTTATAGAATCGTTTAAAACTTCTTGTAAAGGGGTTCCATCGGCACTAACTTCTTCTCCTCGGCTTCTTTGGCGGGCATCGTGATATAATCTGACAAAATATTCAGCACTAGTCGCTGTGAAAGGAGAAATCATATCAAAGAAAGTTTTCTGTCTGTCAAAATGAACGTCAGAAATTTTAGGCAGATTTCCATGATTTTTTGACATGTAAAATACTATTTTTCCAATATTTCATAAAAAGTGTCAGAGTAAATTTCAAATTGAGTTTAGGAAAAAATTCAAGTTCAAGGGTAGGATTAATTACTCGTGAACAAATATTAAGCGGATCGGTAGAAATACCCGGATCCTCAACTCCTTTTGGATTCTTTCCTGATAATTTCATATTAAAATCAAGACCAGCGTTAGTTAAGACACTTCATCAAATAAAACGTATCACATTAGATTTGTCATCACAATTAGAACAGACTCATCCAGAAGTACAGAAAAGTTTTCACAAATTTGGAATTTCAAATTTGACTTTTCCCTGTTATATATTTCTTACAACATTTAATTCAACACATCGGATATCTTCAATCATTTTAACGGCTGACGATATACAAAAACAGTTAGAACAATTGCTCCCTGAAATTTCATCAGATATTTTGAATTTTTTATCGAAAAAGCCAAAGCAACCACGCGATAACACACCATATTCAAACTTCCTCAAGGTCGTTGAAGGCCTTTCCGATGACCAAGTCATTAAATTAACAGCAATAATCACTCATTTCTTTAGAGAGTCATATACAGCACAGCAAATCTTCTCAAAATGCCTTCCTTTCATATCAAGGAATGCAAACGCGTCAGAATACCTACATTCTTTCATTAAACATATTTTACAAATTCCAGAAGACAGCGCAGAAGAGGAAGAAGAAGTAAAATCACGACCGTTCAAGCGCTCAATGATCTTAAAATCAGCAATTGCGTGCGCAATGGGCGATGATATCAATCAAGAAGCTCCAATTCAACAGAATTTACCAAATTACAAAACGCCTCCTCGCATTAGAAGCGAGAAACGCGGTATGAGTTACGAACTAAAGGAAACTCAGCTCCCAGAAGGCTTCAAAGAGCAGTTATTGTTTAATACAAAATTTGTATCAGTTCCGAGTGGTTCAGAAGGCGGTAACATCGAGGGAGGTGTTGACGATCAGCTGATTATTGATCAAGAAGAGTATTTCAAGCTCACACAGTTCTATCCTGACGCTCAAGTTAAAATTTCGAGAATTGAAAAAGCCCTTTCCTTCCTTAAACACGATGATAGTAAAGTATACCCTGGATACCTCGTCCTAGCAATCAAGGATCTCTACGGACAATCATGCTGGGACGTTTTCATGGGTCTAAAAGTTGACTGGCCAAAAATATCAAAAATTCTGATAAACCGTTTTGATGAAACCCTCCGAAATTATTATATGACTGATGATATCACTTGGAGAAACTATCTGCATTATGAGAACGGTGTAATAGGCGGCCAGTTGATGACTAAAGTCCCTGAACCGAATTTGACGCTTCCAATGACGATTAATGTACAAGATCATTTGGAAAGTCTGAAGAAACTGTTACATCTCATATGTGGAATCATTAAGACATCCGAAATATCCCAAGATATTCAAAGATCTTCTGAATTATTTTTCAAAATTATCGAAAATGTGGCAAATAATGAGACAAAGATAAGATGTTATATGCCCAGAATCTTTATATCTGCCATCCAGTTGCTTCTTGCAATATTATTGGCCTTCGACGCCTTTGACAAAAAGATTCATACAATAATTGGCGAAGAATATCTGTATGATGTGAAAACGAACCTCGTATTGAATGAAATAACCGATTCTTTCCATGAGAGAATTCAGTCCCAAGAGCTAACTAAGTTTATTTCTTCAATTGAAATTCCTCGAGTGATGAAACTGCTCGTACAGTGCTTTATCTTGAGGAAACAGCAGAGGAGCTTGACGCAGTTCATCAATGCAGCATTCGGATCCTTCGAAGGCGTGACTTTGATCAAGAGAATTAAATCTTTTACAAGTATTATGCACATGTTAGTGCTGAGAGGGGAATTTGAGCCTCTAGTTGATGTTTTTGAGCAATATATGAGCGGTAGATGCAGTGAGAAGTTGTATAAAAAGAGAGTTAGAGATATTTGCCCATCAAGAGGATTATTCGCAATTTCAAACCACGGAAAGGGTGTAATAAGAGTTAGGCATGCATCAGATGGAGCTCCTATGCTAACAGTAGTTCCTGTTTTAATGATTCCACCTCCCGAATTTAATCAAAAGAAAAAAGATAATTAATATATATTTTTGTTTATAATTTTAATAAAATTTTGTAATATTACGCTGTTTATGTTAATTAATTTCATATTTTATTGAGCGGATGAATAAAGTTTCATTTTGCAAACTTCCTAAAGATTTGTTAAACAAGTGCATAACGGGAGAATGCGTCCTAATATCGAAAAATGATGGAAAGAACATAGAAATTCATTCTAAAACAGATGATACTTTATTATTTGCACTTAAAATCGAAAAAAATGAGACAAAATCAGAATTTATCTTACTACAAGACAATAATATAATCGCCTCTTTACAAATTGATGACTCCTACCGACCAGATTTAAAAAAAATTGATCCAATTAGCCACGAGACTTTACAAAAACCGAAGAAAAAGAATAAAATTATTATACTAAGTGATGTTGATGACGAGCCATTCACAAAACCTACTCCTCCACGAAAATCAAAATCATCCAACGAAAAAAGTTCAAACAAACCAGATAGTCTTATGACACTCTCTGATATTGATGATACAATACTATTTAAGTCGATAATTATGAATGCAATTAATAACACTCCTAATATAGAAGACAGTAGTGAGAAACTGAGCGCTATTAAGAATGTCGCAAAATTTATTGCTAACTCAATCAAAAATATCGAACAGTATCAAGATTATCGTAATAAGATCATTTCATCTCAAAAATCAAAAAACTACCAACAGATATGTGATGACTTAGTATCATTTTGCAATGCATTAACATAGGTGATTATATAATTACATCCAAAAAATTGTTATCACGAAATTTTGTATCTTATTGATAATAACTCATGGTTTAATATGTTCTGATACTACCACAATGATACTATTAGTTTTGCTTATTCAAGAATAATTTGTTGTTAATAATTTTTGAATTTGTATTAATAACATAAGGAAGAAGAAGTTTTTCAAAGTATTTGCAATAAGAGTTTGCTTGAAAATAAGGGTTTCGTTTTGCTAAAATTGTCACTTTTATAGCATATTTGTTTTTGGATGTTTTGCGAAACCAAAAAAAAAAAAACTATGATATACAATGTGTGTGTAAAGAAAATACTTTATTTACTAGTTAAAAATCATTTGGTATTGATCAAGTTATTTTTTCTGGATAAGATATTATATGGATAATTGGATAGAAAATACAATTATATAATCTTGTACCTGGTTTAATTAAGCTAATTGTCATCAGAAACTTGTAATTTTTATGAATTTCAGATTTTCTTTTCATTACTGCTTTTCTTAATAGGTCAAGTTCTTATTTACGTTATAAAGTATGATATTTACAAATATCAAGTTATCATGTTTTTTGAGAAATTATGAGAAACAAACAAAAATGAAAAAGATAGGAATAGCAATGAATAGTGATGTGGGTATAGAAAATGTAAGAGATATGAATGCAAAGCAATCAGTATTTAGGATATTGACCATAGATTTCGAAAAAAAATGCTGCATATTGAGCGAAAACTATGATTATATTATAAGGCTGTCATTTAAAGCATAATGAAACTATTCCCTTTTTATTTTAATCGAATAAGATAGTAAAGATTTTTGAATTAGCTAGAAACTGATGAGATGTTTTCACAAATCAGATTTTTAATCTCTATAATGCATAATTCACTCAATATCTCAATTTTGATATTGCGAGATATTTTTGCTATCGGTTTCGCAATTTTGACACAATAGCAAGAGGGTTCTATAAGCATTATTATCAACGTAGAATCTGAATATCATATCAGAAAATGTCGCAAATCTGACATTTACCCGACCAAATAGCAAAAATAATTGAATACTTTTCGCAAAAACTTTAAAAATCGATAAAAATATGAAATATAGATATTAAAGAGACTTTTTATATAATATTCATAAAGATTTTCCAAAAATATGATACCGCAAAATTAAAAAAGTGACGTCTTGAGTGGAGTCAAAGGTCGAAATTGCTAGCTAAATGTTTTTTAGCGAAATTGCGTATTGTACGTTTTTTTCGCAAAACGAAACCCTTATTGAAAATGAATGGAAGCGCTTTTATCATTGAAAGAATTTTCATCAGATTAATAAGCAAAAAGAGATATAGCATGAACATCTACTATTTAGTTATTCCACGTGATGTATTCATGATCACTTTGCACCAAAAAATATTTTCTCCATCTTTTTTTTCTTCATAAAACCGGAAAGTAGCATGAAACAATCGCTTGCAATAGAGCAATTTATTTATACAGTTTTTAGGCGTACGCATTTTTTATCAATAGAAAAAAATGTAAATCATAGAAATTTTTTGAATGTTTCTCAATTTCTAGCAAATATCGGTAGAAAATGATGGGTGATGTAATAATACTATTTGTACCTTGTACAATATAAATACTCGATATTTGGGCGTTCGGGTCAGATCTTCAGAAAAATTTGAGATTATCTTAGGCCCAAAAGCTCTCAAAATTATAATTTGATCTTATACATAGAGAGTAGTTCTAATTATGCACATGTACAATGAATATCGATTTCTCCAATACATTCAAAATTGAATATTTTGATAATTTTATGATTTATTTCAAATTTTCACTTCATTTTTAAACAAACAAAGACAAATAGATGAACTCTATAGCAGCTAATGGAGTTACAGTACACTTCCACGTTAGAGTGTCCACAGCCTTCGGTCAAGAAGTTCTCATTTCCGGAAATATTCCAGAATTAGGAAATTGGGATGCAGAAAAGGCAATCAAAATGCAATTTGAGCAAAACTTAGACTACTGGACAGCAAATGTTGAAATTCCAAAGTCAAAGGAACAAAGAGTTGTCGAATACAAATACATTATTTCCAATGGCGATAACAAACAGTGGGAACCAGAACAGAACCACAAACTTGTATTAGGCGAGATCAACGAAAACGTCATCATCAATGTTGAAGACCACTTCCACTGGAGAGATAATGTTCTTGACGCCTTCAGCCGTGCAACATTTGTTGGTGCAATCAACTCAAGAGAAAGCCCAGTCAAAAGCGAGCCAATTTCCGTCAAGCAGACAGGAGATGCGATCCAAACATATTTCACAACAAATTGCCCATACGTCAGACCAAATCAAGTCCTCAGAATCGTTGGTAATGTCCCAGAACTCGGCAATTGGGATCCAAAGAAATCATTGGTTCTAGCAGATGGTTGCTTCCCAATTTGGACAGGAAACAAAGTTTTCGCAAAATCTTCCTTTCCATTCGAATACAAGTACGTCATTGAGAACAAGGACAACAACACATTCATTTGGGAAGATTGCGAGAACAGAATTTGCCCAACTCCTGTTTCGGCTGATGGCAAGATCATGAACTACGTCCAAGATTGGTTCGTCAGTCCAAACAAAGACTTGTTCAAGGGAATGGGCATTTACGTTCCTCTCTTCTCCCTTAGAACAAACGAATCCCAGGGCATTGGTTCATACACAGATCTCAAGAAGTGTGTCGATGCTTGCAATAAGATGGGTGCTTCTCTTATCCAGTTACTTCCAATCAATGATACAACAGAGAAGGGAGAATGGTGCGATTCTTATCCATACCGCCAAGTTTCTTGCTTCGCTTTGCATCCAGTTTACATTGATCTTCTTGCTATTACAAGCAAACTTCCAGCAGCAATGAAGAAAGAAATCATCGAGGCCAAGGAGAAGTTCGAGAAATTCGAGCAAGTTGAATATCCAGAAGTTTTCGCTTTCAAGATGAAATATCTCAAGCAAATCTTCAAACTCGAGAAGAATGAGTTCGCCAAGAATGATCTCGAGAAATTCCTCAAGAAGAATGGATCATGGTTGAAGCCATACGCTCTCTTCTGCCTCCTCAGAGATGAATACAAGACAACAGAGTTCCGCAAGTGGCCAAAGTATTCAACAATCACTCCAGCTGAACTCGAAGAAGCCTGCGAAAAGAAGAAGAACGAATTACTCGAGATCTACTGGATCCAATATGTTGCTGACAAGCAATTCGAGGAATCATACGATTACGCAACCAAGAATCATGTTGCTCTTAAGGGAGATCTTCCAATTGGTGTTAACATCAACTCTGTTGAGTGCTGGGCCTTCCCACAACTCTTCAGGCTCCACATGTGCGCTGGCGCTCCTCCTGATGATTTCTCATCTGATGGCCAGAACTGGGGATTCCCAACATACGACTGGGAAGCAATGGAAAAGGATGGATTCTCATGGTGGCGTTCAAGACTCACAAGAATGGCTGAACTCTATCACCAACTCAGAGTTGACCACATCCTTGGCTTCTTCAGAATTTGGGAAGTTCCACGTGAAACATGCGTCAGAGGTCTTCTTGGACATTTCTTCCCATCTGTTCCATTCTCACGCGATGAACTCAATGGAATGGGTCTTTGGGACATTGACAGACTCACAAAGCCATACATCAGATGGCACATCCTTTGCGAGAAGTTCCAAGGTGATGCCGAATATGTTTCACATAAATATTTCAACAGCAAAGGCTGGAACGCTCAAGACGACTACTACGAGTTCAAGCCAGAGTACGATAATGAGAAGAAGGTTCTTCAGGCTCTTGAGAATGATAAGACACTCTCTGATGAGAAGCGCGAGCACTTCAAGTATTGCCTCTTCCAGCTTATTGGCAACGTCATTCTCATCGAAGATCCAGAGAGAAAGGGATTCTACCACATGAGAACAGAAGTCATCAAAGATCATGTCGAAGCCACAAAGGAAGGACCGATAGTTTACGTTTCATCATCATGGAACGAACTCGATGAAGGACTCAAGCAGCGCGTTAAAGAAGAAGCTCACAAGTTCTTCTACGAGAGAATGACAAATCTTTGGGTACAAAAGGCTCAACCAAAGCTCAACGTTCTCAAGAATGCAACAAAGATGCTCATCTGCGGTGAAGATCTTGGTCAAATCACAGCAGGCATCATTAGAGCTATTGATGAATCAGCCATCCTTTCTCTTCATGTCCAGAGAATGTCAAAGATTCCAGAAGAAGATTTCGATGATTTCCACAAATTCGGATATCTTTCAGTCGCTTGCCCATCAACACATGATACATCATCACTCCGCGGATGGTGGGAGGAGACAAAGGCTACAAGAGAGAACTTCTGGTACAATATTCTCCGTAGACATGATGCCTGCCCAGAAACACTTTCTCCAGAAGTACAAGAGGATATCCTCAAGCAGAACATCTGGTCCAACTCAATGTGGGCCATCTTCCTTCTACAGGATATCACTTCAATCTTCCCAGAGTTGAGACTTCAGTCTGCTGAAGCTGAAAGAATCAACATTCCAGCAGATCCAAATCATAAGTGGCGCTATCGCTATCCATACAAGCTTGAAGAGCTTATTGCAAATGATAAACTTAACAACCACGTAATGCAGCTTGTCCGTGATTCCCACAGAATCTAATGAATTTCATGTTCATTTTTAAGTAAAATAATCTTTTATTTTCTTAAATAGCTTGCAATTTTTAAAGATAATATAGTTGAATTTATGAGTTATATAGAATTGGAACCATATTTGAGATATTTCAAACAAGGTGAAAATTGCATACGAATACTTATTGGGATCCTTCTGCCTATACTCTGATCATTTCTTAATTATTGATTCAGAATGTACAAAATATGAGGATAAATTCTAAATTCATTGAAAATGAATAAGTGGCGGTATATCTGGTTGTACTTCTCAAATTCCACTTTTTTCCTAGTTATAACAATAGGTTATCTCTTCTTGTTTATTAATCTACCATATAACCTATTTGTACTACCATATATATTAAAAATACGCTTTTTTAATCAAACAATATATCTCTATTTACTAACAGTTTAAAATTTCATATTTTTCAAAAAAAAATAAAGGTGACCAAACTATTTTTTGAAAGTCCGCCATAACTTTAATGGTACTATTTCAGCGTGTACAATGAATACAAAAATTCTAAGAGTGCCACATAAAATAGTACTTTAGACTTGAGTTAATGCTACCAAGCAAATGTTAAAAAGATGACTTTAGTGTTTTGATAATCAAAGATTAAAATCATTATTGTCTAAATCAATAATCATAACGACAGAAGTTAATGTTTTTTCATCAGTGCTTTAAATCCACTTTTAAAAGTATACCTCAAAAATCAAAATATCAAAAAAAATTGGCCGATAGGTTTGACTTTAATTTTTGTCTGCTTTTATGATTTGATATGGATGTTATAATTTTAAAAGTTGAGCCAAATTCACCAATAGATTTTTGAGATTTGCAAATACTCAATAATTTTCAGCGTGTTATCTTTTATTAAAAGAACTATTTGGTTTCAGTATCATATAAATTGATATTTACTTTCTATTTGAACCTTCATTTAGCTAATGATTTAGTAATACAGATTTCATCTAATCCTTATAAGAGAATTTTGAATTTGTTATAATAAAAAAACAAACAGATATAGCTTACACTTCTATAATAAAGATACCTTTTATAGAAATCAGTATGAAATGTGTTTTGGCTTATTGGAAGCATATCAGACATAATCGCCATAATCAAAAAATCTATATACCAAATAAGTAATAAATTTGTCGATATAGATTTTCCATAAAATTAGTTTTTAGTCTGATCTTAAAATAAATTTAATTTTTTATAAAAAAAATCACATTTAAAAGTACCTTTTTAGTAGCTCGAAATCCTGTTGGTGGATTTCGGGCGTACTTCAAAATTAGCTTTTCTTCTACATATGCAAGCTATATTTTAAATATGGAGCAAATCGGATCGGCGAAAGGAGTTTAGTTACCTTTAAAAAAATACAACTTATAGTTCATTTTTTTCATATTCACTCTTAGGGTAAAAATTAATAATCTTTGAAATACTTTCTGCGTCGCAATAGTTCATACAAACAGATGATTTGTCGAATGTTCCCTCCACTATTTGTTTTGCAAGGCTATCGCAACCTTCGTTAGACAATAATATGTAATCATCTTCTATTGTATCAGCTGCATTCCTGGCTATTGCATAAGTGAGGAAACTTTGAAATTGGATCATGTCGCGGGTTCTGAATTTTTGTTTTATTTGCTCCTGCACTATTGGAAACTCCTTCATTGCCTCGTTAAACAATTTAAGGGTATAAGGGAAGGAAGTATGAGCGTAATTAAATTTTGGAGTTGGAAATCTAGGGTATTTGGTTTGAATGAGTTCAAAAGCCTTGAACATACCATGGAAATATATTTGGCCATTATTATTTGGCTCACAGTTCAAGCCAAATCGAAACCTTCTTGTAATTGTTGTTTTATGTTTATCAATTTGAATGATTGGTCTGTCGTTATTAAAATAGTATAATTTCGAAATATTTTTGGTCTAAAAAAAGTCATCATCTTCAATAATAAATTTATTTGCTAAACCTGGGATTCTATTGATGCCGAATTGTATAGAATTGCTATTGAATAATGCTGCATCGTTACCAAACAAGGTTTTATGGGAGACGAAATTTATTTTTGTATTTGTAAAATTCATCCAGTACGGATATTGATCATCGGTGATAATGTGTATTTTGTTAATCCATGGTATGTGGTAGCTTGCGGTTCTCAATGACAGTAAAAATTCTTGAACTTCTTCTCTTGGCATACCTTCAGGTTTATTCGATTCAAACTTCTGTTTCCAGACAGGATCATAACCGTTAACCCATAAATATATTAAATCTATCTTTTCATCGTTATAAAATGAAAAACCTATACTATTTGTTATTAAATACAGACAAAAAATGACGAGCATTGCCAGAGCATTCAATCTTTCTAAATAATGTAGAACAGAATCAGTGCTGAGATCAATTTTTATCATTGGAAAATTCTCGAAGAAAAGTTATTTCAGAGGTATTTTGAATTACCTCACTCAATAGTTTCATGATGGGTTAAATCAGAAAATTGAAAATCATATCATGTGTTTATAGGCTTAAATACATAATCCTATAAAAGTATAAAACCTTAATCCTGTCAATAAATTTGCCTTAATTTTTAAGAAATTATGATACATTTAAAATAGACTCATAAGTAATCAGATCATTTTTTTTTGAAAAAAGTAACTTGTGATCAAACCAAAAAAAACTCGCCGAAGAATTATTGCTAACTAAGTTTTTACTATATGCAAAAAAAGGTACATTCACTAGGCGATAACAGTAAAATGGGATGCAAATAGGATAAATAGCATCCCTATATAGTGCCTAACAATATTTATACGGGCCAAAAAAATTTGGCTAGAGATTTGGCGAGTTATAAAACTTAGAAAATTGAGAGGGATTTTTATTTTTGAATTTTTTTTGGAAAGTTAAAATTGCGATTAAAAATCGATTTCCAGGAGAACTAAGCATCTCATCATATATTTAAATCGATAAAAATATTAAATAATAGTTGAATAGTATAACAACGTGAAATTATGGCTGAATCTACAGAAAAAATGAACATATTTGACATTTTTGAAAATTCATACGTTAGATGGTGACAGACTCATAAACTATACTTTAGCTAAGATTGATATATGGTTTCAACAACACATGGTTAAAATCGTAAAAATATTTTAGATTTCAAAAAGATATATATGGTAATATAATGGAACAAAGTCAACAAATAGCATGTTAAATATGTTATAATTAACTTTTTATTAGATCCAATAGTAGATATCGAATGGTTTCCAGCTTTATGGTTAAATATTTTCTTTTCGAGCTTCTCTTTAACTGTTGTATTAAGGTTGTAAATTTTTGATGCTAGAAACTATGGAATCTTCTTTGTTGCTGCATTTTTCTTGAGAGTTCTTGCAATTTCGAATAGATCTGCGCATTGTATGAAATGGAGGCTTTAAAATATCTTGAAAACAGAATAGGACTGCTTTTCCAAAGGAATGCTTACTTGTAAATCAGAGAGTTTCAAAATTGACAGCAAGATTATCATCATAACTTTTGATTTTGCTGCGAAAAAGGAAGACAAGTAATTAACAAATCATTTACTGTTGTTCATCAAAAGAAGAAAACTTTGATAACAACTAATGATGATAAAATCAAGCTATCTTTTAATATTTTAAATTGATAAGACATTCAAAATATTTGAATGGTTTAAAATATTTTCTTTTAATTTCTATAAGATATTATCATGATTATATAATAAAATTTAAATTTTTATTCAAAAAGGCAATATTTCAAACTTTTAATTTCAAAAATCTTAATTCTGCAATAAGTGTATTTAATTGTAGCAAATTTAATGATCCTTCGTCATGCTTAGCAATTTGGAACTCATAAATTAATGATTTCTTCAAGTAAAATTCTGCATTATTTCAAAAGTCAATAATTCTCTAGTAACTTTTCTTCAAACCCTAACCATTATATTATATGTATAATGGAGAATAATTGCAAAGAAAGATAGCCGAATTTACTGGGTAGTTCTTGTGATGCGAAATAATTGCAAATTAACACCTAGTTTTAACAGCATCAATCTCTTTTTGCTCTCATTTAAATGCATCCGCACACTTTAATTTTGAAATATAAGAGTTTTGGAAATTATCAAATTTATCTGCTCAAATACTATAGATCTTCATAAGTGTTAATAGAATCATTAGCCTTACATATAGTGTTTAATATAATGATGCACATTATACTGGGATTCATTCCTTATTCATCTAGTTATTATAAGATTTACAACCCCATGAAAATTTAAAATTTTGTCAAAAATAGTGAATGTACCTTTATGCAAAATATTTTGAGAAATGAATTAAATATTCCTTCACAAACGTTAAAAGTTCTGAAAATTTGAATGCTTTCAAACATTTTTTTTTTCATACATCAGCAATAACATCTGTGATAGCACTATTTATTGTCGGAATAAGCGTTATTTAACAATTAATACAATGCGTGATCAATTTGGATTGATTTCATACTTTAATCAGCTAGCATTTGCATGACTTGTGTTAAATCCTATTAAATGCACAGCTTATTATTTTTCATCAAAAAGAATTTCATAAAATACTTCATTATTCTTCAAAATACTAAAATATTATATTATTCATATTTCAACTACTGAGCATTTAAGAATTTAATACTAATCAACAGTAAAAACTGAATTTTTCCAAATTTCCAAAATAACAAACTTGGCATTTCTTCATATTGAATAACTGCATTCATTCGTTGTGAATACACTTCATGAATTATGTAAAGTATATGCTTTATTCATAATATTGAATGAAAAATTATTCCATAAAACACTCATTTCAAGCCTGAAAATTCGTCCAAAGATGGTTTTAATCTAAACATATATACTACATGACTAATAGATCATTAGTCAAAAACTCAATGGGAAAAAAAATACCAAAAGAAAAATTGCATCCTTAGGAAAAAAAATTGAATTTTTTTCAAAAAAATAAATGCCTCGTAAAACATCGAATACCTATTCATCACATAAAGACTTAGAAGAGATATCAAAAAGTATCACATCTATTCTCACGCACAAGCACTCTTCTCTCAGTCTTAGCTATCTTTATAATTGCATGAACAATTTAGTTAATAATTCATGCACGAACAAGCTTCGAGACACACTCCAAAATCATCTTGACAAACAGTTTTCTAAGCAGTACAACAGTTTGTCCAAAACAGCTCTTGTCAACCCTTTAGTTATAAAATTTTCCAAACATTGCTCATATTTTGCCTCATTTTTAAAGATATTGCCAAAGCTTTACAGTAGATATGATGAATCATTAGCAGAAAATTCTGAATATCGAACAGAAAAGATTTTGTTTACAAAATTTAAGGAGAAAGTTCTTAATCAGACAAAAGTTGTTGATCTAATCATCAAATCAATGATTGATGTTATCGAAGATGCCAGAACAAACAGAATTGTCTCAGGAACAGCAAATTTGAGGCAAATCATTGAATTATTCTATGAATACAAGAATTCCAACTGTGATAGAAGCATATTTGAGAATTTTATGGCCAGTCTCAAGGAATCTACGAAGAAAAAGTACGAAAATGAATATAATTCCTCAGAAAACTTTGTAGAGTTCCTTAAACGCATTAAAGAGCTTCTTGATTTTGAAGAAAACCTTCTTCTCAAAGCCATTTTCAAAGATGAAGAGGATGTCAACGAGATTTTAATGATTGCTCATGAAAGTGCCATTTTCAAGAACACAGAGACATTTGCCAACCAGAAAGACTTCCAAGTACCTCCGATCTACTCTGCTCTTCAAGACAAGAACCTTCTTCGCTGGTTAATTCGCGATAGTTATCTCAGATTCCACCAAAAGAATCATATAATGTGCGAATTCATTCCGAAGATCTGCGAGTTCATGACAAAGGACATAAAGAGCTTCGAGCCGAAGTTTTCCGACCACATGAAATTAAATGATAAAATTACTCAAATCCACGAGATCATTAAGAAGGTTTTATCCCAGACCGAGCCATTTGAGTTTGTTTTCTGCAGCCAGGAGCACATGAGGAAGAAATCCGACGATCCAAATTTCGATATGGAAAAAGAAGCTCGCGAAAAGTTCGAAAAAGCCATCACAGCTGGCTGGAACATACCTGCGTTCAACATTGTCGAGAACTTCGTCCAATACATCGATTTCCACATCAAAAACGAGAAAAAACGCTTAAGTAAGACGGAAAACGAGAATTTTGAGCGAACATGTGCCCGATTTTTCAGATATACAGAGGACAAAGTTGGTTTCTGCACCACTTACGAGCAAGCCTTGTTACAAAGACTCATTAAATTTTTGACAAAATTTGATGCCGAAGAAAGGATGATGATTGAAACCATTTCGAAGGAGAAACAGCCAGAATTCATGAAAGGCTACAAAGATCTCAAAGCCTGCATTGACAATTCCGCGCAAATTGATGATGATTTCAAGAAACAGATCATGAACACCAAAATCGAGTGGCCGGATGGAATGAGGGAAGTACAGTTCAGTCCCATTGTTTTTAACAAGAACCATTACAAGTTGTATATAATTGAACAGACGAAAATTCCAGAATTTCTCAGTCCTGTACATGACAGATTTATACAGTTTTACCAAGAGAAGAACAAGAGCATGACACTAATGTTGTTAGCTGATACATCAACTGTACAGTCCAAATGGAGAATCCCTAAGAACTCTAAGTCAAACAAACCAGAAACTTATGTTTTGACAACTGACATTTTGACATCAAAAATTTTATCTTATTTACACAAAAATCAGACTGAAAAAGTCAGTGTCCAAGACATAATCATGTACACACAGGAAGAGAAACCACTGGTAAAGAAGTGCATTGCTAAATTACTTGGCTTACAGATCTGTGTTCGTGAGAAAACAGTGAAAACAACTGAGAAACAACAGCAACAACAACTGTCTGATACTGATTTGATCATGATGAATAAGGAATTCCACATGAATGGAGATATCAAGAGAATCGTTATCCCTACTTGCATCAGTGTACAGAAACAGAACAAACAGATAGTAACAGCTGAAACAGAATCAGAGAAAGTAAATACAACAAAGGCGTTCATCGTCAGAACTCTCAAACAAATGAATACAATTGATACTGATGATTTGATCAATTTGACAATCGATTACTTGAGAAGATTCTTCGTCGCGGATAAGGAATTCATTAAAAAGATCCTCGGTGAACTCGATAATGATGGTACTTACTTCAAGAAACTTGATAAGGGAATGTTGGAGTACATTAGATAAAAATAAACAATTTTTT
Organism: Trichomonas vaginalis G3; assembly: GCF_026262505.1. NCBI lineage: Eukaryota > Parabasalia > Trichomonadida > Trichomonadidae > Trichomonas > Trichomonas vaginalis. The sequence continues at coordinate 25,014,836 of NC_067206.1, read as the reverse complement.
ATTATTATTTTTTGGAATTTATAGAATTTTTTTTAAGGGTGCACTTACCACCTTCTGGCATGCTATGAAAAAATCAACATATCTTTCATAGCATAAAATTAAGTACTATATAGTGATTTATATTTACTTTCTCCTGACCAAAAATATTAACTTTTGACATGAGAATATTGTGATAGAATACATGTGTGTCAAAAAAATTGAGAGAATGTCAGAAAGGGGTAAGTGCACCCTTAAGTATTGTTTATGTTCTTTATCCTGATTCATATATATATATTATAAGGAAGATCTTATGGCATTCCAAACGGGAACCGCGGTTGGTTACCATGGATTTCCGTCACCGGTCACATTTTAAAGATTTTTAAAGCCTTATAAAAATATGCTTTGTAAATCATTTTTTGTAAATCGGCAAAAATTTGGTAATTTTCTTCAACTAATAAATCTGCGAATAGCATTTATAATACAAGAACAATCTTTTAAAATGCGTTTGATTCATTTTTGTATAATTTCATATAGGCACATATATTCTTCCGGGACTTTCCGTGATTTTACCGTAAAATCATTAGTTTACACCAATTTTCCCGTATTTTGAATAGTTTACTGCACTTTTTCTGTAAAATTGAGTTACGGGAATCCGCAAAATTTCCGGACCTCATTTTTCATAGAATATAATAATAATATTTGATAAAAAGATATATTATTATATTTTTGATTTTTGAATTACGGAAAAAGTGAATTGATAACTTGATTTTTTTATATGGTTAATTTTTCAAATGATATTATGAAGATCTAAAATATTAAAAGTAAAAAATTGAATTACGGAAAAAGTGAGGTCAAAAGTGAAATAAATTTGCAGAACAATTTTCATTGAAATAAGCTTTATTTTTCATTATTAATAACAATGCTGTAATAAACAGAAATTCATCAAAAGTGACAGCTCTCAATTTTTTGACATTTGTAAATTCTAAATTGAATGAGAAAAATGAAATAATACTAAGCATAATACAATATTCTAGATTTAATTATAATTAGGAAAAAGTTAGTTTTGAGAGTACTTTTCATAGGCATATAGAATGAAATCTTCTGAAAAATAATATCACATAAACTCATATTATTTTCTAATATATAACTATTTTATATAAAAATCAAATTCAATGATCTTAAAAGCGAAGGATAAACCTCAAAATTTACGAATATAATGAGTGGGAATATAATGCTTATCTATCATAAAACCATATGAAATATCAATTTTTGCTTTACGCCTAATTTTTGACGACAATTAGCAAAAAATGTTAAATGTTAACACTCAGTCCATTTGAATATGAAAATAAAATTGACTTTGATTAAATGTTTTTATTTATCATGCAATTCTTCTTGCGACCAAAGATTTGAATAAAATTTCAAAAAATAAGATAGCTTAAAAAATAATATACGGTAGTGTTTACTAATAGATGAATAGTATATAAATTCTATTAAAATGGATTTGATCCAAAAAAATATATAAAATTTGATCATAAATAAAATCGTTTTAAATTACTTCTTCATTTAAATTATAACAATTATTTTTGGTTTATAGTTTTTAAAGCTCATGTGTTTTTTAACCACAGAATACTTATGTGCTGTAGCAAGCTTGCAATCCAAAGCTCACGTTAGACAACAAGAGTCATGAAGTCTCATACTAAGGGATATCCAACATATATTTTAAGAATCTAATGTTTGTGACAAATATTCAACATAAAATTAAGTTTTCGTTTCGTTACAAGGCATTCATACTTTGGAGATATCATATTTAATGTACAGAAAAGTTAATATTAAACAATACATGCTAAAGAATTAATAAATAAGATAATAAAATAAATTTATACGTAATTACTTTCATTTAATATGCTTTATGCTGTATAATATTGATTAAGAGGCATTAAAAGGTTCCATAATCTGCTTTTATAGGCAAGATTTTTGATAAAAATTTTAAATTTTGAAAAATGATGAGAAAAGGAAAAAAAGGTAAATGAGAGCAAGAGGAGGGAAAAAAAGAAAAAGAAAAGGAAGGGAAGGGAAAAATAAAAGAAAGAAGGACATATAAAAATTTAGATGCGCATTCTTAATGCCGAGGCGGCTTGCCGCCGAGGCGCGATTTTTTTAGGCCTCTACGGTAACCCGGCAATGTTTTTTTAAATCTTGTACAGCCCTAGAAGATCTACAAATAGAAAGAATTTTGCATTCATTTGTAACATTGCTGATGAGCAGAAAATGAGAATAAATCCTTCATATATATGGGCTTTCCATTTGGAAAAAAGTATGATTGATGCCTTTAATTTAACTTAAGAATTCATAGTGATAATGTCCAAATCTCATTTCAATGTTATTAGTATATGATTAATAATTCATCAAAAATTAATACTTTTGATCACAAGCTGATGTATGATTGACACCTTTTTCATCTGTTTTGCTCTTAATTAACATCGATTATTGATTTATAATTTTTAAATCATTCTTGTATGAAATAACTTATTTCTTGGTGATGCATATATGAAATTTCTATTAGAATTTAAGTAATTATAAGAACAAAAAAATATGAATTTATATTAAGATGTTAAAGAGATGATTTTAATGTAAGTAAATAATATTTTAGTTAGTATATTATTTTAATAAGCTCTAATAGTGATGCAAAAAGACAACAAAAAGTTGCTACGGACAAATAAAAGCGTGGTGATGATTAACTCACTTAAACATCCTTTGCATAAAGTTTTGTCCATTCTCTTGCTGTTTCTTCAGCTCCTTTGCGATCTGTGACGTAGTGTTGGCAAATTTGTGTTTCTAATGGATCTTCGAGGCAAGGCTCGCACATTAATGATTGGATGGAAAGAACAGTTGTTTCGATATTCATTACTGGTGTCCATTCTGTTTTTAGGATGTCTAGGCAGATTCGACCAAGTTTATCGATGTTTGGATGATAAATTTTTGTAAGCATATGTGCTTTCGGTGGCTCTATAGGATATTTATCAGTGAGGAAGAGCTCAAGCTTAAACTTGCCGCCTTCAAATGGAGTTGATGGAGGACCATCGATAACAACGAAGAAATGGTGTGTATTCTCTGGATTTTGTGTTATTGAGATGCCAGGTGGAAGATTTGTGGCCATCTTCCTGACCTCCATCATGATTCTCTTGTCAGAGTTCATGAATTCTTAAACCGATAAGGAATTGAATGCTCATTCAAATTCATCTTACTTCGAGTCATTCATTATTATGGGCGTGTGCGCAATAAATAACAACGAACTTGTATATACAAGGAGTTCAATTTTTGGGGAAATGCTCCTTACATTGCAAAATAGAGGTTTTGTCTGAATTGAAATTGAAAAATCTGAGAATGTGTACAAGGAAATGGGGTAATCTTATGGAAAATCCATAAAGGACATATCAGTCTATTTGTTTTAAATGTTTACCTCGAATATCTCGAGAGAGAATTAATTTCTCATTCAATTTAAGGGTGCCCTATAACGATAATGTAAACATCACAAAATTAACCTTATTAGAACTCGAATGAATGGATTATCCAGATTCTAGTTCTCAATATAATAGCCTTAAAAGTGCTTTTCTGAGGGTGGTCTATCGTCTATAGGGCACCCTTAAATCTTATTGAAATGTCCGTAACAAAAAATAAAAGTATTTGATAGTAATATTATTTACTAAGATTAAAAACAAACAATAAATGATAAAATAAAGGTGACCAAACTATTTTTTGAAAGTCCGCCATAACTTTAATGGTACTATTTCAGCGTGTACAATGAATACAAAAATTCTAAGAGTGCCACATAAAATAGTACTTTAGACTTGAGTTAATGCTACCAAGCAAATGTTAAAAAGATGACTTTAGTGTTTTGATAATCAAAGATTAAAATCATTATTGTCTAAATCAATAATCATAACGACAGAAGTTAATGTTTTTTCATAAGTGCTTTAAATCCACTTTTAAAAGTATACCTCAAAAATCAAAATATAAAAAAAAATTGGCCGATAGGTTTGGCTTTAATTTTTGTCTGCTTTTATGATTTGATATGGATGTTATAATTTTAAAAGTTGAGCCAAATTCACCAATAGATTTTTGAGATTTGCAAATACTCAATAATTTTCAGCGTGTTATCTTTTATTAAAAGAACTATTTGGTTTCAGTATCATATAAATTGATATTTACTTTCTATTTGAACCTTCATTTAGCTAATGATTTAATAATACAGATTTCATCTAGTCCTTATAAGAGAATTTTGAATTTGTTATAATAAAAAAACAAACAGATATAGCTTACACTTCTATAATAAAGATACCTTTTATAGAAATCAGTATGAAATGTGCTTTTTGACACGTAAAGCTCTCAATTCATTATAACATGTTTGTCGATTTTTATATATTTTTCGCTTTCATTATCTATGATATTAAAAATTATGTCATCAGAATGTGAAATAATTTAACAAATGCCCTGCGGGAAGTATTTTATACTAGAATTTATAAAAAAAATCACTGTACGTTTAGCCTACTGGTTATGTCGTGGGGTTCAAAGGCAATATGTTCAAATCAGTAAGCACCAGGTTTTTTTTATATTTTTTTTAACAAGGTGAATATAACTTTTGATCGAAATCAATGAGTTACATGAATTATCATTTATCTACTACAATTAAATTGTGAAAATATACTATCCAATATTAGCGTTTAATAAAATCAAAGATTATTGACTTATATTTTGAAAGTAATCTAAGCAGAATTTAGATATCCAAATTCTAAATATCTTCATGCTTAGATGCTAGATAATATATTCTTATTTGAAAAATTTATAATGTTATTATTTTCTTATTTGATATTTACTACAAGCAGAAAAGCATTTATATTGTAAATTAACAGATTATGATAATTATACTCGTTTTTATATGTTCTTAATGAAGAATATCAAACGTATTTCTATGAGTTTTAAAAAATGAAAAGTTTTAATATGGCTAATATATTTATTATCATTAATAGAATAAAAAAGTTTTTTTCGCATATCACTCGATGATTTACCTTCGAGTTTTGATAAATTTCGAAAAAATTTAAGGAATGCTCTTTGAATTTCTTTACCTATAAGCATATTATCTGCCGTATTATTTTTCGCTAATTGTAGAATTTTATTTAATTTTAATAATTAACCTTCTAAGCTTATTGAGAGATCACATTGTATATTTGATACGTAGTACATATGCTAAATCTGTGAATTAGATTGTAAGATATTGAACAAACGTTCTTAAACATTTTAGATTTTAGGGAATTACTGAATTAAACTATATTTCTTATATGATATCTTCATGTTTGGATGCTTTGGGTATAATTTATTGGGCTTTTTCTATCCAAATGTTTGGCAATGGTAACCCAATTTCTAACAAATTTATGATGGAAAAATTTATGACTTTTATGGAGCCGAAAAAAAAGCATATAATGAATAAGACTATTAAAGATAAGCTGTAATTTGATTGTGAATTTTAAGAAAAGAATTTGGATTAAAATTTGAAATTCTTTTTTTTTGAAAATTAGCCGATGATATGCTTAAGCTAAAAATTACTAGAAGCGGTGTGATATAATTTATATAAAAAAACTCATAATTGCCATTATTATTGGTACATATAAAGTCAAATTATAATTTGCAGTTATGCTTTAATCAAAATCTATATTGAAACGCTTTGTCACATCCATTAAAAAGGCTGTCGCATATAAATCCAAACATTTGCTTGGTATGTACTTTTCCATTTTAACGTCCTGATTGATATAAGCATGTTTTACACTTTAAAATAGTAATTATGACAACCTGTACACCATAGAAGTAGGCTATAACAAGAAAAATTAGATTGACATCGAATAATTTCAAGATTTAGAAACAATTTGTAGCTTTCTCAATTATCTAGAGTTAAAATTCATTTATAATGAGGTCATATATTTTAATTATCTTGTAATAAGGGTTTCGTTTTGCGAAAAAAACGTACAATACGCAATTTCGCTAAAAAACATTTAGCTAGCAATTTCGACCTTTGACTCCACTCAAGACGTCACTTTTTTAATTTTGCGGTATCATATTTTTGGAAAATCTTTATGAATATTATATAAAAAGTCTCTTTAATATCTATATTTCATATTTTTATCGATTTTTAAAGTTTTTGCGAAAAGTATTCAATTATTTTTGCTATTTGGTCGGGTAAATGTCAGATTTGCGACATTTTCTGATATGATATTCAGATTCTACGTTTATATAGTAATTTATGCTTTACATGTATTTTATATAAATTTTAGAGGTAGGGCAACGATAGGTCAAAAAGGCTTCTCTGATAGATTTCCTTGCCTTTTGGATATGCTATAATATATAGCCTAGCATGATAGGATATGATGTCAAAAGTTAGAACATAACTTAGGATCTTGAGAAAAATGAAAAACAAAAATTACATAAAAAAAGAAAAAATTTATCTAATTTGTTTTTTTGGACCGAATAAGTAATTTTATTGAATTTCAATACGACACATAGATTTTATTATTAGTAATAAATATAATGGTTTACTATTAACAAGGAACCTAAACTAATGAAAATTTGATTTCAAATATTGTATATGATTATCATAGATTACCAAAATATATTGCTATTTATGAGGATATAATATTGATTATTAGTAAATCGTATAAATTTAATAAATATACCATGAATATTGAATGAATTTCTTGATTCATAGGGGTAAAACGCGCTTTTATATGATTTAGACAGAGAATTTATGAGATGTAAATAACACAATAAAGGTTTATATTGAATATTTTCTAAAAATAAATCGAAATTATAAAAAACAATACATTTATTCATTGAAACTACTTGGACAAATATGAAACAAGCATTCAGGCAATTCTTTTGAGACTTCAACGCATCTGATAATTTTTATATAACTTCACCTCTTATGCTTAGAGTGGAGGTATTGAGATCGTATAAGTATAGATGAGCTCACATTCAGATATGATGTGTGAACTTCTGTTTTCACTGCAATTTTGAATCAGAATAAACTCAAAACAAGAATAAAATGATATACTCACTCTCTAAATGTGTTCGAGATTTAAAGTTGTATGAATAAAACGATTCATCTTTCGAAGCCTCCCATTTAATGAGAGACTTCGAAAGATGAATGTATTCATGTAGATGAAATACTATATATGACCATGTGTGATACTAAAGATATCAAAATGTTCATTTTTAAGTGCAATAGAAGGGTTATCTCTCGTAAAATCTCAATTTAAGGAAGATTTAGAAAGAACTCCTTTCCTAAGTAGATAGTGTGTGGTTTCTGTCTTTTGGTTGATCAGGAACTATGAAATTAAGTCGGACAGAAAGAAGTTCTTTCCAAAACAGACTCCAAATGAGTTGTTCGAAAAGAACTTCCTTCTGTATATGGATAATTGTAGTTACCGCACTGAAGTATGTGATTGTGATGATGGAGTTCTCGATAAATCTAAAATCGGATTAAGATTAATTGAAAACTCAAGTAATTCTTTGAAATCTTGTGTTGTCTGGCACTATAATAACCAAAGAATGAGAATATTATGTTGAATGATGAGTACGTGTGCTCGGCATTCGCCGAGCGAATTGAGTTTAACGTACTATGAAAAGTGACAAATTTGGGCTTTTTTTCCTAGGGTTATGATCTCTTCCTTTCTGCTCAATACGACAGAAATGAAAGAATGAATTTGTACTCCCTAATTGATTACTACAATCTGTATCTATCTTTAACATAGAATTAGCTGCATTGTGATTTATACTCCAGAATTATTCAATTTAAGATCAACCTCGTAAATTTTAATCATATTGCACCAATACTCCTACGTTGAGATAAGAACATGATTATACATACCAAAGCCCCATATTAAAAATCAAAATTTAGCACCTCCATTATGCAACCACATTATTCGTCGCAAATAAGTATATTTACGCATATTATGATGCATATTCACACAACTCGTATACATGAAAAGTTATTAAAATCAGACAAAATTATTGCAATAAGGAAAAAAAACAACTTTATTATATATGTTAGTAATGAATTACAAATATTTCTACAAAGAATGCTCAATACTTCATATAATCTTCGAATATTTCTTATTACAAGTTAATACATTTTGACTCGAACATGATAAACAAAAGCTGACACGCTGATTACTACATTTATGAAAATATAGTACGTTTCCATTCATCTGTTTACTTGTTTTTGTTGGAATAAAATCATTTTTTTTCTTTCATGAAGTAAGAATTTTGCTGCGAAAGCAATATCTCTAACAATAATTAATACATTACGTCAACTCTGGAATGAGTATTTATCAAATATGATATCAAAATCAAAAATTAGTTGTTTTTATGAGTAAGAACGATGTAAATTATTATTTGACTAATTATCAAATACTTTGATTTTCCAAATTTTTTTCGAAATTGATTTTTTCATGTGAAAATTCAAATTGTTTAATTTCATTTTTGAAATTTTGAATTTTTTTGGAATTTTGAGTTGATCAATTCAGCAGAATTGATAATGCTATTGCTTTAGGGCATACCACAAGGTGATGAATAAAAGGTGAACATTAACAAATTATTTTAAATCACAAATATCATCCTCATCAACTTTAATTCTAAAAAGAACTGTACTGAATTATGAAAATGCATGATTTACATTATTAAAATCTTTGAATGAAAATAGTACAAGATAATTTTATTCATTTTTAATTAGATTTAAACGAAAAACTACTCCATATTAAAATTTAAGTCGAGAAATCGTATTTTGTTCTTATTTGTCAGCATTTTGTAGACATTCTAATCTTGAATTAATTTGTTACATGATATTATTAACAAATTTAACTGAAAAAATATGTTAATATGGAATAAACCATGATTATATAAGCTATCAATGCTATATATACATATGTAAAAGATACATATTAACTCAATTAACAAAAATGATAGATTTTCATAAAGGTTCAATCTAGGTTCGTTAGAAAATTTTGATTTTTATATAGAAGACATAGTTTCATATACATAATTAAATTTTCAAACAAATTTGATCATACCATTTATTAAGCAGGATAGTATATTAATTACTATCAGTATAAAAATATAAAAATGATTATATTTAATTATTGCATAATTTAGTCAAAGAGTTATAAGCCTCAAGTGATCGTTATCACCTTCAATGCACGTATACTTTATTGATTCATAGATATTTAATCTATGTTTGACATGTTGTTGTCGTCATTCGTTTTTTCCCATTCTCCCTAAGTTAGAATTAGAGAATACACCATCCACATCATCTATTTGGTCCTCAGCGATAGATTGGTTCATTTTGGAGGAGTCCCATCAGACAGTTTTCGAGCACCAAATATCAAATTTTAATGTATACAAATCTTTAGTGATTTATCTCTTTTATGATGAGTAAAAGGTTTCTGCTCATCAACATTTGATTTCCGACATATATGATTTCTAATTGCAATTATTTACTTTCTTTTTATAATCTAACTCTGTGACTCATACCATAAATTAATTATTGGAAAGTGTCAATATGTTTGGCACAACGCATGGCGGAAGATACCAAACCATGCAGGGAATATGATACGTTTAAGATCTCCGAACTTTTTTTCCAAAAATTTTCTATCGTTGCCCTACCTCTTAAATTTTTATTGAATTCAAATATTCAATAGTTTTTTTATGCTAGATTAGTTGTATTTATTTAAATATATTATATTGGCAACCTTTCTTTACCCTGTCCTAATAAACGCATTTTGTAAAAAAATATAGTGCATCAGTTTCGAACTAGAGTCCCGGGTACCCAATAGTAAGGGGTAATAACCATTCGACTATTTGCCACGTAAAGTATCGCCGGATTTTTTTGTATTTAATCACTCCCAAAACACTGTTTTGGCTTATTGGAAGCATATCAGACATAATCGCCATAATCAAAAAATCTATATACCCAATAAGTAATAAATTTGTCGATATAGATTTTCCATAAAATTAGTTTTTAGTCTGATCTTAAAATAAATTTAATTTTTTATAAAAAAAAATCACATTTAAAAGTACCTTTTTAGTAGCTCGAAATCCTGTTGGTGGATTTCGGGCGTACTTCAAAATTAGCTTTTCTTCTACATATGCAAGCTATATTTTAAATATGGGGCAAATCGGATCGGCGAAAGGAGTTTAGTTACCTTTGATAAAATTGGTGAAAAAGGACTATATCTGCAAATAATAAGGAAAGTAGAAGTAGCATTCGATATAATATCGTACCAATATAGTATTGGTTGCAGTTGAAGTATCTTGAGAAAGGGATAATTTGGATTGAATTAAAAACCTTCGAAAATGGCATCCAACAGTAAGTATTGACTGAGTAATGTATTGTGTTGTATGTATATAAGGATATAAATTAATTTCTGAATGAAGTGTTATTTGCTGCTTTATTTGGTTGAATTTTTGCCATAAACTGCTTTGACTGATCAGAATGTCTTTGAATTTCTTCAATAATTTCTGTATTTTGTGGATCAACAACCATAATTGGAAGATCTCCATTATCATCTGCAATTCCAGTTTTAACATGACGTGCAAGAAGATATTTAACTACAGGAAGCGATCCTGCTTTACCAGCGTAGTGTAATGGAACTCTCATATGCTTATCACTGCAATTCAGGTCAGCTCCAGCATTTGTAAGAGCTCCAACTAAGTCAAGAACGCATGACAAGCATGCTAAATGTATTGGGCAAACGCCTTCATCATCAGCTTTTGTAACTTCTGCATTATGTTCAATTAAAAGTTGCACAACTTTAAGATGGCCATAAAAAGCAGCCCAATGTAATGGAGATCTGCCAATTAAATCAGGAATTGAAGCATCAGCTCCATGTAATAAAAGATATTCAACTGTTTCTATTCTTCCTGTAGTTTTTGTTGCTTCATCTGTTGCACACGTCGCTTCGTAAAGAGGTGTCCTGCCATCAATTGTTCTTGCGTTAATATTTGCTCCTTTAGAAAGTAAAAATTCAATTAATGGAACAAAACCTTGACGAGCTGCAATGTGTATAGGTTCTCTAAGTGCAAAATTGTGGACACATGGATCTGCTCCGTAATTTAATAGTAATTTAATGCAGTCAATACTGTTTTTCCAGACTGCCCAGTGAATTGGTGCATAACCATTGTAATCATTGATAAATGGATCTGCTCCTGCTTGTAAAATTACTTCTAGAGTGCGAGGATTATCGAAATAGCATGCCAATGCTGCTGCAGTTCGACCTTTTCCATCTCTTAAATCTAAATTAATGCCTAAATTGATTAAAAGAGATGCCATTTTTTCTTTTCCGTGAGCTGCAGCACAGTGAAGGAAAGATGGGTTTTCAAGAAACAGACGATTGAATTCACTTGTTGGAATTTGGAAATTTATATTTACACTGCCTGGAACAAGGGCCATAAATGCTTCTTCAGATCCATTACAGCAGTGTTTGAAGGCTTTTTTCGCTTCGGCGGAGTTGTTCATGATTGTTATATTTTTAAACGATTATTTCCAATTCAATAATAATTCGTTTTTTGGAATCCCATTACAAGATCGAAATTATTCAAGGAAGTAAGGCTGGGACAACCTAAAAACTTTAGTTTGTTCTTGTTAACTTTTCTCATGCTTGTGATATTACTTCTTATCAGCTCTGAATAACATGTGAATAACATAATTATTTTGGATACATAATATCATAGCTCAAACCATTTCAATTTCGGAAATATATTAACTGCATGTATATAAGTTTTACCACAATAAAGCTGCTGATAGCCTAGATCTTTCAAAATAAAATAAACTTCAATAAATATATATGTTGTATTTAAAACTTAAACAAACATTAACCAAAAGCACTTGTTGTGAATGAAATTTGTTTAAAAAACTCAAATTCAATTAAATAAATTTTTTTTAAGAAATAAAATTCACTAAAATTTATTCGGAAGCAAGTCTGACACCCATTTCAAAGGCGTTTTGCTTGAGCTCTTCAAGGTGTTCTGCGTTAAATGTCTTCTTCTCTTCGATGCGCTCAGATGGAATGTGGAGTCTTGATGTATCTGGAAGGAGGAGCTGTGAGGGCATGGTCATGTACTCAGAATGGCCTTTGAAGATAAACTTAAGGATATCTGATTGTTGCTTGCACATAGCCTTGTAGCCGTTATCAAAGTAATCCTTTGGAGCACCTCCTGAGAAGATAAGTCCTGTCTTAATTGGGCGAGTCATCTTGTATGGCTTATCATTATCGTAATTGTGGAAAGAGTACATGATTTTTTCATATGCCTTATAATAAAGAGATGACAAGTTGCTCCAATAAACTGGAGATCCAAGAACGAAAGCATCAACATCCTTTATTCTGTCAATGTACTGTGTGAAGTCATCTTGGACAACGCAACCTGGTTTTGATTCTTTACCCTTGAGTTTGCATTCAAGGCAGGCAATGCAACCGTCAAACTTTAATTGGGAAAGCTGGACTAATTCGGCTGTTTTACCCTTTGATTCAACACCCTTCTTGACTTGTTCTAAAAGTTTATAAGTATTTCCATATGCTCTAGGGCTAGCATTGAAAATAAGTACATTTGTTGCGAACCTGCTGGCGGATGCAAGCATGAAAGTGTTCTGAGAAATTGAATGTAATCATGCAATCATATCACTTTTAAGTTAAATAATCATAATCGTAATCAATATCACAAGTATTTTATGGCGATAAGTTAAATTGATAGATCAATTCAAAATTTACTTAAATTGAGAATGAATTGAAATTTGAGTTAATGATCAATTTGAGATGGTCTTTCACTTTATTGTTCTAAAATGCATTGCATTAATGATACTGGTTCCATTCTCACAGGAGATATCATATTTGGTCGATTCCTCATATTCAATTTTTGTCATCAAAACCGTTTTGTAAAATGTCCTCTATCAATTTCTCCATTCAAACTAACAACCAACATGCGAAAATAATGAAAAGATATAGCAAATAAATTAACCCCTATATTTCATTAATTATCTCGATATTATAATATTATTGAAGTTGATATAAAATTGCGATGATATAGGCCATAAGTTTTTGCAAATACAGATTAAGATATTCAATCCTTGTATTAATGGATATTCAATAATAATGAATTTTATATTTTATCATTAGTAAGTAATATAAGGATTTGAAGCAATTTCATATTGGCAAAAAGTCATGTGCATTTCACAAGATCCTATCATACATTTTAAAGATTTAAAGATTTGAATCCAAAAAAATCAAAAGCTATGTATAATTCTATATTCAAAACCATCGTTCATGAGTAAAGTTTATTATGAGATATGAAAAAAAAATTAGCTTCTGTTTATTTGATTGCAAATCCCTATAGTAATATTGCAAACACCATCTGTAGTATATGACAATGAAGTTAGTTTTGCCCGTGTTTATATATTGTCTATCTTAAAATGCCTTTATCCTCCAATTTAGGCTGATTCAAGAAAAAAGTCTTCTTTATTTGTCACTTTTTTAAATAATGGCAACTCGAAAATTTACTAAAACTGGTGAAATTTTTATAGAACCTAAGAAAGGTGTTGAAACACCCTCTTTTGTTTACGTCACAGCATCAGCACAAACTAATCTTGGAGCTGCCTCTTCTTCAGATTGCAGAATTTATACTTTTGATTCAGCGGCATGCAAATCAATATCAAACTTTCCAGCACACACAGGCGTTATTACAGGACTAAAGTGGAATGATAAGTCCCAAATTCTTGCTTCTTGCTCTTCAAATACTGATACTGAAGGAGGAGGTAACGAGTTCAAATTATGGGATATCAGAACAAACAAGAATTTCGCTACATTTTATCCAGATGCTGCTACTCCAGAAGCTACTTGCATTGAATGCTGCGATATTTCGTGTGATGGAACAATTTACGCATGTGGTACAGACTTTGGTATATTCACATGGGATATTAGAAGGCCAGAGTGCAAGCACAACCACGTAAATATCATGTCAGACACAGTTGCCAGTATACAATTCCATCCAACAGTAAATTCTACATTTGTCGCAGGCGATGATGACGGAAATCTCCTTATCTACGACTTAGACGGCGAAGTAGATGAAGATGGTGATGATACATCTGTTATTTTCGCTGAAAATGACAGACAACCAATTTTCCAGTGCGGATTCTGCGGAACAAACAGAGTTTTCACACTCAGAAGAATCCCAGCCGGTATCGCTATTTGGGATTTCATAGAGCAGCAGAGTTTGGCTGATTTTGATGATATTAAACCGATGTTGAACGATTGCTTCGGATATCCGATCGACATTCATTGGGCTGGCGACTATTTGATGTTCGCAGGTGGTGATAGTGAGGGTGGTGTTGCTCTCAGCCTTGTTTCTGAGAACGGATGCACTCTTTTCCACAAAATTGAAAAAGCTCACAACGACTGCGTCATGGCATCTCATATTAGTATATGCGATGGTGGAGATCTCAAGTTGTTCCTCGCTGGTGATGGCGGACAATTGTCTTTTTGGAAAGTTACTGAAGCATAAAATTGATTATTTGATATTATTATAGAATAAAATACTTAAAGTGTTATAATATTTATCTGTAAGTATTTTATTAGACATGGAATGCATTAAAATGATTGGAATTTTGGAAAAAATAAAATAAAACTTTTTTAAAAAGTAATTCAGCGGACAATCTTGTAGAGTTATAATAAATTCCTGATGGATAAGGTAGTCTAATGCTGGGATATTGATTTTTGTTTAATATTTGATCGGCATAATTTCCAATTGTCGTCCGATTAAGATAATTTGCTAACTATTAGTTCCATTTTTCCGATTATTTATAAAATTTAGGCAGTTGATGTTAAGATTGAACTACAATTTCACATTCAATAAGCTGATTATGAAGAGTAACGAAATATTTCATGAAACAAGCAGTTTGTGGTCAAATTCTAATAATTTCATTGAGCAATTTACTAAAAAGAAGTTGTAATTTTAAATAAATTCAAAAAATTAATTTACTTAAGCTAATGGAGCGCAAGATGTGCCAATGACACCTTCAATCTTGTTAACCTCCTCGACGAAGCAAGCTGGAGCGGACATTCTGAGTGTGCAGATCTGGGACTTGTCACCCTTAAGAACTGTGTTGGAGACAGAAAAGATCTGAGCCTGGTGAGCCTCGCAGCAAGCGACGATCTTAGCGAAGACGCCTGTGTGGCGGACTGTCATGACGCCGTCAGCCTTTGGAGCTGCGTTGATGTTGACGCAGTTGAGGGCTTCGCCTGTTGAGCAGAATGTGTTGCAGACACGGACTGTCTCGTTGGCAATTCTGTCAGCAGCCTGTTCTGTGGAAGCACCGATGTGGCATGTAGCGGAGACAACAGCCTCAGCAACTTCTTTGTGTGGGAAGTCACCCATTGAGCCAGCTGGTTCGCCTTCGAAGACATCGACACCAACCTTGAGGCCCTTCTCCTTGATGGCAGCGAGCATAGCCTGTGTATCAACAACTTCACCACGGGATGTGTTGATGAAGATAGCCTTCTTCTTCATAGCATCGAAGAATTCCTTGCCGATGAGGTGGAATGTCTCTGTCTTGTTGAAAGCAACATGGACGGAAACAACATCGGACTTGGCGGCGAGTTCTGTAAGGGAGGCAGCGTATTCAACACCGAGTTCCTTAGCCTCTTCTGGTGAGAAGCGGCGGGACCAGACAACAACGTTCATCATGAAGCCCTTAGCAATTCGGATCATGGACTTAGCGATGTTGCCACGGCCGACGATACCGAGTGTGCGGTCACGAAGGCCTTCGCATGTAAGGAAGAGTTTCTTGCGCCATTCGCCATTGCGGAGGTGCTGTGTGTTTGTTGTGATGCAGCGGTCGCAGCAGACGATGTGGCCGAAAGCGAGTTCAGCGACAGCATCATTGTTCATGCCTGGTGTGTTGCAGACGAGAACACCCTTAGCGGAGGCAGCGTTGACATCGATTGTGTTGACACCAGCGCCAGCACGGATGATGAGGCTGAGGCCCTTAGCAGCTTCGATAGCAGCAGCGTTGACAACCTTGGAACGAACGATGAGGACGTTGTAGTCGGCGATTTCGTTAGCAAGGGAAGCTTCTGTGATAGATGGGTCCATGCGAACTTCGTGGCCAGCAGCCTTGAGCATTTCGACGGCCTTTGGAGAGAGGGAATCAGCGATGAGGATCTTCACCATTGATGAAAGTGATGTGAATGCTTACTCTCAAAAAATTTGTATAGAATTCATCGTTTTATTTCAACTATACCTCTGAAATATTTCATCGTTTTCTATGTATTGACAAATCATCATTTATTTTACTTAATTGTACTTATATAAGCATATCGGAGTTAAGATGTTTAAAACGATGATATGAAAAACCGTCGGCAATGTTTAAATAAAAAGATTCCTATAATCTCTAGATATATATTAGTGAACTGATGTTGTCATTTTGGATAACAACCAATTCACATTTCGAGAATTGAATAGAATTGGTTTACATGTCAGAAAAATTTGAATCAGCCATGTCATTAATACAACATGAAGCAAAGGCAATTCTTGTAAAATATTCAGACGGGACTTTAATTCATTGAGGAAATGTTATGTTTGTAAAAAATTGTGTCATTTTAAAAATATTATTAATTTACTGCCCTTTGATCCCCATAATTGCATCACTTATTACCAAACAATGAAAATATTCTTTTCCTTATCTCGTTATGAACAACACTTCACCATTTTCCACTTATCGATTTCGACTTTGCTGTAACTTCTCAAGGAAATAATTTTTAAGTAAAGATAATGATTATCCTATCAATATAAAATCCGAAACGGCAATCCGTCAATCTTTATTTCGATTTTTCAGATGCGAAATATTATTTTATTCGAATTGATAGTTCATATTGCAAAATTACAATATCTATTGCTCATATTATTACATAATACTATTTCTGCTTACCACTGTCCATGAAAAAATAAAGATGACTATAAAACATTTGAATCCTGAATAGTTTACTATATTGATTGCATGTTTAAACTTTATTGATTTATATTTTATCTGACTTACAGTCTCTTATTACTCATGAAAATAATTTCGACTAAAAACCTATACAATGATGCTTCATTGAAACAATAAGATGACATATTTTTGTTTTATTAAAATTTCATCAATTTACCATGAGAAGTTTTTAATAAAACAATTTATTTCAAATATCAAATGTAAGAAACATTAATTTTAACCAGTTCTTGTTAAAACAATCATCACTACATGTTTTGAAGAAAAAATATAATTAAAATATAGTAAATATAAATCTATTTTTTTATTGATCTGAAATGAAGAAGTTTCTAACTGATTCGTTTGTTCTTGCCAAACTGTGGACAGCGTTGCGAGCAGCAGCCTGGATATCAGCATCAGGATGTTCAAGCAATTCGTTGATAACAGGAAGAGCAGAAGTGAAAACAGAAGAGAAGTTATCACGGGCATTTTCACTGCAAATCAAGAGAACGTTGAGAATGTTGATGACAATTATAGATTTCTCGTTACGTAATTGTTCAATCAACACGTTCATCATCTGTGTCAAATTAGTCTTAGAAGCGTTCATCAAAGCAGCGAAAGCGTTACCAAGAACGAACATCTTGTATTCATAAGTTCTTTCTCTATCTGATTCAGACTCCATTGTTTCTGTTGTCAATTCACCTTCGAAACAGTTAAAGTGCATTTTAATTGCATCTAAAACTTTGCTGAATCTTGTTTCGAAGAAGATCTGATCTGCGTAATCGCAAATCTTTGTTAATACGAACATAACTCTTATTGTCACTTCTCTTTGTTCTAAGATTCCATCATCAGATTCCAAAACAAATTGGATGAAAGAATCGAAGAAAGAAGAATAAAACTTTGCAAAGACTTCTCTCAATGTGTTAACAATAGAATGAATAACTCTTGCGAAGAAGAATCTTCCTACAACATAATCCTTCTGTTTCTTATCAGATAATGTCAGCATGTACTGTAATATTGTTGAGAAAGCAATGGCAAATAATTGTTCATTCAATCTATTCGCGTATTCACCAAATGTTTCAGCAACAGCATCTTGGAACATCATGTTATCATCGATATCATCAAATCTTATTGTAAATGACAATAAGAAGAATTTCAATAGTGTTGCCTGCAATCTTCTGACCATGTGGACATCGCTGTGTTTAAGGGATTTCGTCATCAAATCGAACATTCCAATTAATGATTCAGGAGAAGCGTTTTTAACTTCCAATGTTGCAACGAAAGAAGGAAGAACTTGATCCAATGAAAGAACAGCAACAATCTCTGTCAAGTTCTTGTTAACGAGTGTGCTGAGTTCTTCTCTATTCAAAATCATTGGGGATAAAAGAGAAGGAACAATTTTGACTAATTTATCAGCAGAAAATTCAGGAGATGCTGATAACAACAAGCAGACAGATCCAACAGTTGGGCCAATAGCATCTGCTGCTTCATGTTCAACAACCATTTGTAAGAATTCTGCGGCGAAATCTAAAACAGGTGGATAAACATCCAAAATTGACATTTTGAACTTTTCAACAGCATTTGCAGTGAAAGACAAAGCGGCCAATTGGATACTTGGCTTTATAGTTTCCTGATTTATTGCATCCAATGTCTTTGTGATCAATGTAGAGACAATTGGTGCATGTTCTTCTTCCAACAACTGAGTAATTCCTTGTAAAGTGTTCAATGTCAATTGTAACTCTGTTCCATGTTCAATCAATGACTGTAATGGCTTCAATAATGAGCTGAACAATGGAGAAGGTTCATTGGAAATCCTCTGTGTAATCAAGGATTGTACTAATGTTGTCATTGTTGGTTTGACAACTGCTTCTTCACTGAAAGAAATGAAATCTGGTAATCCCCATGAATTGCAGACATCTGTGACAATATCTCTGAACTCATCTTCATCAAACTTCTTCTGGAGAACCATAAAGAAGCGTATCATTGGTACAGGAAGTGACGGGAACTGTATTTGTGAAATGAAATCTTTGAAATTGTCACTTTTTTCTGTCAATTCTGTCAATCTGATAATTGAAGACATTAATGTTTCTGCCTTCATTTGGTCGGTCAAAGTCAATGCGAAATCAACTTTGTCGTGTTTGAGTAAAGAGTCAAACACTCTGTATGATTCGCTATTGAGACATCCGATGGAATGAATCATGATCTTTGAAGCTCTGTCCATTGAAAATCTGTCAATGTTTTCAGAGAAGAAATTCAACAATTCCATGATTGTATTTGCTTTCTCCAAAATTGGGAGAACACTTGAAAGGAGCTGATTGATTCTTGCCAAGTTTGCAACATCATCTGAAAACAGTGTTTCTGTTGGCATTGCTGAGAAGAATGTTTTGGCGTGTTTTGCAACTTCTTCTGGTTTAACTCTTGCGAGTTCTTCAACAACTTGTAAAGCTGTTGAATGAATATGAGGAACAGTTGTAGAAGAAATGGATGAAATGATCTTGGAGAAGTTCTCGATCATTATGTCTGTGCATGATTTCTTCTTTTTCTCTGTTGTTTCGTTCTCTTTTTTAATTGCCATCAAAAGACAATTGAAAATATATGGAATTAAATTGGAATTCTCTTTCATGTCGAATAAACTAATAATTGATGGAACTAATTCAACAATTCCGTCAACTTCCTGTTTGTTTGAAATGTTCTCTAATAAAATCTGGCATGGACTGACAACAATTCGCGCCTGTAACGATTTTAGTAAACCATTGAAATTTTTGTTGGCAAAAATTTGAGGCGGAATTTCGGTTTTTGATTCTTTGATGGCGGAAGTTTGACCTTTTGTGATTTCCTTTTCGATGTCTTTGTACGGGATATTGTGGTTCTTAAAGAACAAGTTGAAAGATGTTGCGTAGTACTGTGGATAAGAGCAAACGAATGGGAGACTCTTGGAAAGCTTTGTTTCATTCAAATAAGGAATTACTGATTTGATAACTCCAGAATTCAAAGTGTTCAATGCCCAATCCTTGGCTTCTTCGTTATCAGGATATTTCTGGATGTAATTGTCAAATAAATCGACAATCTTTGGTTCTTTTTCTAATCTTTTGATTGCAGAGAAACATTCTTTGTCATTTGTTAATAAGAAGAAATCCAAAGCGATTGAACAATCTTGGATATGTTCCCAGCAATGATTATAGAATGTTCTTGTCTCTGGTTTTGCACAACTCTTCGTGAAAACACCAATTGTTGTTTGTTCATCGTTACCAAACAATTGATGATGTTTGATTACGTAAGGAAGAACATCTTTGATACCTTCTTCTTTCAAAGAAATTCCTCTGATCAATTCCATTGCTCTGTCCTTGTAAACAGGAGATTTCAAAGCGCAAAACAATGTTGGAATGATGTCATATGGATTTGACATTGGCAAAACAACAGCAATTAATGTCAAACAATTGATTTTTGCGTTGTTTTCTTGTTGGTTCGAAATGTGGAATACAGATGTCATTTTGTTGAGTTGTTTCTTTGTTGCAAGTAAAACAACAGTTGGAAGAAGACACCTGAAATCTGGGAATGAAAACAAAGCTAATAAATTATCAGTGGTCAGTTCACTTTCTTCAGCAATTTTATGAGTAACTGCCAAAATAAAAGCAGCTTGAGATTCCATGCTATCAGCAACGAACTCTAAATCTTCTTGGAATATCTTGGTTTCTAAGCTCCTGACAACGGAATAATCGAGTTTCCTCTGTGGAAGGAATTTGATTAAATCTGTCACTTTTTCAGATGATTTTTCATTCAAAGCTTTTGCAGCAGCTATAGGAAGTGACTTGAAATTAGGCAGTTCCTTTGATTTTGCGGACAAGAAAGATAATATTGACTTGTTAGAGTCTGTTGGAAATCCTTCAAGGAAATCTGCCAATTCTTTGCCATAAACAGAAATGTTTTTGATCAAACAATCAGAAAACTTTGATCCGGAAATGAACAAATGCTCACAAATCCATTGTAAAACATGTTCAGGACATCTTCCCTTGAAATACTTAATCAATGGCTCAACAACTTCAACGGAATCGGCTGATTCTGCTGATGTCAAACAACTGACCGCTTGATTTGATGCAAGATCGAATTGGAGATCTGGATCCGCAAAGACAGCAGCTGCTTTGGATGATTCACTTAATGAATCAATGATGCTCTGACGGGTGTGAGCTGATAATCTGACAGAAATGTTGGCAGATTTCAATGCAGAATTGACATCTTCTGTCAAAATTTCTGGATAATCGTTTGCGAGCTTTTGGACGAGCATTTCAGCGTATTCACCACCAGGATAGTTCTGGACGAAGCCGAGAAGGAACTCTTTGGCCACTGTTTCGAAGAAATTGGTTTCGAGAATGGCGATAGCAGATTTAACCAAAGATTCGTTCTTGGACTTCTTGACGATGAGGTTTGAGCATGACTTGGCAATGACTGTGGTGTCTGTGTTGCGAATTAAGTCTTTGACAGATGAAATTTGGGATGCAATCGCATGAACAAAGCCTTCTTTGACATGGATTGGAACAGACTTCTGGAATAAAGCAACTGTTAAGGAGAACATCTCAGAAAAGTGATTGGCAAAGACGGTTTCCGCATTTGATGAAATCTTTTTTGTAATCTTTGGAAGAATACCGAGTTCTTTCTTTTCGTTCAATGTGAGAACGGCCATCAAGTATTGTGGTGCTAAATAACCATTTGGATCGTCTAAAGCGGCCATTGCAGCGTTGATAATGTTTGTTCCCATTGCCTCATCGATATTCTCCATAATTAACTGGGAGAAGAGGACACCAACAAAGGAAGCATAAACGCCATCAGGGTGGTAAGCGCAGACTCTTGGAACATTTGAGATAATCCAAGGTAAAATGTTGGGTTTCTTGATAATCCATGAGATAAGTAACTTGCGGTCGATTGGTTTCTTTGTCTGCGATATGTGTCTGAAGTCATCAAGGAAGTCAAAGGCTTTTGGCATGGCCTTGAATGGAATTGTTTGAATAACGCGAACAAAGAGAGGAGTTTCGAGGTAAGGAAGTGTAATGAAGAGTAAGATTTCTGGATTTAATCTATTAACAGCAAATTGTTGAATTAAATATTCAAGAACTTTAACTGCTGAAACCTCCATGCAATAGTTTGACAGGAAGAACATAAGCTCTCTAACTTTCTCACGGAGTGGGTTGTATTCTTCGGCTGTCAAGAATAATGGATCGACATCTGTAATTGATGGATTAAAAATGGATTTTTCGAATTTCTTGATTCTGTGATCGATTTGAAGAAGTTCAGTATAACCAGCATAGCCTACTTGGTAAAATGTACCTGCAGATGTAGATGCGGCAACAGTTGGTTCGAAAATTAATGATACTTTAGCCTTCTTCTGGCCGGACATATCTCTTGGCTGTGCACGGAAGTTGTTAAGCGCGCGATCAAGGGCACTAGCCATTCTTGGATTTTGGAACTCTTTGTAAACTATTCAATTCCTAAAATCTTTTTGTAAAAATCATCTGAAGACAGAAATTTTTCAAATCATGATTTAGGAAACAAAATTAACAGGATTGACAGAGGACATAAAATACAATCATTGAATGAAGTATATTGAAGGGAAATCTACATAAAAAAAGTAAGATTTGATTCATTTGTTAAAACATAAGATATGTTAGTCTCATTTAAGAGTAGTTTCTAACCATACAGGTTCAATTTGAGTAATCTTTCGTTAGCTCATTCCGTTTAACATATAATCATTGACATACCAACGATAAATGAGTGTAAGTTCATTTCTTCTCATATCATAACCTTGATAATAAGATGATGAATATATAAAAATGCTTTATTATATACTTATTGCCAAAAAAAAATACTTGAAATTTTATATTTTTCACTGATTGAAATCAATGAGTAAAAATACAGTTGTCGTTGGCTCATTTCAAATAATAAACAATAAAATTTATTTTCAGTAACAAAAAAAAATAAATTTTATAATTCATCAACCTTTAGAAAAAAAGATCCTCATTTCTTCGCCTTTTTCTTATCTGTATTCTTTTGCAGTGAGGATAAGTATCGTGATATTTCTTTGCTATTGTTTTCTTTAGCTGTATCAAGAGGTGTTAAGCCATCATCATCTTTAGCGTTGAGATTTGCTCCATGTGATACAAGAATTTCGGCAATATCTTTACAATTCTTCATCGCAGCATAATGAAGAGGCGTTTTTCCGGCCCGATCTATTGAATTAACTTCAGCACCTTTGGATAAAAGAATTTCCGCAGTTTCTTTGCAATTATTTTTTGCAGCGTAATGAAGAGGAGACATTGTTTCCCAATCAACATCATTGACGTCAAATCCGTGCGAAATAAGAAACTCTGTTGTTGCTTGACAATTATTTTCTGCGGCATAATGAAGTGCTGTTATCTCTCTATTATCTCTTTTTTCAATAAGCGATTTTGTTTCTTCATTGTTGAATATATATATAAATTCGCAAATATCAGCATTATCATAACTAGCTGCATAGTGAAGTAATGTTTTACCTAAGAAATCAACTTTATTGAAATCAAACTTATCAGTTTTGAGGATTTCAAGAGTTTGTGGGAATGCTGCACCTCATGGAATTATTGAATT
The DNA here is from genome assembly GCF_026262505.1 of Trichomonas vaginalis G3. Classification (NCBI taxonomy): domain Eukaryota; phylum Parabasalia; order Trichomonadida; family Trichomonadidae; genus Trichomonas; species Trichomonas vaginalis. The sequence continues at coordinate 24,991,189 of NC_067206.1, read as the reverse complement.
TTTATCTTTCTGATACATAATCAATAAAGCTTTCAAGTTTTGAGATGTGATGATTGAATCATAACTAAATTCACTGATTTCTGTTAAATTATTACTTAAAGCAAATTCAATGAATTATTACTTAAAGCAAATTCAATGAATTATTACTTAAAGCAAATTCAATGAATTTATTGTTATGTGATGAAATAGCCATACCAATGCATGAAAGATTGAATTCTGTTTCATTGTTGCATTGATTTATAATATCAATATTTGCTCCGACAACTGACAAACGGTAACACATCGGTGTTATCTTTTGATTCATGTCGGAATGAAGGAAATTGAAAATGTTCACTGCTCCGTAATAAGCACAAACTTCAATAAGATCACTTTTGTCAACCCCTTCAAATATTGGAACATTCATTGTGATCTTATCTACAGAATTGCTTAAAACATAGTTTTTGAACTTCTCGATATCATCATTCATGATCATATTCTCAACTTCATCCTTTTTCTCTGATATGTTTTTAACTTGACATATTTTATCGCCTTTGGTGGTAATCTTTAAATTCAAGTTTTTCAAAACATCTTGAATATTGTCTGCAGGCAATATTTTGTTTAAGGATGAAGTTTTAACGGAATAAGTTGTGAAGATTTGATTGAGTAATTTGCCATAAAGCGGCTGTGCTCGATAATTATATTTATTTGCTTGTAAAATTCTTCGAATGCATTGTTCTATTGATACTTTGTATTTGTTAATCAAAATATTTGTAACATTGTTCATAATCTCCTCGAAACTATCGGTAGATTTCAAGTGATATAGCTTTTCATATGTTTCTATGAAGTCATCATACTGCTTGATTGATTCACAAGCCATGGTCAATCTCTAGAAATCGAAAACTGTAATTTCTGATAATTTTTCAGAAATTGAGAAGGGGAAATATCGTAATTGTTTTATTAGGATGAAGGCATAGTTTGTTGACGTCTTCTTATAATAATAAACTTAGATATGTATAAAGCATCCGAAAATCTAATAAAAATTTCGAAATTCTAGACATCTTGTAAAATATAAGCATCTGGATGAAAATTCTATTGCTTCAGACCTTTCTATTGTTATTGCTTAAATTTATATTCATAAACTTAATCGAAATTAATAAATTATATCCGAAATCTTTGTGATCATACTTTTCCACATGTTTAGCATAGCCTATTTTACTTCTAATGAATTTATTGGGTATTTTATATAGTATACCTCAGATCTGTCTTTAAGGGTGGCGGAAAGTGATGTGACCGAATAACAAAAAGTGAAAATAACTAAATAAATATTTGAAATTCTTATGTTATTGTAGCAATACTAAATAGTATATATAAACAAGTCTTTACTACAAAGTTTGTATAGTCTGAGGTCATTATCTGGTAGAGAAATAATGATTGAAAAAAATGAATTTTCAACTGTATCTAGTCTCTGGTTATTGAATTAATATCAAAAATACTTAAGGTATGCAATATAGGTACATAAATCTATCTTTTCTATTGAGCAAAACACGTATCTATTAAATTCGTCCAAGATGCAATAAGTGATGAGATCTGGAACTACTTATCAAATTTGCATAAAATCAATGTATGAGAATAAATAACATATAAATACCAATTACTTCCGATACTTTTCGTTACAATTTGCTCCCATTCAGAGTTTAATTAGATTTGTATCTAGTCTTTCAATATAAGATAAGGAGTCTTTCTTTATATTTAAATATATATAAGCTATTGTTATCTATATTTTCTATTGAGTAAATTTTGTGTTTAAAGTTCCAATCATGAGATATTTAAAGTTTTTTACCCCTATCAGACGCATAATTCACATATTTATCATAGGAGGGAAAACCAAAAGCTTTCATATATGATAATGAAATTATGGCATACATATACTACTACAAATGATTTTTGTATCCATATAATTTTTCCCAAAAGATATCAAAAATATGACGAGATAATAGCATTTTATTTTTGGTCATTCACTTCACTTTCCGCCACCCTTAAAAAAATTATCAATGTCCAATCAAAGCATTCATCCAAACAATTACAACGAATTGCGAAGCACCTATAAATATTATATCGATCCATATAATGTTTTGTATCAGCTGAAAACGGAAAAAGAAGAAGAATTAAAAGAGATTTACCAAATGATTAAAATAGAATTGATTGATTCAAAGAGAGATCAACCAGAAAATATTATTAGAATCATTTCTCATATCATTCAGTATAATTATCGCTATATCAAGTCGTATTTTATTCTTACCAAACTCATCATTGATGATTATCATGTGGAAGAGATTGACTATTTTAATACATTTTCAAAAATCCTGTTTTATAAAGAATATGGAATTAAATTAGACAAATCTGATGACTTTGAAAGAAATTCTTATAAAAATCTGTATATTCTTACAGAAAATACAATTTACAGGGCAATTATGAATAACGATATAGAAAAATTCATCTCATTCACGGAAAGAGAAGGATTTGATAACAATCAAAAAATTGAAAGCGATTTATATCCATATTCATATCGCGGATTTTCACTACTTGAATTATGTAGTTATCATGGAGCAGTTGATTGTTTCAAGTTCTTAATAACAAAATTTCACTCAAAAATAACTTATGATTGTCTTAAATTTTCATTTTTAGGCGGAAATCCAGAAATCATGAGTGAATGTTTGAAATATCAAACACCAGATAGAGAATGCATGAGGTATGCAATTATTTCTCACAACATTGATTTTGTTACATTCTTGACGAATGAGTACAATTTAAAAACCCATTTATATGATTGCATAGATTATAATAATCTTGAATCATTTTTAGTTTATTTCGATCAAACTAATGATGTTAACAAATGCTTTATGGATTCATTAGGATTTTTCATTCCATCCCTTTGCGAATATTTCGTTTCACTTGGAGCAAATATCAATGAAAAAGATGTATGGGGAAATACCGCACTTCATCTTGCAGCACAAAATAACAGTACAGAAACAGCAGAAATTCTTATTTTGCGTGGTGCGAATATCAATGATAAAAATAAAGATGGAGAAACCGCACTTCATTTGGCAGCACAAAATAACAGTACAGAAACAGCAGAAATTCTTATTATGCATGGCGCGAATATCAATGAAAAAGATAAAGATGGAGAAACCGCACTTCATTTTGCAGCACGAAATAACAGTACAGAAACTGCCGAAGTTCTTATTATGCATGGCGCGAATATCAATGAAAAAGATAAAGGTGGGAATACCGCACTTCATCTTGCAGCACGAAATAACAGTACAGAAGCAGCCGAAGTTCTTATTATGCATGGCGCGAATATATATGAAAAAAATAAAGAGGGAGAAACCGTACTTCATATTGCAGCATTGAGACAAAATAAAAAAATAGTTAAGCTTCTTATTTTACATGATGCGAATATCAATGAAAAAAATAAAAATGGAGTAACCGCACTTCATATTGCAGCATATAATAATAATGAAGAAATTGCCGCGCTTCTTATTTCACATAGTGCTAATATCAATGAAAAAGATAAAGATGGAGAAACCGCACTTCATATTGCAGCACATGAAAACAGTACAGAAACAGCAGAAATTCTTATTTTGCATGGTGCGAATATCAATGATAAAAATAAAGATGGAGAAATCGCACTTCATATTGCAGTAAGGAAAAATAGTCAAAATATGATCAATGTTCTTATTTTACATGGTGCGAAAGAATGATGTTCTTACAAATGATACTATTCTTTCTTTTTCTAGTATTTTCGTAGATATATTTCATTAGAAATAAAAAAATTACTATGCTTTTTCCTCTGATTTTATTCATAAAGCGATTGAACCTACCACTTTGCCTTGATAGAATTGACTGACAAAGCTGTCATTCAACGGTGTTTTGTAACAGTTCAATTTTCAGAAATATATATACATTAAATGTGATTTAGGTATCGACACTTCAAGCATTTTATGTCTCAATTGAAACAATAATTTTCATAAGCACAATCGTAAAATAATCATAAGCAAAATAGGGTAAAATCAAAATCCGAGGTTTCAAGCTAAAAAAAATCCCATTAAACGATATTAAGCATACAAATGAATTTTATGATAACCCTCAATATCTTGTTTTTCGTTCTGCTTATTGTTCAAATATTTATCTTATGTTGATCTTCATTTTATCTATTTCTTACAATTAGAGTGTTTAAATCCCTATTAATTTCATTTTAGACATGTTTAAAAGAAATTCTCAAATGAACACCTGTAAGATAGTGAATCTTAAACAACAACGTATGTATAATAATTTTCGCATTTCTCCAATTCTCTGATGGCTTCATTACGTTATTTTTCTTTAGGTATTTAAATCAGATTTCTATTTCAACCATTAGGAATATTTAATATAACATTACTGATCTGTGGCTAAAAAAGCTAGAGTGGAAAAGAAATTAGTCAAATTTTCACTTCGAATAAAATTTTATTGAATTGAAATGGATAATCAAGATAAGATTTTGTTTGATCAGATTGCATAGATTATTCAGATAGGAATAAAGGCTTAATAAAGTTTTTTTTTAATTATCCCTTTTATGAACGCCGTCGAAGGCATAACCTACTGAACTGGACTGAGTTCTATCTAAAAATGCTATTATTGATACGATTGGTTGAAAGACATTGATGAATTCTCGATTAAGATAGCAGCTTTGGATTTGGATTTTTTAATTCTGAAATACCAAAAAAAATTCAGAGGTCAGAAAATCAATAAAATGTATATAATTAATTGTTGTATAATATTATGAAATTTATTTCTTCGGTCAATAAAATTGAATACATGAGCGGAAATTGCGATTTTTTCATTCAATTTATCGATTTATTCAAAAAATGGTATCTTTGTATTTCTACATACCAAATCTTATTGGATATGCTCGTATCATCCTTATGTTTGTAGCATACCTCTTCGCTCAGACAAATCCATACATTTTCTTCCTTAGCTACTTTTCATCCCAATTTTTAGATATGTTTGATGGAATGGCAGCTCGTGCATTCAATCAATCAACAAAATTCGGTGCTCTCCTAGATATGGTTACAGATAGATGCTCTACTGTCGGTTTATTACTTGTACTCTCCCATAGATATCCACAATATACACTTGGATGCCATTTCTTTATCTGGCTAGATATTTTCTCCCACTGGGCTCATATGCTCGCCACATTAAAAGCTGGAAATCAGTCACACAAGATTGTCAAAGATGGTCCATGGCTCCTTCGTTACTATTATGCAACCAAATGGTTCATGGTTCTCCTTATTTTCGGTGCTGAAGGATGGCCATGCACAATGTACATGCTCAGCTTCGACTATCTACTTCCACCTTATTATTTACTTCCATTAAAACTCCTTAAATACGTGCTTCTCCCATTATTCATGCTTAAGCACATCGTTAATGTTATCCAATTCTTCCATGCTGCAAATTCTCTTGATGAGATCGGAGAGAAGAAGAATAACTAAAGTATTTTTTATTATTATGGTATTAATTAAAATTGATTTCATATACAAAGTGCGATATATGAAATTTTCAAGATATTTTTTGTAGGATATTAAAAGATATTTAATATTGTGGTACATTATCAGCCATCATTGATGATCAGTATGCTTATATGAACCATAAAACCTGTTATGAAAATTTCAGATGTATTAACAATTTCAAATTGTTGTATGATGTACAATAATCCAAATGGTATTGGACGTCTCTTCAAAGTTTCTGATCAAGTGATTCTTCATTATAGTTATTATGATAAATTGACATATACAAATAATATGCCAGTTGTTCAGGAAACAACAACTTTATTTATCAATAAACTATCGCATTTGTCAACAGCTAATTGTGTTGCTTCAATTCCTCTTATTTCAAACAATTATAAGCCTTTGGAAACAGAATCACGTGATTCTTTGCGTAAAAATGATACGCATTTATTAGTTATCATGGCGTATATGGCTTAACCAATTTATATTATCATTTAGATTTCTTTATGTTCTTAAGATAATAATAGTGGAGTTTTTGCGTTGTATTTACACCAATATTATATTAATTCAAATAAATGGTTTGAAGTATCATCGAAAATATATCTTAAACGCAGGGATTGAAGGTCAAGCCTTATGAGAGTGTAAGTACTCCTATATGAAAAATTCAACAAATTGTCTCTTTATATTATTTTCGACGAATTTTACGTATCACGTAGTTTATGTATTTTGTGTTTATATTTTTCATTCAGGGTGCACTACGAGGATTAAAAAGTCCTCAAATTTTTCTGAGAGTTATATCAATTTGCTAATCCTCCAAATTAATAAAAACTTATTTTTTTCTTTACAGGAATAAATTTTTTCGATTAATATGCATCATTTAGAATCACATAAGGTATCTTTATATCATATATAACTTTGGTGGTCTAATATCAACTCTTTGATGAAATTAGAAAAACAATCGAAAAAACTTGATTTTCGAAAAAATTTTAGCATGTTTATTTTTCTCATTATTTTGATCGAGAGCCATGATTTTTCTTTTTACCACATCATTGGTACATATAAGGTGATGCTATTTATGCAATTTATTTTCAAAAAAACTCGTTTTTCAAGGACCTAAAAAAAGGCCCAAAAATTTCATGACCTGCACTCGGAGGATAAAAAATTTTAAAAAGTGGAGATTTAGTCTTCAAAAACATATCATAAATTATACAAAATGCATATATTCGATATTCCATATAATTTTGGGTAAAAACCGATGGAAATGAAATAATAATTCTAATTTCTGCCAAAAACACCTAAAACTTATAAAATCATCAAATTGTAAATTTGCATACAAATTGACTAAGGTAAATCTTCATTCTTCAAATCAATAAAAAAAATTATTTTATAAAAGTAATTAAAGGTTATTTGTTTAGTAACACAATGATCTAGTAATATTTAAATACAAATCATATTGCAAAATAGGTAGGAGAGAATTTTTTGAAATTTCGCATATAATAAAACGAAAATCATAGTGTGAGTTTTGAGATTTACAATAATTGAACGTAGTGTATGTGAAACAAACGAGCTGTTTGATTTTAAACTGTTGTAAATTCGAAATAATATTTTTAATTTGGTATAAATTTTGAATTCAGAAGCTTTGAGTGAAAGGGAATCAAGTACTTAATGAAGGAATGTGTTTGGACCAATGTTCACTTTTTCGCTTTTTTTCGAGTTTCGAAGTACCCAAAGTACAAGGATTTTTTTTCGAAAAAAAGGAGGATTAAAAAACCGTAATCCTCATTGTGCACCCTTAAATTATTAGAAAGAATGTTTATAAAATACTTTTACTACTATGGATATTATACTTTTTTGGTACTAAGGGAAAGTGGTATATCAAAGATTTTTTTATAAATTTTTAAAAAATTTTCAGTTTATTAAAAGTAAAAGTAACGAAATATTTTTGTATCAAAAAATAAAATACACACAACAAAGAATACAAAACAAATATTATAAATAAATAAAATTACATTACGCAATTAGTTGAATCCAAACCAGTCATGTTTGCGAAGTATTCCAACCACTTGCAAGTATCAGCAGGGATTTGAACATTTGTCTGGATTTCGTGATCAATCATTGTAGAAAGTAAAGCTCTGATGAACCAACCCATTGCGAAACAAGCGAAAACAGAAGACAAATTCAAGAAAAAAACCAACTTTGCAATTGTCTGTGCGTCGATGATTAAATCGAGCATTTCGTAGTATTTTCTAAATCTCATTGCCAAAATAACTTTCTTAACTTTGAATCCTTTCTCCAACTGATTATTCTTCATGTCATAGATAGAATTCAACCATCCCTCGCCAATTTCAACTGTTTCTAATTCAGTCATCTGGCGTTTGAATTCTTCATCATATCTGACTGTTTCGAACTGTGCCTTGAAAGCTTGTTCATTATCTCTTTCGAATGATTTTTCGTAATGAGTACTATAATCACCAGAACTATAATCATCATCATCGTAATTATCATCATCATAATCTTCTTCGAAATCTTCTTCTTCATCATCATCACCTTTAGAAGAACTTCCTTGTAATATCTTTGATTTTGGCTTCTTTTCTTTAGCTGCTGATGATCTTCTTCCATTCTTAGCTCTTTCTGCTTCTTCCGCTTCTTGTTTGAGTTTTTCAAGTCTTTCTTCTTCGATTCTGTCTATTTCTTCTTTGACTTCTTTTGTAATAAGTGTTGGATCATCCATGTTGTCCTTGTTGACACAGAAAAGGAACAAAACGCATGATACGGCTGGAATGGAAAGAACAGCAAGAGAAACAATGGTGACAATCTTCTCAGGAACAATGACATTGAAACCGGAAAGAACAGGGAAGAGAGCGAAAATGAGGTTGAAAATATAAAGAACAAAATCTAACCAGTTGTTGAGTTTGCACAAATATGGCCACTTAAGATATGTTGCAACGGCCATGCAGAGATAGAAAATGGGAAGTAAAACAACAAGTTTCGTGTAGTAGCTGTTGCCAATCGCAGAAAGAATCATAATGATGAATTTGGCTAAAATTAACCACACAGACCATTTGGCGGCATAAACTGTGTACTTCTGGAAAAGGAAAATACCTGTTGTCTCAAGTTTCGTAGTAAGAACTGCCCACTTTTCTTCTGGAGTGCGACCAAATACGTTGATACCAAATACAAAGTCACGGTTGACATTAACTGTTGCGACCCAGAATGCTGGGATACCAATCATGATGAAGGCAATGGTAAAGAGCATGATTCCGCCATTAACTTTCAAGATATCTTGGACGAAAGATAATGAGAGCTCTTTACGCATTCTGAGCTTGCTGAGCTTGGTTGTAATGGCAAGGCTGAAGGAAGACATGTTCTCTAGTGTGGATTGGTTGACACATGTCATATAATGAGTTTCGAACTGGTAGAATGTGCTGTTGGATGGGATTCTGATGGGAATAAATCCTTCCTGGGGGCATTTGACGGATACTGGAACGAAATTGTACATTAATCCAGTCATGATTGGAATATAAAGAAGTTCGAAAGCAAGAAGAAGTAATCTGAGACCCCAGCGCTTGATAAACTTCTTAACTGATAAAAGGAACTTGGCACCAGCCTCTGTAGCTTTAAGGAACATAAGGACAAAGGTAATTACTGCAAATGGAAGTAAAATGTATGGTAAGAAGAGTCTGACAGCTGGAGGAATGGTGATATCCAGCTTAATGACATCAAGAAGAATTAGAGAAACCACGATCAGGAGCAGGAAAATGCAATATAACATGAAAATTGTGGATGGGGCAGCAACTTTAGGGACAATCTGTACGGTACTCATGATGCTACTAAGCTTCTGGTTAATTTCTGATAATGTAAGGTTCTCTGTGAAATTTGGAATAATTCCATCGAAATAAAAGTTCGAAAGCTCTCTTGTGGCATCTTTGACAGTGAAGTCTTCTTTCTTCCTGAAGAAATGGAAGAGAACGCGACCTATAAGATAGGCAGAAAGTAATACTATACCTAAAATATAAAATGTATTAACTTTTGGTGGGATAAGCATTAATGTAGCTAGGTAAGAGATACCAAATGCTGCGCCAAGATCTAAAATATGAAAGATAGCCTTGAAAATTGGAAGGGCAAAGAAAACTGTTAAAATATCGAGCAAAAATGGAATACCAATTGACATTAAAACGAGTGAGGTCCTGATATCGAAGGTGGGCACTTTAGGAATAAGTTGCCAAAGATACTTGAAGAACAACATAAATTTTTCCGCAAATGCAGATAACCAATTCGGAACATTTAAATTGGGGAATCTAAGAGAAATGGAGATGTTTTGCCAAAAGGTAACTATTGATGTGAAAACGGATGTAAAAGAGGCGCCCGGCATGCGATGTTAAAATTGAATGATTTTTTAAAATCGAATTCAATGGGTATGCGAAGTTTTTGATGGAAAAAAATTATTGTCAAAAATCTCCCATATTAATCAATAAATATAAATATTGAAATGACATATACTAAGGATGAAAATTGTCTCAAACTCGTTTTTTCTATTGGTCTCTCAATCATGTCTATTATATTGCCCGTGACCAATTCAATTTGCTTTCAATTTTGATAAAAAGGCGGATTGATAGTTAATAACCTACTTCCACTCGATATCCGTTTGTAAAATTTTTTATTAGATTTTTATAAATGGGATTTAATGATGGTTTTGTTTTTGAAACGAAAACTTTGAACTGAAAAATTTTGGCTTTGAAGCAGTCGTTTTTTCAGAGAGAGAAAAACAGATATTTGGTAATGAATTCTTGTGATCTTTATAATTTGTGTGACAACAAACTCCAACACTGAGCTTTCTGATCAGAAAAATTCAGATCTGAGACATTCGATAGAATGTGATTGAGTATTGTATTACCCAAGAGATGTATGCTCAAATTTCTTATCACAACCTTTGGTCAAAAAAAAAAATTATAAAAAATTAAAAATATCAAATTAGCACATAGATGATAAATAAAAATTTTATAAAAACATTGGTTGAGCTATATCATTACAAGAACGATTCTTACTCCTCGATAATATTCTGATTCAATTCTTCTTCATGTTCTTTCATATATTGCTGAATACATAAGATTTGATTATTGATTATTTCTTCTAACTTATTGACTTTCTCTAAGTAGTCATTCTGCATATCCTGAATTTGTTGGTAATTTTGTTGTAATTTTTGATTATTTTCTGCTTGCTCTATTTCAGCTTCTTCTATTATTTGGCGAGACTGTACATTCTTGTCTTTATTCTCAAGTAACGTATACTCAATTTGTACTTTTGCTTTCTTTTTCTGATATGCGTTTAGTTTATCTCTGAAAGAGTCATTGGATTCTTTGGTTTCTCTGATTGCTTGGCGTAATTGTGAAATGTGTTCTTGAGATTGAATTGCATTTGCGTCTTTAAATATAGTTTCGTAATGATTTTGTCGGCCTTTTTTATCTGCAAAATCTTCTTGAACGCGCTTCATTTCAATAAAAGCAACTGCAACTTCTTGCTCTAATTCTTTTGCAGTCCAATAACGATCATCTGTTTTTGCCTTTTCAATTTGTTGCTGAAGATCTTCCAAATGTGTTTTAGATCCTTCAACGCTGCGTTTAAGCATTTCTATAGTGCTTTTATGATTTGAATTTCCTGCAGGGCCTTCTGCAGCTTGTTCGAAGGTTTTGTTTATCATTGATGTATTTGAATCGATCTTGTGTGATGTCCTTGCGATTATTGAACGATATTTTTTAGTTTGTTCTTGCATTGTTAATATTTGTAAGCGAATTTCATGAAGATTTACAGGTTTAATTGGTTCTTCTTGCGCACTACCTTGAATAGTACGACTTTTCGTTGTATTAAGGCCAGGCAAAGCTCTTAATTGCCGGCTACCGTATGAAGTTCGCGCGCGCATTAACGAATAAATAATCGTCATAATTTTACATTCTTGATGAATCCAGCTCAATGGGAAACCAAATTGGACTATATGAGTATATCATCTGTATTGAATAGATGAACTGCATAATGCAATATAATGCAAATTTTGAAATATTTGAAAATTATTTTTCTTTAATTAAAGAGTTTAGAGTAGTTTTAGAGTTCTAAACTTTCTAAAAATCTAGTTTTATTCACCTTGCCTCAGTGGATTAAGTGATTCTTTGTTTTCTAAAGAAATCAAAATTAAATATCTCTCCTCTTACAGATTGTCCGATATCTGAGTAGCTACAGAGTTGCGTTTATTGGAGAATAGAAGAATTCTCAATCTGAATTATTTGTCTCACAAACAAATTTAACTGAATGATAGTTTTCCTTAGGGGTTTTTCGTAGCCAATTATTTCATGTATAGGTGTGTCTGGAAGATGCTGTATTTGTGGAAACAATACCGAAGAAGATTTTCTGATTAAAATTTCATCGATATATTACCTGAAACCCTATGATTATGGGTATATTCGGAAAGTTATGTGGTTTTTGCTCATGAAATATTTATATTTATTATATTCAAAAGAAAATATAAATGAAAAATGACAAATATTAAAAATCTAAGCAAAAATATGTCTTTTACATAAAATTGCATATTTTCATAGAATTAAATTCTTCAAAAATTCCAAAATTTTTCCGAAATATAAAAAATAAGGTAAATTTTCAAGAAAATTATTTTCATTTTCTAATTTTTGAAAAAAATTTGGAAATATAGATCCGTATTTTTCCCAAGTGAGCGGGGTATCTCCAATCCCAGCCCTATCGTCCTCCCAGTGTCAGTTTTCAATATAAAATCCAAATTTTTTTTGAAAATAAAAATTTCGAGAAATTTTTCTGATTTTTTTTCTTTGATTTCAATAATTCAAAATAAATTTGGGAGTAAAAAGACACTATTTAATGAAATTCATATGAGTGAATGTGGATAAATACTCTCAAAACATACAATTTATCTATTTTTTCTTTATATTATCAACTAATTAGTGATAATTTTTTTTGAATCAGATTTTTTTTCATTAAAAACATAATATATAACACAACAATGATGCACACATACGTATCTACACATCAAAATATAAAGCTTGTTTTGGTCTGGGCATCCCAACCCAAAATTCTTTAAAAATTGAATAAAATTGAATACTTGGGGCTGGGATGCCCATCCCAAAACCGAATTGAATTTTTTGAATTAAAGAATATATTTATGTATTTATAATATACATGTGATGTCTATAAAAAATACTAAATTCTAAAAAAAATTCAATTTATTCAAAACGTATACTAAGTGATCACTTCATTAGTAGGATCAGCAATCCTACTAAATGGTGAGAACGCCACTAACTAAAAAAGGAGTCCTTGGAGCTCTTGATCTCTTGTCAGTAGAGTTCATAATGAGGCATGGCATCTACTGATTAGAGATCAGAGCAATCCTACCTTACCTTCAGGAGCTACAAAGCTCCTAATCGTTACGAGAGGGAGTCTTGGAGCTCCTGAAGCTCATCAGCAGAGGCTATTTACCATTTGGGCCTCTTCTGATGAAAGATGCGAAACACGTCTACGAACCAGGAGCTTCAAAGCTTCTAATCCTTACTAAAGGGAGCTTTGGAGCTCCTGAGTCTCCATCAACAGAGTCCCAGATGGTAAATGTCCTTTGCTGATGAAAGATGCGAAACACATCTACGAACCAGGAGCTCCAAAGCTCCTAATCCTTACGAAAGGGAGCTTTGGAGCTCCTGAAACTCCTTTTACTATAAAATATGACAGTTTTCTTCTGAGGTTCTCATCAAATCTAAGACTTCAGAAGAAAACTGTCCTATCAATGTATACTTACACTCTCATGGACTACAAGTGTACAATTTTAAAGCAGAGATTATCCGAGGCCTCTCATCAAATGAGGGACCTCGGATAATCTCTACCTTAAGTAGTCAAATAACTTTTCTCACTATTTAGGAACAAAAGAACAAGAGTTGGAGTACTTTAAGGCAAGATTCTTCCGAAATCTCTCATCGAATGAGAGACTTCGGAAGGACCTTGCCAAATCCTTGAACGCCAATATCCTTGGAACTGAGCTAGAACCAGGGAGAAGTAGCATACTATAGAGCACGATGGTAATCTCGGAAATACTTATATCGCCCCAAGCACAATATTTAAGAAGTCTAACTCATATATACAAGAAGTCAGGCTGAATAGATATTGTGCATATGGTTTGCAGAACTCTCATGATATTTAAAATTCATGTTATCCCAAAAAAGGTGACACTTTGGGTGTATCGTCCATCCCAGGGATGCAAAAATCACATCACCTTGGATCTATATTTGGAAATAAATGAAATCATATTTAGCCCAGTAATGGAAATGTCTAGATGTCAACACTCTTTTTGAACATATATTAAAAGAATTTATTTTTCCATCTTATATTTTAAGGAACTGATAACAAGATCATATTTTATTAACCCATATTGATAAAAATCTAGTAAAACGTATATTTTAAAACGGGTAGATTTATTTTTTGGAAATTTGTTAAAGTTTGACTAAATTCGAAACAGAACAATATTGAATTTAGTTACTCATCTTCTGGGAGATCGAAACTGAAGTACTTTGGAATTTGGTCAGCTTCTTCATCAACCTCTTTTGGTGTTTCGAAGCGGATTTCTTTACGTTTCATATTTTCATCTAATTCTAGAATACCAGCAGAGTTTCCGCATCTTCTGCAGTAATCTGGAGCAGAGAAAATAGTAACAATTTGGTTATTGTGACCGTATTCAAGGCCAGACATAACTAACTGATGGCCACGAGCTGTAAGTTCAAGTCCATTTTCCTTGTTCCATCCAGCTGTAATATCTGGGCCGAATTGGTATCCAGCTTCTCTTGCAGATGGTTGGAAGCCTGGCGTTGGGGTGGGATCACTCCACATTAAGTCGCACATTGGGCCTTCATGTGGGATTTCCCTGAAACGATCGAGTTTCTGAATATCATCGATTGTTTTGATTCTTGGTGAAAGACCAGCATGGACGCATAATATTTTCTCTCCAACAATAGCAGCGAGAGGAAGGAAGTTGAATGTATTTGTATATGTCTGCCAAACATCATCATTTCTATATCTTGCAACAACTTCATCGCGGAAACCAAAGATTTGAGAAATTCCTGCACTTTCATGGTTACCACGGAGAAGGGTAATGTTGTTCGGATACTTCAACTTAAGGCAGAAAAGATAAGAAACTGTTTCAATTGATTGGGAACCTCTATCTACATAATCACCGAGGAACAAGTAGTTTGTCATAGGTACATCTCCACCAATCTTGAAGAGCTCCATCAAATCCTTGAATTGGCCATGGATATCGCCACAGATTGTGATTGGAGGTTGAACTGAAACGACGTTAGGAAGCTTTTCGAACATCGCTTTCGCTTTAATATTAATCCAATTGATCTCTTCAACTGTAGGAGTGATTCCATCCATGATATGCTTCATGATAGAGTCCGCATTTATTGGTGAGCTCATTTCCAAAAGTAATTGAATAGAGTGACGATTATTGTAAAAATCAGAGATAGACAAACTTTCATAATTATATTATACAACGTATTTTAAGACTGTTATCTATGTTTCGGGTTTGTGGGGATACAGATTATTGTAAAAAAATTCAATTAAAATCTGAAATGATTAATGGCAATTTCATTGGTTTTCTTTAGAAAATTTTAATGTACTATAGTATCTGAGACAAATATATTCAACTAAGAATTGATATATCATTCAATTTTGTTATATAATTGAATACAAAGAATTTAAAATCATCTTTTCTCATATATATTAGTCGAAGGATAAAATCTTATCAAAAGTGACAAAATCATCCGATTGAAAATTAGGGATCATTTCTCGATTCACAGTCTTTCTATGTGACATATAAGTTTATTATGTACCCGTAAAATACACACAAAAATACCAAGAATATTATGAATTCTCCTATGATAATTATCTTCATTTTATATGACAAAAGAACTAGACTTATTAAGTGACATATATTGATCCTTAAGACATGGTGTTTCCAACTGCTGTTTCCAACATGCAATCGGTAACATACAAATCTCTAGCGGTGAATGTTGTTCATGAGCCTCCGATTGGGAGCAAAGCCAGCAGAAGAGCCAGAAGAAATAGTAAATGAAACAATGCTTATTGAAGAGCTTAAAAATGAAACAGCTGGAAAAATAGTAAGCATATTTAATTCCATTTTAAATTATGAAACGTATGAATTGCCAGATGATTCAGCATTCATTGACAGTTCTTTAGAACAGATTAAAGAAGATACAAAACAAACATTGTTTGGCGCTTTGACTTCTCTTGCTAATAAAGTTGATAACGGATTCAAAATTAAAAGGTCTTTACAAGAGGAATTGCATAACTCATCTATAGATCTTGGAAATGCAACTCATGCGAGATCAACTCCCACTCCATTTATTCTTCGCTTTTTCAAAAAGCTCAAAAATGAATTTAGAGAATTAGACACTAATATATCAAACGTGCAAAGTAGTCTCCTATCGTTAGATGGCAATAATTCTCTGGATTCGTTAGGTGCGACCCTATTACAAGAACATAGAGCCATTCTTCGATGCAGTTCTAAAGTATCAAACCTGCGACGAAAGTACGAGGAAACTAGAAAGCATATGCTTGACAAATTAAATTTGGATGAAAATAAACTCGAAGAAAAGTTTGAATTCACTAGTCAGGACGATATGTCATATGCAGAGAATATTAAATTACTATATAACCAATATATTTCTGATAAAAACGCGAAATTACAAAAATGGATTGAAGATATCGATCTATTTGGCGAGACCACAGCAACAGTTGTACCAGCTCAGTCTTTTGCCCTTAATAAATTAAATGCTGGTGCAATAAAGCCATCTGTTGCTACTCCAACCTCAAATCGCGTTAGATCTTCTGCACCACCTCCTTCAGGAGCTACTGCACATTAAATTCTTGTTTGTATTATTTATTTATGAAAATTTAATAATTATATTTACTTTTTTTTGTGTTATATCAATTTATATTATCATCGAAAGCATGCGTTTAAAAGCAAGCTGAACAGGCCTTCCAATTCTAAGAGCAAAAAAAAGATGAAAAAAATTTGTATTTTATCACAGAGTTTTTCGTATTTTTTAGCATCAGCTTAGGCTCCCAATCCTCGTTAAACGCAAAATCATATTTTCATGGGATATGCATCAATATTTTCCTTAGTAGTAGGATAGGAAGGGTTGTGTGACTTTTTTTGTTGCATCTATATATAGACGAAGGTATATTTTCACATCTTCTATATATAAATGATATAAAAATTTTTTCTTACGTTTTTTAAGTCATGAATTCGTAAGAAAGCGCGACATTATTAAATAAATTAGTAATAAATATTTATATACTAAACACATTAAAAATTAACACATTAATTTTAAAATAATTTATTTTTTTATCTTTTATAAAAGAAGCTATATATAGATGATGTCAGATATTCCGCGATTAATTAAACATTGTTTAAATCCTGAATGGAATCAATGGAGTCATAATCAAAGACCTCATAAACGAGTAAAAGATTCACTACCATAATGAAATAAAAAAATAAACTTTAAACATTCATGTCTCAGAATCAACATAGAACTTTAAGAAGCTAATGATTATTTGAATTTATGAAATCAATTATTTGATTCATTTTTTCTTCAATCTCTTCTATTCTTTTTGTTAAATCATCTATTTTCATTAATGAGGTGATTCTTGATTGAGGAATAGATTTCAAACTAACCACCCCCTTTATTTTTGAAATTTTGAATCCATTAACTTTAAACATTTTATTCAATTTACACGTTGTCAATTCTTCAAATAATTTTTTATTATTAGCATAATAGTCATTAAATTCTTCAACAGATGAAAAAATTTTTATTTCAGTAATTGGTTTAACAACGTTTATTTTTTGTTGAACATTTTCACTTTCATTTATTTCTTCCTCCTCTGTTTCATTTATTTTTAAAATCGGTTTCATTTATCATTAAATAAAAATTAGAATATAAGTGATGAAATATATTTTTTAATTAATATTAAATCAAAAATGGCGGCAGGATTCTTTAAGAAACTGTGGGATGGAATTAAGAAAGCTGCAGGTTGGGTTCATAAAAATATTATTAAACCCGTTGCAAACTTTTTGGCACCAGTAGCGAAAACGGCAGGAACTATCATAGGTGGAGTATTAGGTACTAAAGCAGGTAATCCGGCGATGGGAGCACAAGTGGGTAACGCAGTTGGTGGAATTGCTGAAGGAATACTTAATAAAATAGGGGGGTAGATAGTGGAAAAATAAATATTATTTTTATCTTAGTATCGGTTGAAGTCTTTGATAAACTTTTTCTCCTTTATTTAATATTTCTCTTATTGGGGCAGCTTTTGGCGTTATTGATTCAGCAACGTCACTAATTGCTTCTTTATTCTTAAATATCCAATTTGCTCCTTTCTTCATTGTTTCCCAAATTTTATGCGCTCCTCTTTTTACTTTATCCCACAGTTTCTTAAATATACCTGCAGCCATAGTTGATTATTTCATCAAAATTAAAAATTCATTTTCATCTTTTAATTTTGATTTTTTATTTATTAATAAATGACGACTAACTATTTGGTGCCAAACACCAAACCGATTAATGGAAATGTGTTTCATTCATTCGAAAAGATAAATGAAATATTCGCAAAGAATGACGGTAGAAGATATTATAGAGAACTTGAAAGTTCATGCTATGACTCTGATGCTCCATATTTTGATGATAAACAAACTCATTTAAGAATTACAAATCCAGCTCATGATGTGAACCAATTAGGTGACACATATATTAAACGCAAAGTTAAAGCAACTCTAGTTTCAAATAAAGCTTTCACATGTGATGCCGCTTTTAAATGCATGCGTTTATTCGTTGGTTACAAATCATCAAATCAAAGCTTTAAACAATTAGAAGTAGAAACTGAAAGAGGTGATGCCGGTTATCTTCAGATGGATTGCGCCCGTGAATCTTTCGCATTTGCAACATATAAACCAAAATCAGAAAGGAAAGTTAAAAAGTTTGTTCATTCGTTATATAATAATGTTCAAAAATATGATAACTCAGTATGTGGTAAATATATTGACCCTTCAGAAGTTTTCAAGAACGCAAATGAAGAAGTTGATGTCACTTTTGATATGATTATTCCGGTAAATGATTTGTTAGCATTTCAGGCGTTCGATGATTATCCTAAATCATTTGGTGAAATCATTCTTAAATATTATGTTTTCAGGGATACTTTAGTATTTTGTCAGGTTGACCCGTTAAGAGTTGCTGATTTACAAAATTACGTTTATGAAAAGATAACTGATGGAAATTATGAAAAGATTATGAATCATGTTTATAAATATGATCGCAAATTCCAACAAATCGGACTTTCTGCCAAATTAATTACAAGCTTAGCCGCTACATCTGCTGACGCAAAAGTTGATAACGTTATTATTTCATGCACAAAGATGGAAGTTTTAGAGGATAAATGCATTACACCAGGATACGGTTTAATTGAAGAATCAGTTAAAGCAATACCACGTTTATTCAGTAAGGAAGATCCATTCATGATTCCAGCTCAACATATTGACGTTCGTTCACTAAATGGAGGTTGCATCACTCCTGAAGGTATTAGCTCAGATTTCTCATACGCTCTTCATAATGTTACAGATGTTGTGTTAACATTTCCGAAGAATGCAATGCAAAGAACAGTTTTAGAAAATCCAATGCTTCGAGGTCTTCAGGTCACTATAGATTCCAGAAACTTCCCCGATCAAGCGATGACCACAGTGGGCGACATATTCTTTACACGTATGCTTCAAGCTTCTGATTTAGATGGAGTGAATGAATGCACAGAAGAATACGAGGACTCATTAACTAGACCACTGAATGATGATAATGGCACGCCATTAACTAGAACATGGAAAGACCAAACTTCATTCTTATGCACTATTCCAGTTCAACGTGATGGAGCGGGTATATTCTTTGATGGATTAGAAACTTTCAACTCACAAGTTACAGTACAAGTGAAAGCTTATCCAATCATTCAGGGTGTAAATGACACTTACTGTTCAAAGGTGACAAATCCTCCTCAGGTTTGGTTTACTAGGACTACATATTGGACATGGACACCGGATGAAGGTTTGAAATATTATCCAACAGGTACACCACCACAGTATAGAAGTTCATATGATGAAATATTGATGAATAGAAATGTTTAAAATTATAAATTTATTTTTGATTAAATGGATTTAAATTCATCCACCCCTTATGAAGAATTAGCAGGAGTATATAATACATACGTAGATGATATGATTAATGAAGCATTGAGTGATAATAGAAATGCTCTATCTAAGGAAAAATTAATGAAAATTCCATATTCTGAATGTTACTTAAATTCAATCACTGCAGCAATTGGTAAACAAAATAAAGGTAAAACATTAACGATATTAAAACAAATTATCATTATTGCTAACACTTCCCCCTATTCACACGTGTTAATTTATATCAACCGTTCAGGTTCACCTTCAGATGATACATTTGAATCTTTAAAGCATTTAATCAAAATTCCAATTATTTATTTATCACAAGAAGAAGCAGAAGATTATTTAAAAAACTTTTTAATGTATAAAGAATTATATAATACAATCAAGAAAAAAGGATTAGAGGATAAAATTATTGATAAACAACGGGATGAATTATTTGAAACACTTTCTATTTCAAATTTTGATAGAGAATTTTTGCATTCACTCATTTTTCTAGATGATGCAGTGAAATCAAAACTAATAACAAATGAGAAATCATATTTTAATCAGTTATTAACTCAATGTCGACACATTCAGTGTTCATTCTTCATGGCTGTTCAATACTTCAAAGCATTAAGCACAAACATTAAATCAAATCTATCAACCCTTTTCATTTTCAGTGGGTTTAGTCGTCAACAGTTGAACGTTATGCTTTATCAAGTGAATTTACCAATGAGCATTAATGAACTTTACACACAATATCAGCAATTAGGTGAACATGGAAAAATAATAGTTGATTTAAATAAAGGAAGTGTTAAATTTGATTAACTTTTTATAATTAATTTTTATTTTTTATTTATAATTAAACATGACAGAAATGGTAAATCTTCTACAGGTTCCATTAAAACAAGGGACAAACAAAAGGGGTGCATATAATAGAACTATGAAAGTTCCTGATGGAATGAAAGAATTAGTTCATATTGTTGCTGGTCTTCAAAAAGATGTTAAACAAATGAGAAACGTTTTAACATTACCAGAAGCTCAAGCATATGCCAAACGTCATGGTCCAAATTGGGAAGCACACGAAGCAGACATTACAGGTCCAAATGGAAAACCTGATGGTATAAATGAAGTTTTCGTTACTGATGGTCAAGGTAATATTAAAGTCATAAATGGTTATAAATTAACTATGTCTGATTATCCTAAACGTAAAGCATATAATGAACGTTATCCTATGCAATTTGATGAAAATGGAAAAGCTGTTAAACAATACATTGGAGAAGGTGAAAATGGTCCAATTAATTCATACCGTCATAATCCATATTCTTATTTCAATGAAGAATTAAATGCTATTGAAGAGGGACCGGATGGATTACCACGATATTCTAACCAGTTTGATGGTCAATATGCAAATATTAGACCTGAAATTTCAGCTAAGAAACTCTTTAAAGTTGCTTTATTCGATCCAGTTTTCGCAAATGTTAAAGATGAACTTAAACATCAATTCCAACCAATTATAGTAGCAAGAATTGCATCAGGTGCTTTATCTCAAGCATTCAAAGATTTAATTAAGAAACCATTATATCAGCAACGAGGTTTAACTTATGATTTAGTTAAGGAATCAGATAAAAGAAAATTTGAGAAATCAAATGATTATAAGAATGCAATTAATGAATATATTCGGTCTATTAATTTCGATGAAAATGCTAAAAATCAACTTCAAGAACAAATACAGGGAATAATAGATTCAAAAGTTCCAGCAAAATAAAAGTTTAAATATATTTTTTTTATTCGATTATAAATGAGAAGACGTTTCACTAGTCAAAAGAACACTAACGCAAAAGCAGAGATTACGGTTGGTTATAACGTAAATGATGATAAATCACGAATTATTCAAAATGTTAAAGTTAATGTTAGCCCCGAATTAACAAGGTCAGCAACTCAACCAAATTTATTAACTCGTGACTTACCGAAGAATGAGGAGAATGAAGAAAACCATGAGAATGGAGACCCAATCATTTTATCTGAACCCGGTAAAGAACCCGTTGAAATTCCCACTTATCCAACATACCCCCCGCCTCTTTCATCAAACATCGAGAACCCATATAAAATAGACATTAATTCTGAATTAATGAAAATTTACCGTGATATAATAATTAATAATTATGATTCAATAATAAATTTAATTGACCAATCCGGTTTAATTATTTTACCTTATGAATCATTAATTCACATTATCGCCATTCTTTGTGATGTTCAAGATTCAGACGTTAAGATTCAATTTTTCATAGATGATGAGGTTTCATGCTGCGGAACAGTTGCAAAAATAAATCCTATAAAGGATATTAGCACAATTAAGATATCAAAGAACGGAACAACAACTGAACTTCATTTAACATATAATGATATTTATAATAAAATAGTTGATGAATATAAAATATCACTTGAAAAATTCTTTGTTAAGGCTATTTAATATTCAAGCATTAACATTATCGAATAATAATCCTTTGAATCATAATCGATAAATAATTGACCTTTCACCAGTTTCTATCGTTTGTTTTATTTCTTTTTGTTCCCCACTATCTGGATCGGTCATTGTAATTGTTTTTGTTATAGTATCAGCTTTATCTTTAACTTCAATCTTTTTTCCATCGGGATATTTAAACCAAAATTCCAAAAATTCGATATTGTCAATCTGTTCATATTTTAATCTATCAATTACATTTTTAATACCATCTGAAAATCTTATGAAATGGTCATTATATGGGTTTGATTGAACTAAATTTGAATGAAGTGAAATATAACCTGTTGATGAATATGACATTGACTCATATTTTCTGAAAACACTAAAATTTATAACATGAATGAATTTCTTATTCGTTGAATTTATGAATTCTTGAGGTAATCTTATTCTAGTTTTATTTATCACTGGAAAATAACGCTTTACCATATTTTTAATCGTAATAAAAATGTCAATTATCAATATTATTTCGAATAATAGCTGTGAATTAAATTTAACAGTTAGCGGAATTTATAATGTTACTCTCGTTTCTGTGAGTGGTAAATTTAATCCCATTCTTTTAGACCCTTCAGATTATATATCATTTATTAAAGATGACCATGAAAAAACGTATGATATGTATATAAATAATGTGATAACGAAATGGGATATTAACATGATTTTAAGTTATTTAAATGAATCATTTATCGTATGGTATGAAGAAAATTTTAAATCAAAACCTGATAAACTTTTTGAACTTGATGAAATAAATAACCTTATTAAATTCCCGCTGAAAATTAAATTTTGTACTCCTCATCTTCGTTCATTGTTGGGAATATTAAATTTTGAAAAAGATGTTGGGGATGTTTTGTATTCTGACACTGGTTCCAATTTCATTTTAATCAAATGTGATAAAGTTAATACCCCAATGAGATTTTCACATCAAACATTAGACCCTAACTCTTACCCATCAATACAAAACATTTTATCCATCAACTTAAACACATTTTCGTTAACATATCCGTTTCAATTATCCGGGAATTCATTTATTCTTCATTCAAAAGATTTATCAAATATTAAATTTAGAATAACTGACCTATTTGATTGTGATTTAAAATTTATGAATGAAATATTATGGCAATTTCAAATAGAAAAAATAGCTGATGAGATAACGGATTAAATATTTATTTTTAAATCATAATAAATGATTAAACAACAGCAACCACAGCAACTTAAGGCGCAAAGCACCCAGGTCCTTCAGACCATTACATACGCCATATATGCATATAATTCAAAGACGGCAGAACAAACGCAAAGGTTGAAATATGGAGATTTGGAGATAGTATTGAAAAATGAACATTTCGAATTCGTTTGCAAAGGTGGTGCAGTGATATCAAATATAAAAGAAATTTTATTTATGAATTCAAAAATTAAAGGAATAACGGATGATATAACATCAATTCCACCAGAAGAACAGAGATATTACGCATTAAATGCATTTCCTAAAGTTTTGAAGATTGGAAGATTTAATTTAAATGAGGAATTCATAGAGGGTTTCCTAAATGACATAATGAAGAAGGCGGATAAAACATATGTTAACGATGAGTTAGAGAAGAAGGCAAATTTGGTTTATGTTGATGAAAAAGATAATGAAATTAAAGAAAGGGTTGAATGGTATCATGAATGGACATCAAAGATTTTAAAAACTAAAGCCGATACAGGATGGGTTTCAGGATGTTTAGACCTTAAAGCGGATAAAACATATGTTAACGATGAGTTAGAGAAGAAGGCGGATAAAACATATGTTAACGAAATATACCAAAGTTTGATAGGAACAAAAAATATTGAAACTATTGTTGGTGACTTTTCTGTCAATGAAGAAAATAAATATTTTAGATGGCAGTTTGTACACTCCTTAAAAAATGGTACACAGTGTAAACTCATTCCGAAAAATAACAATGAAATGTATGTAAGCTATAAAAAGAATGATGGTACACAAGTTAAAGTTCCATTAGACAACAACTGCTACTTAAACTTATATGGAGACGAACAAAAGAAATATTTAAGAGTTTATGAAATGGCAGATATGACATTGCCTGACCCAGCTCCAGCACCATATTATTATGACTATGGAGATGACGAGAGAACACCACGTGTAGATGAACAAAAGCTAACATTATATTTAGATTATTATAGATATAAAAGATATAATGCAATAGAAAAAACGAGAATAGTATATTATTATACAGATGACAGAAATAAATATTATAGTCAAGATTTTACCTACCCTGAAAACATAAGATTATATTATAAAAAATATTCTGACACAAACCAGAAGAAACCAGAAATAGTTGCACTATATTTTAAGTTCAAAAGAGACAATCCTATAATATCTCATATGTTTGATTTAATGAACCCAGTAGGTTCTATTTATACATCTATGGATGCAAGAGGTCCTCAAGTAATGTTTGGTGTTGGTGCATGGGAACAAATAGTTGACAGGTTTTTGTATTGTGCAAACTCTTCAAAGGAAACAGGGGGAAGTAAAACGATTTCAGGTGAAAATTTACCTGCACACAGTCACTACATAGATTTAAGTACATCTCAAGCAGGTTGGCATAAGCATAGATATTGGGATTGGTCAGGAATGACAAAAGGTAAAGGATATGATGTTAAAGACGACGTTAAGTTTGCTATAAATTGTTACTGGAGTGACACTCAGGGAGAAGGAAACCATACACATTTCGTTTCAGGATATACACAAACAACGGGACAAAGTAAAGAATACATGCCACCTTACATGACAGTTTACGCATGGTATAGAGTTCAATGAACGCTCAATGTTTGTGAAACAAACTTTAGAACGGACTGAAAGTCCTGAGCTCCAAAAGAGTGAACGGCATAATTTAAATTTTTATTTTTATCATAAATGACAAAATTAATTAAGCCAACTATTTCTAAATTAATGATACCAATGAAATCATTTCATGGAGTACTTATCCCAGGTTCTTCACAATTAGCCGGGGCAAGTGTTGTGACTCAAGGTGGAACAGTAGTGAATCCATTCAATAATTAATTATTTTTGAAGAACTGAAGGTGTCACCATGTCACCATGTCACCAGGTTATTTAACTTCTCTGAAAAAATGAGACAACATGACATTTTGACAACAACACAGGAGGAAGGCAGTTATGAATTATTTTTGAAGAACTGAAGGTGTCACCATGTCACCATGTCACCAGGTTATTTAACTTCTCTGAAAAAATGAGACAACATGACATTTTGACAACAACACAGGAGGAAGGCAGTTATGAATTATTTTTGAAGAACTGAAGGTGTCACCATGTCACCATGTCACCAGGTTATTTAACTTCTCTGAAAAAATGAGACAACATGACATTTTGACAACAACACAGGAGGATTAATGCAAAAATAAATTCCAATCATACTTTATAAAGCATCATTTACAGGTATTTCATCGTCAGTAAATGAATCCTCATTATCGTTTGGTTCAACCTGTTTCTATAATCCTTTCATTTCTTCTTTCAAAACATAACACCATGTTTGTTTATCGTCTATTCTTCTCTGTTTCCTATCACATTTATCCTTAATGCTCATTTGGAAATTCTTGTCTTTCATGTCTGATGGTTTGCAGAATAGAGCATTTTTACATATCATACCTGCACACAATTCATCATAATGTGTATTTATCCATACATCTAAAGGATTTGTTGATAATTCTATTAAATCTTGTTTGGCTTCAGTCATCGGTATGATTCGTACATTAAATGATGAAAGGTCGTAATTGATAAAATATGTTAAAAGGTTATCATAAAATTCCTTTGTGCATGAATCCATTAAATTCTTGAAGTAATCAAATTGACCCTTAAATTTACCATTAACTCTTAAAACTACATATCTTCTGTCTCCAACTTCAATTTTGACAGGGTAGACGTTATTAGTTACGAAAATGAAGTTTGCAACGTTCTGAGCAGTTCTTCTGGGTTGATTCTTTTCATTAATTCTAATCTCATTATCCGTAATAATTGATTTCAAAGCGTTGAAGTTTGCAAGTCTGTCTTCACCAACATTCTTGAGTTCATTAAGTACAAGAAACATTTTATTTTCAACAACCGAATTGAAATTACCCGTTAGCTCACCTATTTCGGTAATGTTTTTACATGAATAACCAGCGAGAAGTTCAGAAATAATGTCCGTGAATCTGTTTTTACCTGTTCCCTGAAGTCCTTTCAAAATAATTGCTGTTTCATTCTTGATTCCAGGATGTTGAATCATTGATGCAATCCAGCCGAGTAGGTATTTATACACTTCATCATTATTATCGCATATGGCTTCTTTAATGAAATCCATAAACATCTCAATTTTTGAGTAATCAGGCTTTTCGAGAATGTTGTATTTATAACCCTGAAACGTTGAGAAAACATCTGGAGAATCAGATTTAAAGCAAACACCCTTAACGGTTAATGAAGACAATTGATTTAATAGTACGTCCCATGCTGTTATTGTTTTACCTTCTTCTTTAAATAATTTAATCATTTTGAGTGACTCTTTCATGTTTGACTGAAGAACAAATGATATTTGATTCATTTTATCATGAATATTATAGTCCTTTTGAATGAAATATTTATTTCCACAATCTACAAAACGGATTACACGTGATAAATCCTCAATTACTTCAGAACTGTTTTTATACTGATGATTTTCAGCCCTGCGTCTAATATCTGTTATCAAAAACGAGTCATCAAGTTTGATATCAAATGTTATTTTTGGCTTACGTAATAAAGGTAAAACGTATTCATCATAATATTCATTTTGGTATAGTTTTAGAATCTTCACTAAAACAAATGGAGAAGTCATTAAATGTGCATATCTACCACGTGCTTTTTCAAAATTACTTTTAGCATTTTCAGTTAAATTGCAGAAGTTATAAACGTTATCGTATGCTTCATTAATTAAATGATTAGGTAACGAATTAATTGCTTGAAACAGTGTGAATAATGTTATTTCTTTTTCTAAATTCATGTTTCCACCGTCATTATGTACTTCAAAATCACAGATGCCATCAACTATGCTTTGGGCAAGTTTATCGTCAATGTTTACATCTTTGTTTTCATTCATTATACTCTTTATTTCTTCGTTCTTCTGTTCAACTCTTACCTTAATATTCAAATCATTTAATATATCATTCACTGTTCTGGTTAATGTTGAATCGTAACTTCCACGAATGAATGAGTATGTATTGATTGGTTCTGATGCATTCTTGCGAACTCTTGAATCAGCCATAACCACTAAAGAACGCTTTGATTCATCCATAGAAGTCATTATATCAATATCATAATCATTGCAGGAATAACATTTAATCATTCTGTTCGAGGTTGAATAGAAGAAATTAGTGTTGCAATAAATGTGAAGACCTCCTGAAGCGGTTTTAACAATAACATCTTTATCCGAAAGTTTTGATAAAATATCTTTTCTAACTGTTTCTTTAAGTTCATCATTGTACGATTTATTGATATCAACATCTATAATCGTTAAATTTGAAATTTTATTTACTAATAAAGCCATACCAGTTTTCCTTCCTCTTCCTCCATCATGTTTGAGGTAGTTATGTAAATCAATCTTGTTTTCACCAATTCTTTCGTTGAGGGTTTTAGTTTCTGCCACAACTAATTCCTCAGCTAATGAATCAATAACTTTTTCATCAGAAACGATAAAGTTGCTGTTGTTGTTTGTTGCTGTCATTTATATAGGAATAAAAAAAAATAAAAATAATTTTAAAACTAACTTTATTTTTGGACTGCATCATATTTCCTGTGTTGTTGTCTAAATGTCATGTTGTCTCATTTTTTCAGAGAAGTTAAATAACCTGGTGACATGGTGACATGGTGACACCTTCAGTTCTTCAAAAATAATTCATAACTGCCTTCCTCCTGTGTTGTTGTCAAAATGTCATGTTGTCTCATTTTTTCAGAGAAGTTAAATAACCTGGTGACATGGTGACATGGTGACACCTTCAGTTCTTCAAAAATAATTAATTATTGAATAACCTGAAACCATTAACGTAAACATTATTTTTGCTGAATTCAGCAACAAATTTCATGAATTTCATTAGTTAGAAAAATAACGCTAATTTTTTCTAAGAAAATTTTTTATTTTGTATGTAAAGACAGTAATGACAAACATTGAGTTTGAAACAGTTAGAAAGATTGACAATGACACCAAAGAGGTTAGAATAGGTGATTTAAACGTAAGATACTCAAAGAATTACAACAAATATTCTTTGTCAGACATTATAACACCATCCGGAAAGAAAACAAAGGACTGGGTTAGAATTGCTTCAACTCAGAAAATTTTGACAAGAAATCCTGAGCTTATGATATCAGTAGCATTTCATGGAACAAGAGCATATCTTATAGACAAAAGTCTTATACCAATAGTTTTGTTATGGTTAGACCCAGTTGTTGGATATAACTTCATAACTTATGGTTCATTCGACTCAGAACGTTGCAGTGAAGGCTTACTTTACATCGTTCAGAAACCGAAGGACTTCAATACAAAAAGATATAAGATAGGAAGAACATATAATATAACTCAAAGATATGACAGTACAGTCAATAGAGTCAAGGTTGTGTTCGTTAATGATATGAGAGCTGCTGAAACAGAACTGCTTGAAGTTTTTGAGAAAATGTATGGTGCTCCCATGAAAGGTAAAGAAACGTTTGAAGTAGATGAGATAGATAAAGCTATAAAATTATTTGACGAAGTTGCTGAAAAATACATGTAAAGCGTTTATTTTTGGTCTTTTGTGAAAGTCAGAAAAAATAAAGTTAGTTTTATTTTGTATGAAATGACAGTAATGTCAACATCAGAGAACACAACAACTGCTATCGTTCATGAAGCCATAAATGAAGAATACGAGTACATACAATATAACAAACAACTTCGCCTCATTCGTTCGGTCAAAGATGACATGTACCAAATGCAAAGTATAATGATTGCTTCCCTCGGAAAACCGAGAGAAGAGATTCCGTATGAAAATTCATGAGGGTAGAAATGAGGTGAGAAAAGAGGTTAGATCTACCCTTCTACCCTAAAATATATTTTGGGTCATTTACACTCATTACGATGAAGAAATCATGACAAATCATATACGATGAAGAAATCATGACAAAACATATACGTTCATGTTTGACATAGAGTTTACGATAAAATCATGACAAAACATTTACGATAAAATTTATTTCCAGGAATGTTGTCAAAATGTCATGTTGTCTCATTTTTTCAGAGAAGTTAAATAACCTGGTGACATGGTAACATGGTGACACCTTCAGTTCTTCAAAAATAATTCATAACTGAATAACCTGAAAACCATTAACGATAAAATAACTGATAACAAAATTTTATTTTTATATAAATGGATACCCCAACAAGCTCTTTACACGAATCATAACAAGGGAGGAAATGATAAAAATGATGCGAGAACTTGCTAAAAATAACAAACCACTAAAACTGAGAAAATGTGGTTATGCAGTAATGATGGAAAGAGAGATGTTGTCAAAGAAAAATAAAAATTAAATTTGGATAGAGTTTAAAAATTCATCTTTATTAAATTCATCTCTTCCAATCAATTTATTTATTCTATTAAATTCTTTTATTTTTGCTTCACTCAGTTTAATGATTGAACGATAAGTTTCTAATTTTTCGATTATTTCTTTCCTCTCTTCATCGTTTTCAACCCCACCACATTGCGGCTTCTTTTTGCAATAGCATATTTTTGATTTAATTCTGTTTAGTTTCTTTTTATATTCATCGTCTGGACTCTTGGCTGCTTCGTTGTCACTCATTTCTTACGAAATAAAAAAATTAAATATATTTAAATATAATGGAGTAAAAAATAAATCGGAATTTCTATTAATTTATTGTCAACTTCAACTAATGCATTGCCGTTAATATATCTAACAAATTCAGCTATTGTGTCAAATCTTCGTCTTCTTTTTGTCATTGATTTATTAGTTTTTCCATAATCGAGATGAATCAAAACTTTATCCCCTTTTTAAAATTCATGAGCCCCGAATTAATTTGTTCATGTTTAACATCATTCAACCTTTCCATTTGCTTTCTAATATATTCCATTCTTTTGAAATATCATTTTTCATTTCCACTGGTTTCATGTTTATAGTTCTATGCCATGTATTATTGTAATAAATATACTAACTGTTGTATGATGGAGTCATGATTTCCATCCCAGTATATCTGACCGTTAACCCCTAACGCATCTCTAAGAGTTCTCATTACCGCATCAACTATTTTATTATGAAACGTATATGGAGAAGATGAGAAGTAAAAATTAATTTGTGGGAAATAATGAATCATAGTTGCCTGAAATCCTTTATCACTATCACCCCTGATATTATCTACTCTTTCATGATCTAGTAAGTATTGAATAGCTCTTCTTGTTTCCTGTTCTGTTTTCCCTTTCACTGGAATGCAATATAAATATCTAGTGTTAATGTTAATGGCAAATAAATAAGTAACGTTTCCTTTTGAATATTCCAGATGATCGATTTCGTATGAATATGGATATAGTGCAAATGAAGGGCGACTAAATTTTTCCTTTAACGGTTGAATTTTCGGGTCAGTTGGTTTATTTAATATCTTGAAACCCTTTTTAAAATCTTTTTGCTTCTTTAATGTTTGAAATGGATATAATAAAGTGAATGATGAAGGATTAACTGAAGGAGGAGGCGGTTTTGGTATTGCAGGTACTGTCGTTGGAGGTTTTGGTGTTGCAGGTACTGTCGTTGGAGGTTTTGGTGTTGCAAGTGGTTTAATTTTATCTGCTTTGATTTTGGAATTCATTCCCCCCTTCATTAATTCTGGATGTATTCTATTCATTTGTTTTAAATATGCTGTATATAAAGGTTTGATATACTTTCCCGCTTCGAGTTTATGTTGAAGGATGAATTCCAAAAGTTGATCTTCATTTAAAAGTCGGGCTGAATATGGTTTAACTAATGAATCATAAATTAAAGCTTGTGCATCATTTATGGTCTGAAGGACTGGGCGTTTTGTTCCTTTTGTTTTTGCGGCTCAGGATTATATAAATTATATAATTCATCAATATCTTCTTCTGTTAATACTTTATTTTTGAAATCTTTCAAGTTTAAGTTGTGATTTAGTTTTTCCCTTTGATATTCATTATTTTTAATTTTGTCTTTAATTTCAGAAATTATTCTATCATGATATTTCAAAAATTCATTATCATAATATGAATAATAATATTCCATATCATCACCCGTTATATTGTTATCATAGTCTTGGAGATATGCTTTTAAATCATAATAACTAAGAAAATTTTGATTAAATATTAAATTATCAATTAAATTTTTTAAATCTGTGTTATTCATTTATATAAAAATAAAATAAATGTTTAAGGGTGCCCACCTCTTTGATCAAGAATCAAAACCATCATTAACGGTTCCTTTTGTCTCTTCTGTGGCATTTCATTAAAAATAAATTATTCAAAATTGTATTAAATAAATGGCATACAACATCCATTTTCACAACATACAGCCTTAGTGTGTGCTCCTGTTAATGCAGTCTTACCAATTGTTAAGCGAGTCATTGACCCATTTTTAAGTTGTAAATTAATATTCTGACCATCAAATATCACTTTATCATTTATTATATCCAAATATTTTTTAGGTGTTAATTGCTTATTTTGGCTTAAACTAACACCTTTCATTTTTTGTGCAATCTTTTTAAAATCACTTCCATCAATTGAACCGTTGAATGATGTATAACACTTAGGGCATAAAGCAACCATGTTATCACCTTGTTTCTCAATTGCTAAACCCAATAACTTCTTCTCATGTGCTTTTTCTTCAGCTTTATTCTTTAATTTAGGTTTAAATTTCTCATCAAAACAAAAGAAATCAAAAGGTGCGAATTTGAAAATGTTTTTATCACAAAATTTTTTATCGGTAACAATTGCTTGAAATGCTTGAGTGTTAGGAAGATTTGGGTCGCCAGCAATAGCCCAATAAGATGAATCAGTATCACCTTCAATGAAATGAAAACGATTAACATCCATGCATTTATACATAAAATCATAAATGAAAACCAAATACCAGTATTTAGCATTATCTAAAGTGAAGAATGCCTCTTGTAAACATGTATCACATCTATAAAATCTATCTTTAAGCATCACTTGATATGTATCCTCTCCTATTTCTCTTATGTTTTTAAACTTATTTGACATACATGCAACGCGTGACTTCTGTGCATTCATTATTTTAGTCTTTGCGTAATTTTGTGTATTCATTGCATCGTAACCATATGATCCATTAAGCGAAATCTTGCAAAATAAACTTTTTCCTTTATTTCCTTCTAATTCAGCCTTTTGTCTTTCGTTCATAAATTTGTTCGCAAATTCATTAAAACAAGTGTTTTTAGTAAATGTTAAAATTGATTGAATGTCATCAATGATAAAATGAAATCTGTCTATTAGATACCAAAGATAATAAGAAGAAAATGGTTGATATTGGTTGTGTGTTGATGCTAACTGAGTTAATTTTCTCTGTTTCTGGTCAACTGGTAAATTGTTTGATTTCATGTAATTATACATAAAACTGCCAATTGTTTTTTCATCTGTGATAATATCTAAGTTTCTTATTATCGGTAAAAAGTTTATGTAATCATTAATGTATTTTTCATCAATGTGACCCTTTACTTCAGCCACGAATAAAGTATTTTTCTTCTTAATTATTCCCAGTGCTTTTGCTTTCTTTGTTGCTGTATCACAAATGATAACACCATTCAATCTTCCCGGCATATACATTTTATGGTCAGTATATTGAATGAAATCATGAGGATTAGATGAAAATGATGAAGGATATAATGAATTAAAGTCAACTCCAACGAAATGAGTCATAATGTTGGTGTGTCCTCATTTGATACAGTTTTAGTTTCTGGACTATATGAAAGTTTATTAATGTGCGTGATTCCTTTAAGATTACTCTATGTTGAACATTTGATAAACCACCAGTAATTCCATTACGGAGAATGTGATAAGCTTCAACTGAATCTAAAGTCATTGGTAAATTATTTTTTAATGCATAATTTCTTAAATTGATTCTTAAACGTTGAACATCTTCATCTTTATTTGATTTTACGACATTGCAATAACAACACATTAACTGACAATTTTCTTTGGTATGTGGTTTTTCATTATCGATTCTATCCAATGTTGGTTTATTTGCATATGTAAACGCTTTACCACACATTTTGCATTTAGATGAAAGGATTAAATCGTGATAGTATTGAAAATCATCCATTGAAACATTATTTTTAGTATCCCTTTCTGCTTTTTCATCTTGTTTCTTATATGATTCAATTTTATATTTCCAATACTTTTTCGTTAATTCAAAACTTGATTCTATCTCTTCCTCAGGATATTTTTCATTAGGATTAAAGTCTTTATATGCTAAAGCGTAACGAATCATTGAAGCATTCGATGATAAAGAAAGATTATGAAGCATGTCAATTTTATAAACAAATGTTTCTTCAATAATTTTATCAATTGGGTCAATCATAATTTCAACATCTTTATTGCAATAATGAATAAAATATTCTAATCTATTCTTAAAATTTTTAGCATCATTGAGATATATTTGATAATCACTATCTGATATAGTTTCTTGAGTTAATGCTGAATAAAATGAATCTTTCGTGAATGGTTCCTCTTTATATAATTCTTCTTCGTAATTTTCCCATGTGATGAATTGATAAGGGAAAAAGGATTTAACACGTGATTTATTGTTTCCGAAATCTTGAGTGAATTGGTCTAATGTTCCACCCGCTATATAATTTCTGATGTCAATAAATCTCAATTCATATGGAACGTTTGTTTTCTTTACAATGATTTGCTTAAATTGTGAAGATGAACCCAGCATTGATTTTATTTTCCATTTTGCAGTGTTTAAATCACGAAGAATTAAATTTAAATCAAACTTTCCCGAATTAAAACCTATGATATTCACTTTATTGAATTCCTCATCTAGAAGTTCTTTAAATGCTTCCTTCTGTTTTTCATTTAATGTTGCGACTTCATTAATTCTTCATATTGTTTCAATATTTGATTAGCAACTAATGAACATGTTGAAAATAAAAACTCAATCCAATCAGAAATAAAAGAATCACTCGAAGTTAAGCAAAAAATTCCTCGTATATGTTTTATCATTTAATTTAACCGTTGATGATACCATGAATGGTTTTTAAGTAAGCGTTCAAAGTTGCACATCAGAAAGTTGTAATTCTTCTTTAGTCTCTAATGTTTCAAAGTCAAAAGTAATAATAATATCTTGTCGGTTGATAATATTCTGCAAATTATGAGCTAATAACCACTGATATATCTTCTGTTTCGTAATATGTGGTGCATATGGTTGCTGGGTCTTTTGCAATGAGTCTTGAATTAATCTTCCATTATTTTCTTTACATTTTCACAATGCTTTAAAAATCTTCTTTGGTTTTTCCTTTCTGGATCATCACGGATTAGAATAAATTCTTCTTTAACAATATGGACAAACTTTAGCGGTGAGTGCTTCACGTCTGTTATTCTGTCAGCGTGAAGTTTTTCCACATGGACTCTGTGTTAATAAAATATTTACTGTTTCAAATTCTGGATCTATCATTATTGATTCCACTAATGGAAAGTCTACCTTATTATGTCCACGTCTTCTGGTTGAGGATCACAATAATAGAAATCAATATTAACATTTAACATTCTCGCTAATCTCTCACTTTCTGATGAAATATCAAACCCTTCATATGCATCTATTGCTTCATTTAAATAGCTTCTACGAGTTTTAGGATTAACACCATCAGGAATGTTATAGAAGCGTTTAAATAACCTTCTACCTTCTGCTCTAATTTGATTATCATTCATTTTAGCTGTTCCGTTTTTGTTCATTTATGTAAGAATAAAAAAAAATTAAAAAATAAATAAAAATAAAGTTTATTTTTTAAAGCCCATAAAATGAATTAAGAACACATAAATTTTTATCATCTGCGACGTGACGAATACATTTTAATTTACTCAAGAATGCGTACCCTGATACATTAAATCTAATTCCTGTCTTATTTAATTTCACAACTTTGAAAAGGAATGTATGAATAGCTATAAAATGATGAGAAGATGTTTTATGGGTTGCTTCCATTTTTTCTGAAATAAATGAATAAATATAATGTTTATAAGTTTTCATATCTTTTATATTCTTAATAACGAATGGTATAGACCTTTCAACTTCATCTTCCTTCGGTGCTGTTCTTTCATATGAAACATTATTGGTATCTTCAATAATGAAACCACAATCACACAAAATTTTATAGGTTCCAATGGTTTCTTTTGATATTTTATCTAATAAATCAAAAACTTTATCAACACCTGTGCATTTATTTAAATAATAATTTGTGTAAATATCATGATCTTCTTTCTTAATCGTATTAGTTGCATATGTCACGTTTTTAAGAGCTTTTTTGAATTTCTCAGAATCGAGAGGGGGTGAAAGTAAGATACAAGGGTATTTTTCATTATCAATAAATTGTAACTTATGTTTACGAATAAATTTAGTACCTTCTTCTGAAAGTGTTTCATCTATTTCGCCATCTAATAAATTTTGTGTTGATTCTGAGACATAATTTTATATCTTTCTTCATGAGATTTCTGAACTGCTGATTCTGAAGCTGGGATATTCATTAAACCCTCTACTTCATTTTCATTATATTTTTCAACTTCTCTTAATTCCTTAATTTTTTTTCATCTATTTCATCTCTTATTTTTTCCAGTCTTTCAATTTCATCATATTCATCATCTTTAATCCGTTCTTCATAATATTCAGGGAAAACATCAGGTTCTTTAGGTTTTTCTTCTTTAGATGTGGGATATAAGAAATTTATAACATCATCTTTATTCATTTTTCCATCATAATCAAACTCATTTAAAAACTCCGCGAATTTTTGACAATTTCTAAAATAATATTTATCAACCTCATAACCCGCCTCCTCTAATATATCCTTTATTTCCTCATTTGTGAATCCCAATTTTTTAACGTCGTTAGTCTTGACGCTCATTTCATACAAAATAAAAATAAATTATTCAAAATTCTGAGACATGAATGTTTAAAGTTTATTTTTTTATTTCATTATGGTAGTGAATCTTTTACTCGTTTATGAGGTCTTTGATTATGACTCCATTGATTCCATTCAGGATTTAAACAATGTTTAATTAATCGCGGAATATCTGACATCATCTATATATAGCTTCTTTTATAAAAGATAAAAAAATAAATTATTTTAAAATTAATGTGAGTAGTATATGTATATGGGTTGTGTGACTTTTTTTGTAATCGTAAGAATTCTCACATAATTGAATGATTTTTGAACATACTTCTGAATAGCAGATTTTAAAAATTTATGAATAATTTATAAAAAGTTTTTATTCCTACAATTCCTATATTACCATTAATAAAAAGAATATATTTTTGCATAGATTCCAAATATGGTGTCAATTTTATATTTTAATTTTTATTTAATGTTAAATGAAGCCAATTTTAAAAATAAATGAAACAGAGGAGGAAGAAATTAATGAAAGTAAAGATGATAAAAAGAAAGAGATTGAAAAGCAATTCAATGAATGCCTTTTAAATACATATGCGCACATTATAAGACATAAAATGAAATTAATTCCTTATTAATCAAAAATATTTTTTATCTTTTATTTTATAATAAATGAGTATAACAACTAATTCATTGAAATCTTTAAAGTTCACTAATTCAGAATTAGAAAATATTTTAGAAAATTTTGGAGACGGTTCTTATCCAACATATATGCAGAATGTGAAAGAGTTTTCCAGATTGTTGAATGAATTTAAATATAACGGACCAATTACTAAAAAGGCTATAATGAGATATTTATATCCCAAAAAAGTTGAAAAACAGGAGAATATTCCTCTTTATGGTCCAGAGGACCTGGGCTCAGAGAGCCTTGAAACACCTCCTGAATATTTTGAAGAACGAATTAAACAAGATGAATATTATAACGATGAGATTGAGAAATTGGAACAATTAAGAAATGAAATAGATGAAAAAATTAAGGAATTGAGAAATGCTGAGAATGAAGTAGAGGGTTTAATGAATATCCCAGCTTCAGAATCAGAAGTTCAAAAATCACATGAGGAAAGATATAAAAATTACTTTTTGGAATCAACACAAAATTTATTAGATGGTGATATTGACGAAACACTTTCAGAAGAAGGCACAAAATTTATTCATAAACATAAGTTACAATTTATTGACGATGGAGATTATCCATGTATATTACTTTCACCTCCTCTTGATTCTGAAAAATTCAAAAAAGCACTGAAAAACGTGACATATGCAACAAATACGATTAAGAAAGAAGACCATGATATTTACACAAATTATTATTTAAATAAATGTACAGGTGTTGATAAAGTTTTTGATTTGTTAGATAAAATATCAAAAGAAACAATTGGTACATATAAAATTTTATGTGATTGTGGTTTCATTGTTGAAGATACCGTTGATGTTTCATATGAAAGAACAGCTCCGAAGGAAGACGAAGTGGAAAGATCTATTCCATTCGTTATTAAGAACATAAAAGATATGAAAACTTATAAACATTATATTTATTCATTTATTTCAGAAAAAATGGAAGCAACACATAAATCATCTCGTCATCATTTCATAGCTATTCACACATTCCTTTTCAAAGTTGTGAAATTAAATAAGACAGGAATTAGATTTAATGTATCAGGTACACATTCTTGAGTAAATTAAAATGTATTCGTCACGTCGCAGATGATAAAAATTTATGTGTTCTTAATTCATTTTATGGACTTTAGCCCTGGACTCTCTGAGTCTCAGACTTTAAAAAAATAAACTTTATTTTTATTTTTTTAATTTTTATTCTTACATAAATGAACAAAAATGGAACAGCTAAAATGAATGATAATCAAATTAGAGCAGAAGGTAGAAGGTTATTTAAACGCTTCTATAACATTCCTGATGGTGTTAATCCTAAAACTCGTAGAAGTTATTTAAATGAAGCAATAGATTCATATGAAGGGTTTGACATTTCATCAGAAAGTGAGAGATTAGCAAGAATGTTAAACGTTAATATTGATTTTTATTATTGTGATCCTCAACCAGAAGACGTAGACATAAATAAGGTAGACTTTCCATTAGTGGAATCAATAATGATAGATCCAGAATTTGAAACAGTAAATATTTTATTAACACAGAGTCCATGTGGAAAACTTCACGCTGACAGAATAACAGACGTTGAAGCACTCACCGGCTATAGAGTTTGTCCATATTGTAAAGAAGAAGTATATTCTATCCGTGATGACCCAGAAAGGAAAAACCAAAAAAGATTTTTAAAACATTGTGAGAAATGTAAAGAAAATAATGGAAGATTAATTCAAGACGTTCAATTGCAAAACACACAACAACCATATGCACCACATATTACGAAACAGAAGATATATCAGTGGTTATTAGCTCACAATTTGCAGGAATATTATCAACCGACAAGATATTATATTACTTTTGACTTTGAAACATTAGAGACTAAAGAAGAACTTCTACTTTCTGAGTGTGCAACTTTGAACGCTTACTTAAAACCATTCATGGTATCATCAACGGTTAAATTAAACGATAAAACGTATACGAGGAATTTTTGCTTAACATCAAGTGATTCATTCATCTCTGATTGGATTGAGTTTTTATTTTCAACCTGTTCATTAGTTGCTAAATCAAATATTGAACAATATGAAGAATTATTGAAGTCGCATACATTAAATGAAAAACAGAAGGAAGCATTTAAAGAACTTCTAGATGAGGAATTCAATAAAGTGAATATCATAGGTTTTAATTCGGGAAAGTTTGATTTAAATTTAATTCTTCGTGATTTAAACACTGCAAAATGGAAAATAAAATCAATGCTGGGTTCATCTTCACAATTTAAGCAAATCATTGTAAAGAAAACAAACGTTCCATATGAATTGAGATTTATTGACATCAGAAATTATATAGCGGGTGGAACATTAGACCAATTCACTCAAGATTTCGGAAACAATAAGTCACGTGTTAAATCCTTTTTCCCTTATCAATTCATCACATGGGAGAATTACGAAGAAGAATTATATAAAGAGGAACCATTCACTCAAGATTCATTTTATTCAGCATTAACTCAAGAAACTATATCCGATTCAGATTATCAAATATATCTCAATGATGCTAAAAACTTTAAGAATAGATTAGAATATTTTATTCATTATTGCAATAAAGACGTTGAAATTATGATTGACCCAATTGATAAAATTATCGAAGAAACATTTGTTTATAAAATTGACATGCTCCATAATCTTTCATTATCATCGAATGCTTCAATGATTCGTTACGCTTTAGCATATAAAGACTTTAATCCTAATGAAACATATCCAGAAGAAGAAAATGTGAAATCAAGTTTTGAATTAACGAAAAAGTATTGGAAATATAAAATTGAATCATATAAGAAACAAGATGAAAAGGCGAAAAGAGATACTAAAAATAATGTTTCAATGGATGATTTTCAATACTATCACGATTTAATCCTTTCATCTAAATGCAAAATGTGTGGTAAAGCGTTTACATATGCAAATAAACCAACATTGGATAGAATAGATAATGAAAAACCACATACTAAAGAAAATTGTCAGTTAATGTGTTGTTATTGCAATGTCGTAAAATCAAATAAAGATGAAGATGTTCAACGTTAAGAATCAATTTAAGAAATTATGCATTAAAAAATAATTTACCAATGACTTTAGATTCAGTTGAAGCTTATCACATTCTCCGTAATGGAATTACTGGTGGTCTATCAAATGTTCAACACCGTGTTAATCTTAAAGGAATCACGCACATTAATAAACTTTCATATAATCCAGAAACTAAAACTGTATCAAATGAGGACACCACATCATGACTCATTTCGTTGGAGTTGACTTTAATTCATTATATCCTTCATCATTTTCATCTAATCCTCATGATTTCATTCAATATACTGACCATAAAATGTATATGCCGGGAAGATTGAATGGTGTTATCATTTGTGATACAGCAACAAAGAAAGCAAAAGCACTGGGAATAATTAAGAAGAAAAATACTTTATTCGTGGCTGAAGTAAAGGGTCACATTGATGAAAAATACATTAATGATTACATAAACTTTTTACCGATAATAAGAAACTTAGATATTATCACAGATGAAAAAACAATTGGCAGTTTTATGTATAATTACATGAAATCAAACAATCTACCAGTTGACCAGAAACAGAGGAAATTAACTCAGTTAGCATCAACACACAACCAATATCAACCATTTTCTTCTTATTATCTTTGGTATCTAATAGACAGATTTCATTTTATCATCGATGATATTCAATCAATTTTAACATTTACTAAAAACACTTGTTTTAATGAATTTGCGAACAAATTTATGAACGAAAGACAAAAGGCTGAATTAGAAGGAAATAAAGGAAAAAGTTTATTTTGCAAAATTTCACTTAATGGATCATATGGTTACGATGCAATGAATGAATACACAAAATTACGCAAAGACTAAATAATAATGCACAGAAGTCACGCGTTGCATGTATGTCAAATAAGTTTAAAAACATAAGAGAAATAGGTGAGGATACATATCAACTGATGCTCAAAGATAGATTTTATAGATGTGAAACATGTTTACAAGAGGCATTTTTTACTTTAGATAATGCTAAATACTGGTATTTGGTTTTCATTTATGATTTTATGTATAAATGCATGAATCTTAATCGTTTTCATTTCATTGAAGGTGATACTGATTCATCATATTGGGCTATTGCTGGCGACCCAAGTCTTCCTAACACTCAAGCATTTCAGGCAATTGTTACCGATAAACAATTTTATGATAAAAACATTTTCAAATTCGCACCATTTGATTTCTTCTGTTTTGATGAGAAATTTAAACCTAAATTAAAGAATAAAGCTGAAGAAAAAGCACATGAGAAGAAGTTATTGGGTTTAGCAATTGAGAAACAAGGTGATAACATGGTTGCTTTATGTCCTAAGTGTTATACATCATTCAACGGAATGATTGGTGAAGACTCCTTCAAAAAGATAGCACAAAAAATGAAAGGTGTTAGTTTACGACAAAATAAGCAATTAACACCAAAAAATTATTTGGATATAATAAATGATAAAGTCATTTTCGATGGTCAAAATATTAATTTACAACTTAAAAATGGGTCAATGACTCGCTTAACAATTGGTAAGACTGCATTAACAGGAGCACACACTAAGGCTGTATGTTGTGAAAATGGATGTTGTATGCCATTTATTTAATGAAATGCCA
Source organism: Trichomonas vaginalis G3 (assembly GCF_026262505.1). Classification (NCBI taxonomy): domain Eukaryota; phylum Parabasalia; order Trichomonadida; family Trichomonadidae; genus Trichomonas; species Trichomonas vaginalis. The sequence goes on along the minus strand of NC_067206.1, from coordinate 24,949,423 downwards.
CAGAAGAGACAAAAGGAACCGTTAATGATGGCTTTGATACTATGATTCAAAGAGGTGGGCACCCTTAAACATTTATTTTATTTTTATATAAATGGATAACACAGATTTAAAAAATTTAATTGCTGATTTAGTACTTAATCAAAAATTTCTTAGTTATTACGATTTAAAATCATATCTCCAAAAACATAATAACAATATAACGGGTGATGATATGGAATATTATTATCCATATTATAAAAATGAAATTTTGAAATATCATAATAAAATAATTTCTGAAATTAAAGACAAAATTAAAAATAATGAATATTCAAAGGGAAAAACGAAATCACAACTTAAACAGTTGAAAGATTTCAAAAATAAAGTATTAACAGAAGAAGATATTGATGAATTATATAAATTATATAATCCTGAGCCACAAAAACCAAAGGAACAAAAACAAAAGGTGCAAAACACCCAGGTTCAGCAGCTCATAAATGATGCACAAGCTTTAATTTATGATTCATTAGTTAAACCATATTCAGCCCGACTTTTAAATGAAGATCAACTTTTGGAATTCATCCTTCAACATAAACTCGAAGCGGGAAAGTATATCAAACCTTTATATACAGCATATTTAAAACAAATGAATAGAATACATCCAGAATTAATGAAGGGGGGAATGAAATCCAAAATCAAAGCAGATAAAATTAAACCACTTGCAACACCAAAACCCCCAACAGTAGTACCTCCTCCTCCTTCAGTTAATCCTTCATCATTCACTTTATTATATCCATTTCAAACATTTAAGAAGCAAAAAGATTTTAAAAAGGGTTTCAAGATATTAAATAAACCAATTGACCCGAAAATTCAACCGTTAAAGGAAAAATTTAGTCGCCCTTCATTTGCACCTTCACCTTATTCATACGAAATTGATCATCTGGAATATTCAAAAGGAAATATTACTTATTTATTTGCCATTAACATTAACACTAGATATTTATATTGCATTCCGGTGAAAGGGAAAACAGAACAGGAAACAAGAAGAGCTATACAATACTTACTAGATCATGAAAGAGTAGATAATATCAGGGGTGATGGTGATAAAGGATTTCAGGCAGTTATGACTCATTATTTCCCACAAATTAATTTTTACTTCTCATCCTCTCCATATACGTTTCATAATAAAATAGTTGATGCAGTAATGAGAACTCTTAGAGATGCGTTAGGGGTTAACGGTCAGATATACTGGGATGGAAATCATGACTCCATCATACAGCAGTTAGTATATTATTACAATAATACATGACATAGAACTATTAACATGAAACCAGTGGAAATGAAAAATGATATTTCAAAAGAATGGGAATATATTAGAAAGCAAATGGAAAAGTTAAATGATGTTAAACGTGAACAAATTAATTCGGGGCTCATGAATTTTAAACAAGGGGATAAAGTTTTGATTCATCTCGATTATGGAAAAACTGATAAATCAATGACAAAAAGAAGACGAAGATTTGACACAATAGCTGAATTTGTTAGATATATTAACGGCAATGCATTAGTTGAAGTTGACAATAAATTAATAGAAATTCCGATTTATTTTATTACTCCATTATATTTAAATAATATTTAATTTTTTTTATTTCGTAAGAAATGAGTGACGATGAATATAAAAAGAAACTAAACAGAATTAAATCAAAAATATGCTATTACAAAAAGAAGCCACAATGTGGTGGGGTTGAAAACGATAAAGAAATAATCGAAAAATTAGAAACTTACCGTTCAATCCTTAAACTGAGTGAAGCAAAAATAAAAGAATTTAATAGAATAAATAAATTGATTGGAAGAGATGAATTTAATAAAGATGAATTTTTAAACTCAATCCAAATTTAATTTTTATTCCTCTTTGACAACATCTCTCTTTCCATCATTACTGCATAACCGCATTTTCTCAGTTTTAGTGGTTTGTTATTTTTAACATGTTCTCGCATCATTTTTATCATTTCCTCCCTTGTTATGATTCGTGGTAAATTTTGAGCTTGTGGGGTATCCATTTATGATAAAAATAAAAATTTAAATTATGCCGTTCTAAAGTTTGTGACAACATGACATTTTGACAACAACATGGGTTATTCAATAATTAATTATTTTTGAAGAACTGGAGGTGTCACCATGTCACCATGTGTCACCAGGTCATTTAACTTCTCTGAAAAAATGTGACAACATGACATTTTGACAACAACACAGGAGGAAGGCAGTTATGACTTATTTTTTGAAGAACTGAAGGTGTTCACCATGTGTCACCAGGTCATTTTAACTCATGACATTTTGACAACAACATGGGTTATTCAATAATTAATTATTTTTGAAGAACTGGAGGTGTCACCATGTCACCATGTTCACCAGGTCATTTAACTTCTCTGAAAAAATGTGACAAACATGACATTTTTGACAACAACACAGGAGGAAGGCAGTTATGACTTATTTTTGAAGAACTGGAGGTGTCACCATGTCACCAGGTCATTTAACTCATGACATTTTGACAACAACATGGGTTATTCAATAATTAATTATTTTTGAAGAACTGGAGGTGTCACCATGTCACCATGTGTCACCAGGTCATTTAACTTCTCTGAAAAAATGTGACAACATGACATTCTTGACAACAACACAGGAGGAAGGCAGTTATGACTTATTTTTTGAAGAACTGAAGTGTCACCAGGTCACCAGGTCATTTAACTCATGACATTTTGACAACAACATGGGTTATTCAATAATTAATTATTTTTGAAGAACTGGAGGTGTCACCATGTCACCATGTGTCACCAGGTCATTTAACTTCTCTGAAAAATGTGACAACATGACATTTTGACAACAACACAGGAGGAAGCAGTTATGACTTATTTTTGAAGAACTGGAGAGGTGTCACCATGTCACCAGGTCATTTAACTCATGACATTGACAACAACATGGGTTATTCAATAATTAATTATTTTTGAAGAACTGGAGGTGTCACCATGTCACCATGTGTCACCAGGTCATTTAACTTCTCTGAAAAAATGTGACAACATGACATTTTGACAACAACACAGGAGGAAGGCAGTTATGACTTATTTTTTGAAGAACTGAAGGTGTCACCAGGTCACCAGGTCATTTAACTCATGACATTTTGACAACAACATGGGTTATTCAATAATTAATTATTTTGAAGAACTGGAGGTGTCACCATGTCACCATGTGTCACCAGGTCATTTAACTTCTCTGAAAAATGTGACACATGACATTTGACAACAACACTAAGGAGGTGTAAGGCAGTTATGCTACTTATTTTTAAGAACTGGAGGTGTCACCTGTCACCAGGTCATTTAACTCATGACATTTGACAACAACATGGGTTATTCAATAATTAATTATTTTTGAAGAACTGGAGGTGTCACCATGTCACCATGTGTCACCAGGTCATTTAACTTCTCTGAAAAAATGTGACAACATGACATTTTGACAACAACACAGGAGGAAGGCAGTTATGACTTATTTTTTGAAGAACTGAAGGTGTCACCAGGTCACCAGGTCATTTAACTCATGACATTTTGACAACAACATGGGTTATTCAATAATTAATTATTTTTGAAGAACTGGAGGTGTCACCATGTCACCATGTGTCACCAGGTCATTTAACTTCTCTGAAAAAATGTGACAACATGACATTTTGACAACAGGTACAAGAGAATGCAAAAATAAATTCCAATCATACTTTATAAAGCTTCATTTACAGGTATTTCATCGTCAGTAAATGATTCCTCATTATCGTTTGGTTCAACCTGTTTATATAATCCTTTCATTTCTTCTTTCAAAACATAACACCATGTTTGTTTACCATCTATTCTTATCTGTTTCCTATCACATTTATCCTTAATACTCATTTGAAAATTCTTGTCTTTCATGTCTGATGGTTTGCAGAATAGAGCATTTTTACACGTCATACCTGCACACAATTCATCATAATGTGTATTTATCCATTCATCTAAAGGATTTGTTGATAATTCAATTAAATCTTGTTTGGCTTCAGTCATCGGTATGATTCGTACATTAAATGATGAAAGGTCGTAATTGATAAAATACGTCAGTAAATTATCATAAAATTCCTTTGTGCATGAATTCATCAAATTCTTGAAGTAATCAAATTGACCCTTGAATTTACCATTAACCCTTAAAACTACGTATCTTCTGTCTCCAACTTCAATTTTGACAGGGTAGACGTTATTAGTTACGAGAATAAAATTGGCAACGTTCTGAGCAGTTCTTCTGGGTTGATTCTTTTCATTAATTCTTATCTCATTATCCGTTATAATTGATTTCAAAGCGTTGAAGTTTGCGAGTCTGTCTTCACCTACATTCTTGAGTTCATTAAGTACAAGAAACATTTTATTTTCAACAACTGAATTGAAATTACCCGTTAGCTCACCTATTTCGGTAATGTTTTTACATGAATAACCAGCGAGAAGTTCAGAAATAATGTCTGTAAATCTGTTTTTACCTGTTCCCTGAAGTCCTTTCAAAATAATTGCTGTTTCATTCTTGATTCCAGGATGTTGAATCATTGATGCAATCCACCCGAGAAGGTATTTATACACTTCATCATTATTATCACAAATGGCTTCTTTAATGAAATTCATAAACATCTCAATTTTTGAGTAATCAAGCTTTTCGAGAACGTTGTATTTATAACCTTGAAACGTTGAGAAAACATCTGGAGAATCAGATTTAAAGCAAACACCCTTAACAGTTAATGAAGACAATTGATTTAATAGTACATCCCATGCTGTTGTTGTTTTACCTTCTTCATTAAATAATTTAATCATTTTGAGTGACTCTTTCATGTTTGATTGAAGAACGAATGATATTTGATTCATTTTGTCGTGTATGTTGTAATCTTTTTGAATGAAGTATTTGTTTCCACAATCTACAAAACGGATTACACGTGATAAATCCTCAATTACTTCAGAACTGTTTTTATACTGATGATTTTCAGCCTTGCGTCTAATATCTGTTATCAAAAACGAGTCATCAAGTTTGATATCAAATGTTATTTTTGGCTTACGTAATAAAGGTAAAACATATTCATCATAATATTCCTTTTGATATAGTTTTAGAATCTTTACCAAAACAAATGGAGAAGTCATTAAATGTGCATATCTATCACGTGCTTTTTCAAAATTACTTTTTGCATTTTCTGTTAAACTGCAGAAGTTATAAACGTTATCGTATGCTTCATTAATTAAATGATTAGGTAACGAATTAATAGCTTGAAACAGTGTGAATAATGTAACTTCTTTTTCTAAATTCATGTTTCCACCGTCATTATGTACTTCAAAATCACTAATACCATCAACTATGCTCTGGGCAAGTTTATCGTCAATGTTTACATCTTTGTCTTCATTCATTATATTCTTTATTTCTTCATTCTTCTGTTCAACTCTTACCTTAATATTCAAATCATTTAATATATCATTCACTGTTCTGGTTAATGTTGAATCATAACTTCCACGAATGAATGAGTATGTATTGATTGGTTCTGTTGCATTCTTGCGAACTCTTGAATCAGCCATAACCACTAAAGAACGTTTTGAATCATCCATTGAAGTCATTATGTCAATATCATAATCATTGCAGGAATAACATTTAATCATTCTGTTCGAGGTTGAATAGAAGAAATTAGTGTTGCAATAAATGTGAAGACCTCCTGAAGCGGTTTTAACGATAACATCTTTATCCGAAAGTTTTGATAAAATGTCTTTTCTAACTGTTTCTTTAAGTTCATCATTGTACGATTTATTGATATCAACATCTATAATCGTTAAATTTGAAATTTTATTTACTAATAAAGCTGTACCAGTTTTCCTTCCTCTTCCTCCATCGTATTTGAGGTAGTTATGTAAATCAATCTTGTTTTTACCAATTCTTTCGTTGAGGGTTTTAGTTTCTGCCACAACTAATTCCTCAGCTAATGAATCAATAACTTTTTCATCAGAAACGATAAAGTTGCTGTTGTTGTTTGTTGCTGTCATTTATATAGGAATAAAAAAATAAAAATAATTTTAAAACTAACTTTATTTTTGGACTACATCAAATTATCGTAAATGTTGTCAAAATGTCATGTTGTCACATTTTTTCAGAGAAGTTAAATGACCTGGTGACACATGGTGACATGGTGACACCTCCAGTTCTTCAAAAATAATTAATTATTGAATAACCCATGTTGTTGTCAAAATGTCATGAGTTAAATGACCTGGTGACCTGGTGACACCCTCAGTTCTTCAAAAATAAGTCATAACTGCCTTCCTCCTGTGTTGTTGTCAAAATGTCATGTTGTCACATTTTTTCAGAGAAGTTAAATGACCTGGTGACACATGGTGACATGGTGACACCTCCAGTTCTTCAAAAATAATTAATTATTGAATAACCCATGTTGTTGTCAAAATGTCATGAGTTAAATGACCTGGTGACATGGTGACACCTCCAGTTCTTCAAAAAATAAGTCATAACTGCCTTCCTCCTGTGTTGTTGTCAAAATGTCATGTTGTCACATTTTTTCAGAGAAGTTAAATGACCTGGTGACACATGGTGACATGGTGACACCTCCAGTTCTTCAAAAATAATTAATTATTGAATAACCCATGTTTTGTTGTCAAAATGTCATGAGTTAAATGACCTGGTGACATGGTGACACCTCCAGTTCTTCAAAAATAAGTCATAACTGCCTTCCTCCTGTGTTGTTGTCAAAATGTCATGTTGTCACATTTTTTCAGAGAAGTTAAATGACCTGGTGACACATGGTGACATGGTGACACCTCCAGTTCTTCAAAAATAATTAATTATTGAATAACCCATGTTGTTGTCAAAATGTCATGAGTTAAATGACCTGGTGACATGGTGACACCTCCAGTTCTTCAAAAATAAGTCATAACTGCCTTCCTCCTGTGTTGTTGTCAAAATGTCATGTTGTCACATTTTTTCAGAGAAGTTAAATGACCTGGTGACACATGGTGACATGGTGACACCTCCAGTTCTTCAAAAATAATTAATTATTGAATAACCCATGTTGTTGTCAAAATGTCATGTTGTCACATTTTTTCAGAGAAGTTAAATGACCTGGTGACACATGGTGACATGGTGACACCTCCAGTTCTTCAAAAATAAGTCATAACTGCCTTCCTCCTGTGATGTTGTCAAAATGTCATGTTGTCTCATTTTTTCAGAGAAGTTAAATTACCTGGTGACCTGGTGACACCTCCAGTTCTTCAAAAATAATTAATTATCGAATAACCTAAATCATTTACTCACAATATTTTTGTACAAAACGACCCCAAGCTTTTAACTTCTTTTCTGCAGTTCATCCATTACTTCATTACCTAATTAATTACAAACATAAAATATATTTAGTTCATTCGGTAAGCCTAAACCCTTTGGGTTAAGTGTGTTCATTGAACTCTATACCATGCGTAAACTGTCATGTAAGGTGGCATGTATTCTTTACTTTGTCCCGTTGTTTGCGTATACCCTGAAACGCGATGTGTATGGTTTCCTCCTCCCTCAGTGTTACTCCAGTAACAATTTATAGCAAACTTAACGTTGTCTTTAACATCATATCCTTTACCTTTTGTCATTGCTGACCAATCCCAATATCTATGCTTATGCCAACCTGCTTGAGATGTACTTAAATCTATGTAGTGACTATGTGCAGGTAAATTTTCACCTGAAATCGTTTTACTTCCACCTGTTTCCTTTGAAGAGTTTGCACAATACAAAAACCTGTCGACTATTTGTTCCCATGCACCAACACCAAACATTACTTGAGGACCTCTTGCTTCCATAGATGTATAAATAGAACCTACTGGGTTCATTAAATCAAACATATGAGATATTATAGGATTGTCTCTTTTGAACTTAAAATATAGTGTAACTATTTCAGGTTTCTTCTGGTTTGTGTCAGAATATTTTTTATAATATAATCTTATGTTTTCAGGGTAGGTAAAATCTTGACTATAATATTTATTTCTGTCATCTGTATAATAATATACTATTCTCGTTTTTTCTATTGCATTATATCTTTTATATCTATAATATTCTAAATATAATGTTTGCTTTTTTGGGTCTACACGTGCGTCAGCACCATAGTCATAATAATATGGTGCTGGAGCTGGGTCAGGCAATGTCATATCTACCATTTCATAAACTCTTAAATATTTCTTTTGTTCGTCTCCATATAAGTTTAAGTAGCAGTTGTTGTCTAATGGAACTTTAACTTGTGTGCCATTATTCTTTATATAGCCTACATACATTTCATTGTTATTTTTCGGAATGAGTTTCCACAGTATACCATTTTTTAAGGAGTGTACAAACTGCCATCTAAAATATTTATTTTCTTCATCGACAGAAAAGTCACCAACAATAGTTTCAATATTTTTCGTTGTTCCTATCAAACTTTGGTATATTTCGTTAACATATGTTTTATCTGCCTTCTTCTCTAACTCATCGTTAACATATGTTTTATCTGCTTTCTTCTCTAACTCATCGTTAACATATGTTTTATCAGCTTTAAGGTCTAAACATCCTGAAACCCATCCTGTATTAGCTTTAGTTTTTAAAATCTTTGATGTCCATTCATGATACCATTCAACCATTTCTTTAATTTCTTTATCTTTTTCATCCACATATTCCTTATCTACCTTCTTCATTATGACATTTAGGAAACCTTCTATGAATTCCTCATTTAAATTAAATCTTCCAATCTTCAAAACTTTAGGAAATGCATTTAATGCGTAATATCTCTGTTCTTCTGGCGGAATTGATGTTATATCATCCGTTATACCTTTAATTTTAGAATTCATAAATAAAATTTCTTTTATATTTGATATCACTGCACCACCTTTGCAAACGAATTCGAAATGTTCATTTTTCAATACTATCTCCAAATCTCCATATTTCAACCTTTGCGTTTGTTCTGCCGTCTTTGAATTATATGCATATATGGCGTATGTAATGGTCTGTGGTTGCTGTTGTTGTTTAATCATTTTATTATGATTTAAAAATAAATATTTAATCCGTTATCTCATCAGCTATTTTTTCTATTTGAAATTGCCAAAATATTTCATTCATGAATTCTAAATCACAATCAAATAGGTCAGTTATTCTAAATTTAATATTTGATAAATCTTTTGAATGAAGAATAAATGAATTCCCGGATAATTGAAACGGATATGATAAAGAAAATGTGTTTAAGTTGATGGATAAAATGTTTTGTATTGATGGGTAAGAGTTAGGGTCTAATGTTTGATGTGAAAATCTCATTGGGGTATTAACTTTATCACATTTGATTAAAATGAAATTGGAACCAGTGTCAGAATACAAAACATCCCCAACATCTTTTTCCAAAATTTAATATCCCCAACAATGAACGAAGATGAGGAGTACAAAATTTAATTTTCAGCGAAATTTAATAAGGTTATTTATTTCATCAAGTTCAAAAAGTTTATCAGGTTTTGATTTAAAATTTTCTTCATACCATACGATAAATGATTCATTTAAATAACTTAAAATCATGTTAATATCCCATTTCGCTATCACATTATTTATATACATATCATACGTTTTTTCATGGTCATCTTTAATAAATGATATATAATCTGAAGGGTTTAAAAGAATGGGATTAAATTTACCACTCACAGAAACGAGAGTAACATTATAAATTCCGCTAACTGTTAAATTTAATTCACAGCTATTATTCGAAATAATATTGATATTGACATTTTTATTACGATTAAAAATATGGTAAAGCGTTATTTTCCAGTGATAAATAAAACTAGGATAAGATTACCTCAAGAATTCATAAATTCAACGAATAAGAAATTCATTCATGTTATAAATTTTAGTGTTTTTCAGAAAATATGAGTCAATGTCATATTCATCAACAGGTTATATTTCACTTCATTCAAATTTAGTTCAATCAAACCCATATAATGACCATTTCATAAGATTTTCAGATGGTATTAAAAATGTAATTGATAGATTAAAATATGAACAGGTTGACAATATCGAATTTTTGGAATTTTGGTTTAAATATCCTGATGGAAAAAAGATTGAAGTTAAAGATAAAGCTGATACTATAACAAAAACAATTACAATGACTGATCCGGATAGTGGGGAACAAAAAGAAATAAAACAAACGATAGAAACCGGTGAAAGGTCAATTATTATTGATTATGATTCAAAGGATTATTATTCGATAATGTTAATGCTTGAATATTAAATAGCCTTAACAAAGAATTTTTCAAGTGATATTTTATATTCATCAACTATTTTATTATAAATATCATTATAAGTTAAATGTAGTTCAGTTGTTGTTCCGTTCTTTGATATCTTAATTGTGCTAATATCCTTTATAGGATTTATTTTTGCAACTGTTCCGCAGCATGAAACCTCATCATCTATGAAAAATTGAATCTTCACGTCTGAATCTTGAACATCACAAAGAATGGCAATAATGTGAATTAATGATTCATAAGGTAAAATAATTAAACCGGATTGGTCAATTAAATTTATTATTGAATCATAATTATCAGTTATTATATCACGGTAAATTTTCATTAATTCAGAATTAATGTCTATTTTATATGGGTTATCAAGTGGTGCTGGGTATGTTGGATAAGTGGGAATTTCAACAGGTTCTTTACCGGGTTCATCTTCTTTATTTTGCTCCTCCTCCTCTTTCGGTAAGTCACGAGTTAATAAATTTGGTTGAGTTGCTGACCTTGTTAATTCAGGACTAACATTAACTTTAACATTTTGAATAATTCGTGATTTATCATCATTTACGTTATAACCAACCGTAATCTCTGCTTTTGCGTTAGTGTTCTTTTGACTAGTGAAACGTCTTCTCATTTATAATCGAATAAAAAAAAGAAAAATATATTTAAAGTTTTATTTAGTTGTTACGGTAATATCCCAAGGTTCCTCATTGTTTGCTTATACTTTCTTTGTAACTGCACCAATTATGTTATTGATATGCTTTGAGTTTCTTCCAGTCTTATTTTATCATTTACAATATCTTTAATCATTTCATTACATGCATTCTTAAAACCATCTGATTTTTCCAATTTACGTCTATCACTTTCTTTAATTAAATCAAAGTTATAACCTTGTTGAGAATAAAGTGGTTTCTTTATCAATTCCTTGAACGCTTCTGAAAGTGAAGATGAAGAAATTCTTGCCACTTGAATTGGTTTAAATTCTGCTTTCATTGCTTCTTTCTGTTCATTGAACACTGGATCGAATAAAGCAACTTTAAAGAATTTCTTAGCTGAAATTTCATGTCTTAAATTTGCATATTGACCATCAAACTGATTAACATATTGAGGTAATCCATCCGGTCCCTCTTGAATAGCATTTAATTCTGCATTGAAATAAGAATATGGATTATGACGGTATGAATTAATTGAACCATTTTCACCTTCTCCAATGTATTGTTTAACAGCTTTTCCATTTTCATCAAATTGCATAGGATAACGTTCATTATATGCTTTACGTTTAGGATAATCCGTCATTGTTAATTTATACCCATTTATGACTTTAATATTTCCTTGACCATCAGTAACGAAAACTTCATTTATACCATCAGGTTTTCCATTTGGACCCGTAATGTCTGCTTCATGTGCTTCCCAATTTGGACCATGACGTTTGGCATATGCTTGAGCTTCTGGTAATGTTAAAACATTTCTCATTTGTTTAACATCCTTTTGAAGACCGGCAACAATGTGGACTAATTCTTTCATTCCGTCTGGAACTTTCATAGTTCTATTATATGCACCCTTTTTGTTTGTCCCTTGTTTTAATGGAACCTGTAGAAGATTTGCTATTTCTGTCATGTTTAATTATAAATAAAAAATAAAAATTAATTATAAAAAGTTATTCGAATTTAACACTTCCTTTATTTAAATCAACTATTATTTTTCCATGTTCACCTAATTGTTGATATTGTGTGTAAAGTTCATTAATGCTCATTGGTAAATTCACTTGATAAAGCATAACGTTCAACTGTTGACGACTAAAACCACTGAAAATGAAAAGGGTGGACAGGTTTGATTTAATGTTTGTGCTTAATGCTTTAAAGTATTGAACAGCCATAAAGAATGAACACTGAATGTGTCGACATTGAGTTAATAACTGATTAAAATATGATTTCTCATTTGTTATTAGTTTTGATTTCACCGCATCATCTAGAAAAATTAGTGAATGCAAAAATTCTTTATCAAAATTTGAAATAGAAAGTGTTTCAAATAATTCATCCCGTTGTTTATCAATAATTTTATCCTCTAATCCTTGCTTCTTGATTGTATTATATAATTCTTTATACATTAAAAAGTTTTTTAAATAATCTTCTGCTTCTTCTTGTGATAAATAAATAATTGGAATTTTGATTAAATGTTTTAAAGATTCAAATGTATCATCTGAAGGTGAACCTGAACGGTTGATATAAATTAACACATGTGAATGGGGGGAAGTGTTAGCAATAATGATAATTTGTTTTAATATCGTTAATGTTTTACCTTTATTTTGTTTACCAATTGCTGCAGTGATTGAATTTAAATAACATTCAGAATATGGAATTTTCATTAATTTTTCCTTAGATAGAGCATTTCTATTATCACTCAATGCTTCATTAATCATATCATCTACGTATGTATTATATACTCCCGCTAATTCTTCAGAATTTAAATCCATTTAATCAAAAATAAATTTATAATTTTAAACATTTCTATTCATCAATATTTCATCATATGAACTTCTATACTGTGGTGGTGTACCTGTTGGATGATATTTCAAACCTTCATCCGGTGTCCATGTCCAATACGTAGTCCTAGTAAACCAAACCTGAGGAGGATTTGTCACCTTTGAACAGTAAGTGTCATTTTCACCCTGAATGATTGGATAAGCTTTCACTTGTACTGTAACTTGTGAGTTGAAAGTTTCTAATCCATCAAAGAATATACCCGCTCCATCACGTTGAACTGGAATAGTGCATAAGAATGAAGTCTGGTCTTTCCATGTTCTAGCTAATGGCATGCCATTATCATCATTCAGTGGTCTAGTTAATGAGTCCTCGTATTCTTCTGTGCATTCATTCACTCCATCTAAATCAGAAGCTTGAAGCATGCGTGTAAAGAATATGTCACCCACTGTGGTCATCGCTTGATCGGGGAAGTTTCTGGAATCTATAGTGACCTGAAGACCTCGAAGCATTGGATTTTCTAAAACCGTTCTTTGCATTGCATTCTTCGGAAATGTTAACACAACATCTGTAACATTATGAAGAGCGTATGAGAAATCAGAACTGATACCTTCAGGAGTGATGCAACCTCCATTTAGTGAACGAACGTCAATATGTTGAGCTGGAATCATGAATGGATCTTCCTTACTGAATAAACGTGGTATTGCTTTAACTGATTCTTCAATTAAACCGTATCCTGGTGTAATGCATTTATCCTCTAAAACTTCCATCTTTGTGCATGAAATAATAACGTCTTCAACTGTTGCGTCAGCAGATGTAGCGGCTAAGCTTGTAATTAATTTGGCAGGAAGTCCGATTTGTTGGAATTTGCGATCATATTTATAAACATGATTCATAATCTTTTCATAATTTTCATCAGTTATCTTTTCATAAACGTAATTTTGTAAATCAGCAACTCTTAACGGGTCAACCTGACAAAATACTAAAGTATCCCTGAAAACATAATATTTAAGAATGATTTCACCAAATGATTTAGGATAATCATCGAACGCCTGAAATGCTAACAAATCATTTACCGGAATAATCATATCAAAAGTGACATCAACTTCTTCATTTGCTTTCTTGAAAACTTCTGAAGGGTCAATATATTTACCACATACTGAGTTATCATATTTTTGAACATTATTATATAACGAATGAACAAACTTTTTAACTTTCCTTTCTGATTTTGGTTTATATGTTGCAAATGCGAAAGATTCACGGGCGCAATCCATCTGAAGATAACATCACCTCTTTCAGTTTCTACTTCTAATTGTTTAAAGCTTTGATTTGATGATTTGTAACCAACGAATAAACGCATGCATTTAAAAGCGGCATCACATGTGAAAGCTTTATTTGAAACTAGAGTTGCTTTAACTTTGCGTTTAATATATGTGTCACCTAATTGGTTCACATCATGAGCCGGATTTGTAATTCTTAAATGAGTTTGTTTATCATCAAAATATGGAGTATCAGAGTCATAGCATGAACTTTCAAGTTCTCTATAATATCTTCTACCGTCATTCTTTGCGAATATTTCATTTATCTTTTCGAATGAATGAAATACATTTCCATTAATCGGTTTAGTGTTTGGCACCAAATAGTTAGTCGTCATTTATTAATAAATAAAAAATCAAAATTAAAAGATGAAAATGAATTTTTAATTTTAATGAAATAATCAACTATGGCTGCAGGATTCTTTAAAAAGTTATGGGATAAAGTAAAAAGAGGAGCGCATAAAGTTTGGGAAACAATGAAGAAAGGAGCAAATTGGATATTTAAGAATAAAGAAGCAATTAGTGACGTTGCTGAATCAATAACACCAAAAGCCGCCCCAATAAGAGAAATATTAAATAAAGGAGAAAAAGTTTATCAAAGACTACAACCGATACTAAGATAAAAATAATATTTATTTATTTTTCCACTATCTTCCTCCTATTTTATTAAGTATTCCTTCAGCTATTCCACCAATTGCGTTACCTGCTTGTGCTCCCATCGCCGGATTACCTGCTTTAGTACCTAATACTCCACCTATGATAGTTCCTGCCGTTTTCGCTACTGGTGCCAAAAAGTTTGCAACAGGTTTAATAATCTTTTGATGAACCCAACCCGCAGCTTTCTTAATTCCTTCCCATAACTTTTTAAAGAATCCTGCCGCCATTTTTGATTTAATATTAATTAAAAAATAGATTTCGTCACTTATATTTTAATTTTTATTTAATGATAAATGAAGCCAATTTTAAAAATAAATGAAACAGAGGAGGAAGAAATTAATGAAAGTAAAGATGTTCCACAAAAAATAAACGTTGTTAAACCAATTACTGAAATAAAAAATTTTTCATCTGTTGAAGAATTTAATGACTATTATGCTAATAATAAAAAATTGTTTGAAGAATTGACAACATGTAAATTGAATAAAATGTTTAAAGTTGATGGATTCAAAATTTCAAAAATAAAGGGGGTGGTTAGTTTGAAATCTATTCCTCAATCAAGAATCACCTCATTAATGAAAATAGATGATTTAACAAAAAGAATAAAAATTATTGAAGAAAGAATAAATCAAATAATTGGTATCATAAATCATGACTCGTTGATCCCGGGTCCTTAAAGCCCAAGGCACAATGTGCCCAGTCCTTAAAGTCCATCACTGAGTTCAAGGTTATATTCATCAAATATTTCATCATTCAATGCAACTTCTGCTAGTTTATTTATTTTTTCAATACGATCATTTGAAAGTCTATCGTTTAATTTTTTCTGAAGTTTTTCTTCTAGTTCTGAAATTTATTTGGATGATATGTAAATTCATAAAATTCTTTTTCCTCAGTTTTGATCATTAATTTACAAAGAACTTTTGTGGTTGGAATTCGTTTGAACCATTTATTAGTTATATTCGTTATATATTCAATATCTGGAATTAATTCCCAAATTTTTGCATTTTCAATTAATTTATTATCAAATGCAAAAGCAATGGGTTTAATATTATGTTTACCTTTATAATATAAACTTTCTACATAATCATCGAAATAAACATCTACTTGTTTAACATTTTCAAGAATTGGTGAAAGAGCATCCATTAATTGATTGACGGTTACGAATCTTGATCCACTCATTTTCTTACGAATTAAAAAAATAAATTATTCATAAATGTCAGAAGAAAATATTTAAATAAATTATTTAAATTTTTTACTCTATTCAAGAATTTTATTTTTGATATAACTCATTGAAATAAAAATTTAATATAAAATTGACACCATATTTGGAATCTATGCAAAAATATATTCTTTTTATTAATGGTAATATAGGAATTGTAGGAATAAAAACTTTTTATAAATTATTCATAAATTTTTAAAATCTGCTATTCAGAAGTATGTTCAAAAATCATTCAATTATGTGAGAATTCTTACGATTACAAAAAAAGTCACACAACCCATATACATATACTACTAATGTGTTAATTTTTAATGTGTTTAGTATATAAATATTTATTACTAATTTATTTAATAATGTCGCGCTTTCTTACGAATTCATGACTTAAAAAACGTAAGAAAAAATTTTTATATCATTTATATATAGAAGATGTGAAAATATACCTTCGTCTATATATAGATGCAACAAAAAAAGTCACACAACCCTTCCTATCCTACTACTTTCCTTGCTCTATTGCTGGAAAAGTTATTGTAAAAAATTTTGAACAATTTTAAAATGGATTTTGAGAGCTATGATCTAGAGAATAACAGCAAACCAGCCTTTGAAGAATATTTAACAAAAGATGAACTAATGGAAAAATACTGTGCCTATAAGGAAGGCTGCGTTAATAACAATGATCCTATTCAAAATTCATGGATTTTTGATTTTAAAGAAAAGGAAATAAATGACCTGAGTTGCAGAAGATATATAAGACAATGCCTTTTTACAGATAATACATCACCATTCACGTTGAGTTTGGAATCTAAATCTCCAGCTAAACCTACTTTTCAACGAATTAAATTCCAATGGAATTTTCACGGTCAATCAGAACAATCAAGAAAATCAGTACTTGTGCGCTTGATTTCAAATTTAAATCCTGATGACCAAATTGTTTATGAATATACATTTGATTCCAAAGACGATGAATTATACACCAAACCATTACTTAAAATAGCTGGTGAAACAATGCATCAAATGGGATTAGAAGATTATTTCAAAGCAAAATACGATAATTCAGGCAAACTCCAAGGATTCTTTATCTGTATTAACGTTAGCCCGGATCAAGTCAAGTAATTTTTACATCAAATTCTTCAAAAACTTTTTTTTAAACCAGGCTTAGGTTTTTATTGCTTCATTGCATCAACCTAGCTAATTTAGTTCTATGCATGTAAAATGTCTCCACAAATTAGTCACAGAATTACATTCAAGATTTCGTTATATTGACAAATGCATTTTAGAGCGTTATTGATTGAAATTTTCATATAAATGTCGTTACCAAACTATCTCCTATGAACAACTAGTATCTCTCAAATTTCGGGAGGTTATGAATAATGAAAAAAATAATCGTCTTTCGACGAAAAATGAAAATAATCGTCAAAATCACGACGATAGAGGGTGAGATTACCAAATATTGGTTTTTACAAGGAATGAATATATCCTCAGATCAGAACTCGTCTAGGATGAGGTATTTATTAAGTTTGTTCATAGATGTAATTCTTATATAAAATAATAATTATGCGATATATGTGATAGATTGATTATTGTTTGGGATCTTATAAAACTCATTCTACTTGTTATATTTCTATATCATAAAACTCAATAATAAAGTAATATGTCTATTTTTTAAATAAATTTCATCAAGAAGAAGGGTAAATAGAATGTAAGCATCATAACCTTAAACCACCTATGAAAGGTAAATATGCTGGTATGAAAAAAAGGTTGGATAATGAAATCAAAAATATAAATAAAATTTTTATTCATAAAAAGATAAGAAAGTATAAAAAGGATATTTTTCCACATGGTAATGACATATGTCATTGACATAAGTATGTTTTCGACTAAATTTATAATCAAAATTTGTGAAAGTCGAATTTTTTAAAGTAAGTGGTTGTGGAAATGCTTCTATAGTATAATCCGAGTATTAAATTGCTTGAGATTTAGAATAATTTTAAATCAAATATACGATTTGAGAAAAAGCCTTCACATGCGAGTCATGCTTGTATATCTGAGTTTTAAGCATTGTAGTATAACTAATTTCGTTAAAAATTCGATTTTCGAAAATATATTATTTAAATTATCGTAATGGTTGTATTTTAAGTGAAGCATTCGAATTTCATTAAGTTTGTAATTATGTGGCGGATGATTTAGGAGTTGGTATGCTTAAATTAAAAAAAATCGTTTTTAAGTCAGAGATATGTATTACAATCGATTAACTAAGACTGGGTATTGAATATATTTTGCATTGCATTAATATTTAATGCATATATCCCCGTCTTTGGAAATCGATGAATACGTTAGAAACCTGAAACGAGATATAATGGATAAATATGAATAGAATCAGTATTTATTGTTGATATAAAAGCAAAATCTATCAGTGTTATTTGCTATTTTCATAAATGTGTGGTGATTAAAGCTTAATATTTTCTTTTTATCTAAAAATAAGAGAAACAGTGACAAATCGGCATAAAAAGAGAATTCTATGTGTTCCAAAATCAAAATAGCAATGATAATTTTCCAAAATTTTTTCAAAAAATAAAATATGAATTAAAAAATTAACGAAAAATTCTTCAAAATCGAATTTTTGGATTTATTTTGGAAGTTTATATAACGTTAATTAGAATTATTTTTTAATGCTAATATATGTACTACTGAAATTAATTAGAAAATGATTAAATTTAGAAATAAAATTTGATAACAATAGTATTTAAGAGATAACAACTACCCAAACTAATGAGAAATAGATAACTATCTGTATTCTCTAATGAATTAATCAGATATTCGGCACAATTTTAGGAGTATTTCAAATTACTACCAATTTGAATGTCAATTCAGAACAAAATAGTTCTTTTTTATCAAAGTTCTTATTGGATTGATGAAATATACTTTTATATTATCTATATTCGGATAAATTGTTGAAATATTAACTCTATTAGCTTTACAATTCAGCATATATATGGTAAATAGAACCATCACAAGAAAGAAACATGTTTTACATACATTTTATTTGTTCATTTCTCAATATTTAAATTTTCTGATTAAATGTTTTTTTTTCCTATATTTGATGAAACCATTACTTATCATATCATATGTGAATGCTATTAGTAATAATATTTTAATGAATTACTATGAATTTTATTACAAATTTTTAATCTTATGTAGATATGGCAAATAAATATCAAAAAATCATATTACACATCATATAAATGATAAATGCGCCTTTAAAAATAGATATTTTATTCATTTGATCTCAAATTTTTGTATTTCATGGCATTATAACAAATTCACATTGAAATTGATAGTTTCTATTGCTATCAAGAACAAAAAATATAGATTGGCACAAAAAACACGCTGTCTAATTTTGTAACAAATCAATTGGTATTGTTGATACGGTTTCACACAATAACACAGTTATAAACATATTGTTTACATATGAAATTATCTTGCACATTACTTATTTATGTCCAAATATTAGTATATCTTATTAAATCTTTTATTTAATATAACAAAAAAACACAAGATAGTACTTTGGCTACATGAATGAATTATTCATCCAATACTTTAATTGTTCCTAAAGGAACATTGTAAAAAATTTAACTCTATAATTGATTTTGCGGCATTTCAAGCTCTATCGTCGTGATTTTGACGATTATTTTCATTTTTCGTCGAAAGACGATTATTTTTTTTCATTATTCATAACCACCCCTCAAATTTCTAAGGTTTTTTATGTTGAATAAAAAAAATTGGTCAAATTTTTATTGATTACCTATGCTGAGTTTTAATCTGTTATAAATTCAATTCTGATAAAAACGATTAAATATAAAAAGCGATCGGAAAATAATTTAATTTTTAAATTACAAATCTATCATATAAAATATATGATCTGAATAAAACGAAATGTAAACTATACAATTTTACAACGGTTATTTCGAAACGAAATCGATTTGCAAAATAAACGAAAACTGTACTTTCACGCAAAAATCTCAAATTTCAACTCAAATTAATGACTTTGAGGGTAATTTTTCAATTTCTTTTGGCAATAATCAAGTGAAATTGGTATTGAACTGTTAGTCAGGGTGAATTTTTGATATATTTTTAAATCATCGCATAATAAATCTAAATTTTTATACATAACTTTACAAAAGTTGATAAATCTCTCAATGTCCGAAGATTCCTCTTCGTCGAACAGTGATCATCATCATAAGCACAGCAGGAGGGTCAAACAACGCGTTATTAAATATAGACTTCGTTCTTATACAGAAGGAAACCAACCGAAAGCATCATCTCAATCAACAATCGAAAAATACCTGAATGACGTTAATGACGCTTCGGACGGCGCTGCACAAGGAATGGCCAATGCAAATCGCACACTTTTAACATTATATGATATGCTTGAGCTCGATCAAGAAACTCGAGAATTCTGCAAGAAGCTGAATTTCCTTACGTTCCCCAACGAAGCCGAATGGAAACCTTTGCCTGAAAGCCCAGACTTCCCATCCGCTGCTTCTCTCTCTCAACTTCTTCTTTGTTTGACTGATCCAATTAAACAACCTAAGGGATTCCAGGTTGATTTCATTATTACCATTCCAACATTTACCACCCCCAATATTGTGCTCGGTGCCTTGTTTACTAGATTCTTCGCGGACGTTAGTCAGCAAGGTTGCAACATTAAAGATGATAAACTCAACACAATCCGCACAATTATCATCAACATCATCAAAGCTACATGGATTAGATATGCCGCTTACCAACTCGAGAATCCAAAAATATTCAAGGCCATTGAGTTCTTTGCAGAAGCAATTATGACTTCTGTTAATCCATCTCTTGCTATGGTTCTTAAAAGTGCCATCAAAACTCTTGAAGGAAAGAGTGATAAGGTTGATACTCAAAAAGTCGAGTACGACTTTGTTTTGAGCAGTCTCCCAGAGAATGAGTGGACTCTGATGAATATCCCAGAGATTGAACTTGCCAGACAGCTTAACTACTTCTTTATGATGCAATTTAGACAAATTCAATCCACAGACATTCTCGCGACAGCTTGGGGCTCTAAGAAGGAGCATAACTCGGAGAAGTTCGAATTAATGATTAACTACTTCAACGACTTTTCTTGCTTCGTTTCTAGATCAATTATTAACGCCAGCCCAGATCCACACGAGAGAGCTCGCGTCATTAAGCGTTGGGTCGACATCGCTTACATATGCCTTAACCCGGAGCAACAGGATTCAGCTCCTTACAATAAATTCGTAAATTACCACGCCGTCTTCGCAATTATGTACGGCGTCACTCACCCATCAATCAATCGTCTTACAGAAACACAGAAGTTCGCTACAAGGACTAACAAGGTTCGCAACGCTCATATCCAGGAAATGAACGAACTCATTAACCAAGTTGGCAATTTCAAGGTCTACAAAGAGAAACTCGCTAATACTGCAAGATGCCTTCCTTTCGTTGGCGTTCTTCAGAAAGAACTCGTATATATCACTGAAATGTTCCCGAATACAATTGATGGACTCATCAACTTCAAGAAGTGCACAGAAATCGTCAAGTTCATTAGACTTGTCGAGTCTTACCAAGAATCACCAAACATTATCCCGCATAAACGCATACAAGACCTTATCCAGGGAATCCCGAAGGATATCGGCATTATTGCCCTTATCCAGGAATCCCAGAAGGCAGAACCTTCAAAGAAATAAATATAATACAACCAAAAAATCAAAAACTTTATTATGTCTGGAAATTTCGTAAACTATTAGCTTTTAATACAATTACTTTTTATTTTATTTTATGGAATTCAAAGAAATTGAAAATCTTTAACTTTATTCTCAAGGTTTTGAGTCACCATAACTTTAGACCACAGATTATTAAGAGAATCCTATCTAAAAGTAAGAATTTAATGACATAATTCACAATAAATAATTATATGATTATAATTTTTCTTTTAATTCTCTTTAATATTGTGCTTGAATTAATTGATTCCTACCAACATCCCATATAACACATAACTGAAAAGCTCAATATTGTTAATTTAGCAAAATTTGTTAGAGAAACAAATTTGAATGAACTTCTTTGAGATGGAAACGATACTAGATATCAGCTTATGTGATGTATGTTTTATACTAAAGATCTTATCATCTTCAATCCAAGATGAATCGATTTTTTTTTTCTGTCAGAGGAAAAAAAAACCACGAACTTGGATTTTATATTTGATGGAACTTCCTGTTATTGATCATATTGACTATTCTGATACAACCATTGCCTCTAAAATGCTCACAATTGTTACTCAATACTGGAATAACTTTCAAGTTCCTCTTGATATTTCAATATTTGATAAATTATCGAATAACCATGATCCAGAGATGTTTTCAATAATAAACAGAATGTTGCAGCTTCTTGGTATTATCATAAAACCAAATGTATATTGTTTTTCACAATTTCAATCTGAAATTATGTTATTAGATTATTTTATGAACAATTTCTCTTATGTTTATACATTTGACAACTATAAGATCAATGCTTTTAAGTGTAATGACAAAAATAAGGAAAGTATTTTTTTGGTATCCAAACAAACATATATTCCTTTAGGAAACTCAAACCACGTAATGATCACTCAACAATTGAAAGAGTTCATTCATTCAGATATCCCAAAATCAATAAAATTAATTTCATTCGATATTGATAGAGAAAAAGTTGTTCCAAACTATGAGTATTCATTAGATATAATTCGAAAATTTACTGACACAAGTTCAAAACTATTTAAAATACAGAAAAACATTGAATATACTTCAGATCAAACGAAAAAACCAACAATTTATCTTGAAGACAAAAATGCAAACGAAATCATCTTAAAGTTAGTTATTCCACAGTTCTCTTTTGATAATTTTTTCAGTTGTAAGATCATTGAATATTTTCTTGATCTTTTTCCATCAGGACCAATATCATTTAAAGATACAAGTCAAGCTGAGGCAAAGAAATCACAAATTTCAGTTAAAACAGAAATAATTCAAAATTCAAATTTATATTTTTCTGATTTATTCAGTTTTTATGATTTTATAGAGCGTAATACATATATTGATCCAAGATTTAATATCAATTTCTCAGAATATGGAATATTATTCAACACAACTCAAATTCCTTTGAAAATCATTGGATATTTCTATAATATCTGGAAGAAAGAAGTCAAAGACAAAAACAAAATGACAAGTATCTTATTTGAACAACATAAAACAGGAGATTTCATTAAAACAATGATAATAAATGAACAAAACTCAAACAATGAAATAAACGCAATGATTTCAAAATGGTTTGATATAGTTGGATCTGAAAATGAATGTTACTACAATTATATTCAATTTATTGACAAAATTGAAAAATCCGACATTGCATTCAAAACAAAATTGGAAGAAAAGTACATAAAAATGGCAGATAAACTCAAAGATGACGATTTTATCTGTGAACTCTTTGCAAGAAGATACAATTTTCTGACAAATAAAAATTCAATTCATAATTCAATATCTATTCAATCAATTATGCTTTTACCTAACTATACAATAGAAATAACTCTCAAACAACCAGAAAAATCCATTAAAAATCGAAAATATTTTCCACAAATCAGAAATGAGTTGGTAAATTTACAAATTGGTCACAAGAAACATATAGATTACTTGCCGCAAATGAATTTCAGAGGTTTTTCTGTTTATAAAGCAAACGACGGATATTTAGTTGTTTCTCAAATGGATGATGACTCAAGTTATGACTACAATGATACAGAATTGAACTCCAGAGTCATTACAATGTTCGTTCGATCTAATGTTGACGAAATATTACCTCCAAGAATGAATTTTGGAAGACAAAATTTGACAGTTTTTGCCAAATCAAAATTTCAAAACGAAATTACTGATTATTCATTCGAATTTGATGGGAAAGACAATGTTATTTTTCTGATAATGAATGATCATAAAGTGAAGAGCTACTTGTTGTACTCAAACTATTTGATAAATCTTGGAAATACTTCAATAAAAATGGAAAACAAAAAAATTGAAAAATCAAATGAAAAATTTATAAATTTCCATGAACTAATAGACAGAATAACAAGATTATCAAAGTTCAGAAACTATGCAGCTGAACACAATAACGAGTTACTGAAGAATCATGAAATAACTAAACTATTTTTGAAAAATGATGAAATTGATTTTGAAAATTTACAAAAAGTGACAGATTTACAAAATCAGTCAAATTTACAAGATTTTTTAGAGAAAATAGATGAAAAAACAACTCATCAAAATCAATGTGCATTGAAAGGAGAAAAGATATTCTATGAATTATTTAATGGAACTCAATTTTGGTTCAATTTGGAAGATTTTATTTTCCAAGACATTCCTTACGAACAGTTCATTTTTGATGTCAAGAAAAAGTTTCCGAAAATGATTTTGACAAGATATTTTTGTGAAGAAAAGTCGTCTCCTGTCACTTTTGTTGATTTACAAGGCAAGAGAATTGAAATTGAAGGATTTAAAACAATAGATAAATTGGAATCATCAGTATCTATATCATGCAAACAAGAGGAATTAGATAAAATTGGAAACATCGAAAATAAGATTTTGATGAGGATTTCTGTGCAAAATTCGAACTCAAAACGTGTTGTTTCTTATTCTATATTTTCTGCTTTGGCTTCTGCTCCTATTGTTGTGTTTGATTTCTTCGATTCAAATATGTTTTTGGAAGGTTTTGAGGAATTTGTCAAAAAATTCAACGATTATTGTAAAGTATTGAATATTTATCAAAATTTTACAAATAAAATTAAAGAATGGAGGCAATCACCACCACATATCTTCTTCAGAGGCGAAATAATGAATAAGAGATTCTTTATTAGCAAATTGAAACATATTGCAAAAGATAATGAATTGATTCTTTATTTAATTTCTCATTGCCACTTTTTGGAAAAGAATTCACAGTTAACTTACAAAGATTTCCCTGTATCCTATACACCAACAAAGTATGCAATCAAATCAATGATAGATTCTGGATCTTCTTATGCTTGTTTGAATCATTTTAATATCTAAATAAACAATTGTTCTGTATATTTTTTTTTAATTAACGATAATCGAGTATATTGTTATTAATAAATCTAGTTTGGATAAGGACATCTACTTGAGTAAATGAAATTTTTATGGAGGTAGAATGTTTGGATAATGTAGAATGTTTATGTTTATGGAGGTAGAATGCAAGAACTTATAAATTTACACCTCTCAATTTTTTGGGCAATTTAAGCGTTTATATCTCATCATCAAAAGAGCCCATTAGGAAATTTCAATTGTAGAATGCATTTATATGGACTAATATATATTGCATATAGTTCAAATGCATGATAATCAATTATTTGATCCAAAAAAATGTTGTAAATGGAGCTCTCTGTCGAATATCGTTCTTTAAAATAGAAATTCCATGTATGAACCAATTTCGCGTTAGACTATCTATTTGCAAATAACCCAAGAATAAAAAATTTCTAAAATGTTTAATTAATAAACGGCTAAAATTGAAATCATCGAAATGAAAGTGAAAACTCCAACAAGATTATTTGCACGTCCTGGGGAAAAGTCACCAGTAGTGAAGCCACAAGAAGTAAAACGTCGTACTATCAAAATGGCTTACATCCCATTGAGTTCTGTCCATATTGATATTTCAAATTCAACAGTAAAAGACTTTACACTCTTAGAACGTTTTAGTAAACTTGCAAGCATTGATGCTAGAAATACATTAATTCAAAATGTTCAATCAGCGCCTCTTCATCCTAACCTCGAATATATTTCTTTAGATGATTCACCAATTACAAAACTTCCTTATTACAGATTAATGCTTTTATGCACTATTGGAACAAATATTAAAAGTATTGATGCCGAATCTGTTTCAAATGAAGAGAGAAAACAAGGAGAAAAATATTTACCTTTGATACAAAAGTATTTATACGATGGCTATACAATTAAATCATTAGATCCACTAGTTCTCACCAGAGGTGAAACAGAAATAGAAATCGATCCAGAAAATGGCGAAAAGTCAGATATTTCAACAATTAAAGTTGAACAAACAACAGCAATTATTACTGAATTTGCTAAGCAAGTTAATGAAGTCAAGTCCGAGATGGGATTGGACAATAAAACAGTTGTTGTTGACGAAATCATGACATCTCCGAAGAAAATTGATTATGCACCTTATCTTTCTCCATCCAAATTCAATCAACCAGAAGTTCCCCAAGAGATGAGCCCATTTGAAAAGGCTTTTACAAGACATCTTTCTCCAAAAGATTATCTTAAGGCAAATGATCTCTACAACTCTCCACAGAAGCGTCGCGAGACTCACATGGAAATTACTACGATGATGGAAAGCCGTTTGGCCGAAAACAGCGATCTTGATTTATTATCTACACCAAAACAAGGACAAAACTACGATGAGGCATCAGAACTCGACACTACAGAAATAACACCAGCAGTTGCAGAGGCAGCAGAGCTCATTGACACTAATAAATCTGTTGCCGAAATTTTTAAAGCGGCATCTTTCCTCGCCAGCCCACAGAAAGCCATCGAAGCAGCCAGAAAGAGCACCAAAGCTAAGTCCAAGATCCCACTCCGCGTTACAAGTCCAGTCAAGTCAAATTACGAAGAATTCCACATGATTGCACCACTTTCTCCAGTTCTGAAGTCGATTGTGATGGAGGAAGAAGGTGTCGACATCGAAGAGAAGGAAAGACAGTTCCGCCGTGAACTTCACTTCTTCCCTTCACCAAAGAAACCAAAGAATGACGATCCAATTCTTCGTGACGACCTCTCAGACTTAGAAGAGAAACAGAACGAAGAAGAAGAGGAAAAGAATGAAGAAAAGAAAGAAGAAACAGTTGAAAAATCTCCAGAGGAAGAAGAGGAGAAGAAAGAAGAAGAAACAATTGAGAATCAAGCTAAAAATGAAGAAAAGAAAGAAGAAACAGTAGAAAGTGATGAAAAGAATCAAGAGATTCTTGAGAATTCTGCAGAAGAAGAGGAAGAAAAGAAAGAAGAAACAGTTGAGAAACAAATTGAAAATGATAAAGATGAGGAAAAGAAAGAAGAAGTAGGTGAAAAACATGCAGAAGAAGAGGAAATCAAAGAAAAGGTTGAAGAAATTAAAGAAGAAAATAATAAAGCTGAGGAAAAGAAAGAAGAAACAGATGAGAAACAAAATGAAGAAGAAGTTAAAGAAGATATGACCGAGAAGTCTACAGAAGAAGAGGAAGAAATTAAAGAAGAGCAAGTAGATAAGAAAGAAGAAACAGTAGAAAATGAGGAAAAGAAAGAAGAGGAAGTAGTGAAGAAACAAGCTGAAAATGAGGAAGTTAAAGATAATGAAAAGAATGAGGAAGAAGTAGAGAAGTCTGCAGAAGAAGAAAAGAAAGAAGAAGAAACAGTTGAGAAACAAACAGAAAATGAAGAAGAAGTTAAAAATGAGGAAAAGAAAGAAGAACCAGTAGAGAATCCTGAAGAAGAAGAGGAGAAGAAGGAAGAAAAACCAACTGAAAATGAAGAAAAGAAAGAAGATATTAAAGAGGAAGAACATCAAGAAATTACTGGAGAAAAACCAGTCGAAGAAGAAAAGAAAGAAGAAACCATAGAGGAAAAACCAGTCGAAGAAGAAAAGACTACTGATACAGCAGTAGTTCCTACAGAAGAAAAGGAAGAAGATGCTCAAACTACAGAAACATCTGCAGAAAAATCAAATGAAGATGCAGAGGAAGGAACAACAGCTCCAAAACAAGAAGAGGAATTGAAAGAACAAGTTGAAGCTGAAGAAGAAACTCCAAAACAAGAAGAAACAATTGAAGCAACAGAAGAAGAAAAGAAAGAAGTTTTAGAAGAAGAAAAACCAAAAGAAGAAGAAATAAAAGAAGAAACAATTGCGGAGACACCTAAAGAAGAAAATCAAGAAACAGAAAACGCTCCACAAGAAGAAGAAATAAAGTCAGAAGCTGACGAATGATTTTTTTTATTTTGTTTATTGAAATTTGTTGAATAAAAAAAATGAACAAAATTTTGTTTGATTAAAAATTTACTAAATGGAATTTCCAAAATAAATAATAAATGTTTATTTTTTATTTTACTTGAATGTTATCTTGTTTGTTGATATTGAACGAGTTCATCTCCATAACTACATTGTCGTTGCATTTTTCGAGAACAATACCGTAGCCATTGTTTCCACTGATGTTGCACTTCTTTACAGATCCAGATGAATTGATCAATCTCATTCCATCCTTGTTCTCAATTATCTCAGCTTCCATGACATTAACAATGCAACTAGTGCTAGCAATTCCTTGTGTGCAGTTGCAGATTTTAGTGCCATCGATGTTCAACCTCGAGTTCTTTGAGATATTGAATCCGCACTGAGATTTAGTGACCAAACCTCCAGTGCAGTTAATTGTTGCATCATAAGTTGCCAAGACATTACCTGGTCCTTGTGTACTGCTGAACGTGCAGCCGTTCAATGTTGCGAAAGAACCCTTTTGAACAGTCAAACATGCGTGACTAAATTTCATAGCCTGTGTCTGAACCATGCTGATTCTTGCTCCTTCTTGAACGACCAAACCATCAGTTGCGTCTTGTACAACGCAGTGTTTCATGTCGACATTCGCTTGTTGCGACGAGATGACTATATTTGTCTCTGATTTCTTGAAATTGCACAATGTCATTGTGATATTTCCGCCATCGATTTGCATGTTGTATTTAGAGTTATCTGAGAATGTCGTAGAAACTAATGTGCAATCACTATTCAACGCCAAACCATGAGATTCATTACCATTAACAAGGCAATTAACAAATGTTGCGTTGCAATGATTAATGATGGTAATTCCATTTTTCCTGTTCTCAGAGAAGACGCAGAACTCGAATGTTGGATTGCAATTCTTCTCAACAAATACACCATTTTCTGCATTGTTTCTGAATTGACAATCAACAGCTTTCGGTGATGAATTATCAAGTTCCATTGCGCAGTTTGCAGATCCAGTGACTTCGATATCTTCCAACAATAAATCGTTCGCGAAACTCATCATTATGGATGATCCACTGCAGGCAGAGAATGATGAGTGTTTTATGAATCCTTCTGCTTTAATTAAAGCGAGCATTGGACCTCCTGATTTAGTGAATCTGCTTGTATAACACTTGATCTTTCCATTCTGTATTCTGATACTAGTTTTACTGATCGAAGTGAACAAACAGTTAATAAATGTAGACTCTCCATGATCAACAATAACTGCATTTCCTTCTATTGCTGTGAAATTGCTGCCTCTGAGGTAACAATATCCATTTGCAACAATAGAAAATTGAGATGTACCTGTGAAAGTGTCATCGTTTGAGTAGAATCTCGCTTTTGTTTTGATACCAATCATTTGATTTGCTGCAGATGTTCCTGTGAATTTGTTCTTGAAAGAAATCAAACGAGAATTGAGCTCCATAAGAATTGCAACTCTGCCCATAAATTCACAGCCAGCAATTGTTGCACGCGATGATTGTCTCATGTATAATCCTGCTTTACCACAGTAAGTGATTTTTGTATCTGCAATGTAAATATCGGATTTGTTTGTCACCAAATCTATACCGATATCTTTCACGTCTTGTATATTGCATTTAATAATAGATGCAATTGCTTGTTTGGAGAGATTGATACCTTGGCCAACCTTCCTTATATTGCAGTTCTCAGCGTGAAGACGTGTTTGCTCTGAAGCGTAAATTGCAGGTCCTGACATATTGTGAATTTCTGAGGAATAAATTGATAAACAACTTGTTCTCATCATATTTATTCCGAATCCTGCATCAGAGAACTGGCAATGATCAATTGTTGCATATGATTTTCCATTGAAACTCAATGCAGCGTTTGTTCCGCCAATGAAAGCACATGATTTAGCAATGAACGCGCAGTTCTGAACCATTGATTCTTTTCCTGATGGCTGGTTAACGAACTTAATTCCTTCAATGAACACTTCAGGTGCAGAGACATTCAAACAGATGTCTCCTGTTGAGTAGAACTCAACACCGGCACCTCTTATGAACAATGATTTCCTGATGAATAAACTCTCGTTGTATCTTCCTGCAGGAATTTCGATGATGGAAAGAGGAGGCTGCTGGTCGATGAATGATTGTATTGAGCCCATGTTCGGAGAGTATCTTGCACCTCTTACTGGTGTGTGAGGAGTGATTGGAGGCAAGTTGATGACATTCGCAACAAAAGGATGATAAAAAGGTGGTGGTTCATTATCATATGATGTGATTTGGCCGGGAATTGCACAGACTTGTCCTGCAGCTGCTGATAAAACATTTGCACGGACAACAGGACCTGTGAATCCAAAGATCATTGTTTCATCGGGAGGAGGCATCAACTCGATCTTGTTCGTTTGATTCATCGGTGAATAAGGACTGACATATAGTTCTGTCTTAGGAATTTCGATTCCTTCTGGTCCGGAAACTTGTTCTAAAGTGAAATTCCTTGGTACATAGTTCATTTGGCTCATTCCGATTGTTGGAGGCTGTAATATAGTATTTGTTATTCCAGTGAAACTGGAAATGACTGACTCGAAATCATCATTCTTCGCGTTCTTCGAATTCGGCTGATTATTAAACACTTTTCCTGATGACATGATCGATGTTTCCTTTCTTGGATACTGCTGCAAAATAGGAGCAATAGGAACAGATTGATCTGGATTGACTTGTAATGGTAATGGACCATTAAATGTTGATGTATAATTTGCAATTCCTACTGATTGTAAATTAGTCAAATCTTCATGTTCTTGTTCTTGCATTTCTTCATCACTACTTGAACTGCTTTGTTTGGATGTGTTAACAATTTGTGATTCACTTTGTCTTGGTCTATTTTCTACAGGCATCATATTTAGACCTGCGAAAGGAGGAAGTGAATCTTTCCTTGATGGATCTCTTTGTGAATTGTTCATGTTAGAACTCGTGTTCTTTGGAAGAGCTGCGAAAGGAGAGTTGAAGCGGCTGTCGGCTGTAGGTGTAACAGGAGCAGATCCAGGCATAGGAGGTAAAGAAGGAAGGTTTTGGCCGGACCTGGAATCATATGCAAAAGGAGGGGGTGTTGGCTTTGGAGGAGGTCCCAGATCTAATGGTGCAGTGTTACGAGCAATGCCTGATGCAAATGGTGGTAATGATGGTCGTGTATTTCCTTCGCCAGAGGCAAATGGTTGTTTTGCAGAGGGAGAAATTGTTGCTGAGGGTCTACCTGAAGAGAAAGGTGGGGGATTAGGTTTAGATGATGAATCAGATGTTGGAGATGGAAGAGGAGCCATTCCGCCGGCAGAAAATGGAGGAATTGGTTTCGATATGTTATCTTGACTAGTTGGAGGTGGCATTGGAGGTAATCCACCACTTGGGAATGGCGGCTGTACTGGTTTGGATGGTAATTCTTGTGATGGAGGAGGTGGCATCGGTGGTAATCCGCCACTTGGGAAAGGAGGGGGATTTGGCTTAAACATTGAGTTGGGTTGACCATAATCGTTGGATTGTGGCATGGGTGGTAAGGCTGCAGCGCCAAATGAAGGTATTGGTGGCGTTTGATTTGTATTTTGTTCTTTAGGGGAGAGTTGAGGTGGTAATGGAAAGCCAGGAGGGGTATTCTGGGCTTTTGGAGGTGTAGTTTTCTTTTTATCTGATTCTGAGCTGCTATAATCATAATCATAGTCCGAAGAATCTACTTTTTCTGATTTTTCTGATTTTTCTTTCGAATTTAAAGATTTCGAATCTGTTGCTGGTGGGCTAGGTAATAATGACTGAGATGATGATTGATATAATGCTGATCCAGTTTGTCCTGGAAGAGGAGGTAATAAAAATCCCGATTGTGATGAAGAATTGATCATTGGTAATTGTCCTGAACTTAAGCCAGAGCCTGGACTTGTCGGCGGCATTGTATTTGTTGGTCCTGGAAAAGGTGGCAAATTACCATTCGAACCACCTGATGAAAGGCCAACAAATGGTGGTAGTACCATTCCTGAATCGCCACTCGAAACTTGCTGAAATGGAGGAAGTGTACCACTACTCATATAGTTTGAGCTTGAACTCGCTGTCGCTGAAGGAGGAAGTGGTGGCATACCAGGCATTGGAGGAGGTGGTAGTAAGGTTATTCCTGAATTCAAATTTCCTGTTGGTAATTGCGGTGGAGGGGGAAAACCATTATTATCTGGAGGTAGTGGGAGACCCATAGGTGGAGGTAACCCTGGGAAACCAATATTTCCAGAATTAGTTTGCATCTAAAATTTAAATTGAAGTGAGAAAAAAAAAATTACTTTTTGATTCAAAAATGTAAGATTTTCATATTTTACGATTTGATTTTGCACCAAACAGCATAAGTCCCGAACATATGCAATGTTTCTCTCAAATGAATTCATATATCTTGCGAGTGCATGCGTTTCCCACGTTATATTTTTTATTTTATCCATAATCATACTTATTTATTTGAGTTTAATACAACACCAAATAGTACTATAGGAAAA
Source organism: Trichomonas vaginalis G3 (assembly GCF_026262505.1). Classification (NCBI taxonomy): domain Eukaryota; phylum Parabasalia; order Trichomonadida; family Trichomonadidae; genus Trichomonas; species Trichomonas vaginalis. Next base: position 24,916,919 of record NC_067206.1, on the reverse strand, counting down.
CTCATTATTTTCAAAAGTTGAAAGGTTAATATCAGTAAATTTATGATATTAGATCAATATAGGATAGGAACCCATAATAACAAGTTACATGACTTTGGTTTAGAAACTATTTATTTGTGTGAAATCTAAGAGATACCATCCTGATATGCATACTTTCAAGTGATTTGAGTTAAATTTGATGAATCATGGGATTAAATGAAAGAAACATTATTTCTATCTCACAAACATACGCTCGTATACAGTATATCATTTCAAATAGTTCATGTTTAAAGATTTCTATTTTTTATAATAGATATGAGGTAGTCTTTCGTTGGAAAAATAAATGAAATGTATCCAAAGCACTGCTCGATATTTATTTTGGAAAAATTAAGATTGAAATTAGAGTTATAAGCCTACGTTCATTTTTTGAGGATTTATGCTACAATACATGCATAAAATAATCATAAAATCTTTACATCATTGTTTAGTATTTACTGGTTCATTCGAAACAAGTACGTTTATTATTATTTTTTAGACTAGTCTTTTTTTTCATGCATTCAAAAGATCCCATTACTAAAGCCTGCGAAGAAGGAAATCTCGAACTTTTTAAATCACTATTAGAGCATGAAAGCTATGAAGAAATAAAATCTTTAGATAGTCTACTTAAAATTGCTTCAGAAAATGGTCATGTTGAATTTGTTAATTATCTTATCTGTAATGGGGCTGATAAAGAAGCAAACTCGTATGATGGAACTCCGCTCATTTATGCATCAAGAAACGGCCATCTTGAAGTTGTTGAATATCTCATATCTGTTGGTGCTGATAAAGAAGCAAAGGATAATGGCGGATCTACTCCACTCGCTTGTGCATCAGAAAGCGGTCATCTTGAAGTTGTAAAATATCTTATCTCTGTTGGAGCTGATAAAGAAGCAAAGGATAAAAAACATAGATCTACTCCACTCGTTTTGGCATCAGAAAATGGTCATTTTGAAGTTGTAAAATATCTTATCTCTGTTGGAGCTGATAAAGAAGCGCATGGTTATGATGGATCTACTCCACTCATTTGGGCATCAAGAGCTGGCAATCTCGAAACTGTTAAATATCTTATCTCTGTTGGAGCTAATAAAGAAGCAAAAGATAAAGAAGGAAATTTTCCACTTATTGTGGCATGTCAGTATGATAAATATGAAGTTGTTAAATATCTTATCTCTGTTGGAGCTAATATGGAAGCAATAGATAAGAATGGATGGACGCCACTCATTTGGGTATCAAGAAATGGTCAACTTGAAATTGTTGAATATCTTCTCTCTGTTGGAGCTAATATAAAAGCAAAGGATAAAAATGGTTGGACTTCTCTAATTTATGCATCATGGAATGGAAAACTTGAAGTTGTTAAATATCTTATCTCTGTTGGAGCTGATAAGGAAGCAAAGAATTATGACGGAAAATCTGCCCTCGATGTTGCTTCAGGCTCTGTGAGAAAATATTTATCATCAATTTGATTTATTTGTTCATAATTATAAATGTTTTTTTACATCATAATAAGTAAAACAAACTACATTTTATATCTTTCTTTTTTCGTTTGATGCAACATGCATATTGTATCCTGTCTTCTCATATCGTTTATTGCTTCTGGAAGTTTTTATTTTGTTGGTAGATTCTCATCATTTTTCAGACCTTTGAGTTTTTTTTTTGTAAATCAAATTTTACACGTTAATTTTTGAATGACTGAAATTCTCTTTGTAGGAGCAAAATCATGTGGAAAAACATTGCTTATCAAGAGACTCCAAATTCTTACAGACCAAAGAAGGTTAACTCCATTTGATGAAATTCCATCAACTAACCCAACAGAAGGAATTGATACACAAAATTTCAAGTATCATCGTGATAGCTTCGTTTTCAAAGAGCTTTCTGGTGATAGTATTCAACAGTGGGAATCAAATGCTCGCACAGCAAAGGCAATAGTTTATGTTTTTGATTCTGCTGATTTGACAAAAACAGCTACAAATATAGTTTGGCTAAATGAAGTTCTTCAAAGCCATGTTACAGAAAATAAGCCAATTATGATTGTTTTAAGTAAATGCGATGTACCTGACTGCATTAGATTCAATGTAATTGATGATATTATCGGATTTGACCGTGTTCCAAATCCATCTCGCTTATCCTTCCTAGAAACCAGCTCTGTTGTTGGAGTTGGCTTAAGTGAAATTTTCCACTGGCTTTCAGATCTATCCAAATAAAAATTGTTATGTACTTGTCTTCAATTGTCTTGTAGCATGTTAAAGAATCATTATATTCATTGAAAAATTTCATTTTTTTTTTACTTTCATATTTCCAGTATTTGCATGAAGGGAATTTAAGCTATACAATTATCTGATTTTGAAATTCTGAAAATATTTATGATAATATAAAAATTATTTATTAACAAACAACCGACTTAAAAATCAGTCAAAATACACACAACAAGATCTATATGTTATAATTGAACAAATTCAGTAACATCATTTGTACTACTTGCATTGAGTAAACCATTATTAATTGAATTATCTTTTGGCATAGTTGCAAGTAGATTTTGAATCAAGTTAAGAGTATATGGAGAGCACTTGTTTAAATCAAATACAACGTCTCCGTTATCATCGGCAATAAATTCTGGATTATGAGTACAAATGACCTGAATAATATCATAAGCATCTTCATCTCTTTTAAGACAGCTAATTTGTCTGCCAATAAAGCTAACATCAAATTGATCCATTTTAAGGTGTTCTTTTGCAGGATCAGGATTTGGTACTGAAAAGGATGGGCTATCATGAGAAATCTTGAAAATTTGGTCTGTTGCTTTAACATCATCAGGAATTTGAGGTACCACTAATTTGATGTTTTCGATGAGAGATTTTGTAGCTTTTGTCCATTTTTCTGTATTGCCTTTATCAAAAATCTTAAATTCGCTTGAAACTCTGTCTCTCAAGTATTGAATACAGTATTTCATTTCGGACGTTTCATCGACGTTTTGCAAAATCTGGTTAATGCATTTATTAAATGTGTTAATAAAATCTGTTGGAGTTGAGAATTTGTTGTGACTTAGCTTTTCTCGCATTTCAAAAAAATCTTTAAAGAAAGGAACCTCGAAATTAAATTGTTTCATATAGAGCTGCAATCCTTCGCCTAATGGCTCTGATAATATCTTTTCAAGAAGCTCTATACACATTGCACACTCTTCTATTTTCATTTTTACTTTTTTTCTCTCTCACCAAAAAAACTGCAATATATAAAACTATCTGGATCTGAATGACAATTATTCTAATCATACAAAATTTCCCATTAAAACTATTTGAAAATGAAGGATATGGCTTTTTGGAATTGTTCAAAGATGCTAAATCCATAATGTAATACGGAGAAGTTAAATAAGCAACCTTAGGATGCCTTATATTGACCAACTAGATAGCAATTAAAGCCTAATTTCTCGAATTATAAGATCGCCCTTTTGTTTTGTTGTCAAAAAAACACAAATACTTTAAATAAATAGTTAACTTTATTTTGTCCAATGAATGGTAAAATCTTGCCTAATGAAAAGAAAAGAAATAAATCATTTAAAAAAAAAGAAAGAATTACTTGCCAGAAACTAACTTCTGTCCTTCTGTAGCGAAGATAAGGGAGTTTTCTGGTTGGTTAACATAATCGTCGCCGCACCATAAGTAGTATGCGGCAAGGAGGGACAAACCGCCGAGCATGCAAGAGAAGAATGGGAACCAGAAGTTACCAACAAGAGAGATTCCTGGCTTTGGCTTTCTCTGAATGAGTTCTACGTAGACGACATTCTTTAATGTAAAATTTCCTGTACAATTTTCTGATGTAACATTTTCTGATGTAACATTTTCTGTGCTTGGAATAATTGCTTGCTTGATCTTTTCATATTCAGCCCAGTTAGCAACGACGCGGACAAGATGACTGACGTTATCATGAGCGCAGTTTGTATCGAACGGCTGCTTAGCACAGAAATAAATTGGTTTTGTTCTGTTTGCAAATGTGTGTGATGAATTAGTGATATAACTTTCTACAAACTCTGTATAGGTAAGCTCTGTAATATTTACTGAGCGCGCTGCTGCTAAGAACAAATAGAACATTTGAATCATGTTCGTCAAAACCGTTTTCAGGGGAAGACGATCAGTATTCAATTATACTTTTATCTATGTTGATGTAAAATATACAATCTGCATATGTGTTTTCTAAATGAATACAAAACATAAAGGCTCAATCTATAAAATTTGAAATCTCAAAATTTTTGTAATTTCACCCTAAGACTTAATAATAAGCAGTTTTCAATTATCTATATCTTTAATTTTGACTGGTTTCTAAAAATTGAGCATTTTTCCCCATTGATTTCCATTAATGAGTGGGAGTTATATGAATCAAGGATAAAATCATTATAAATTTATATCAATACCATGTTATATAAAAATAGGTAGTTTATCTCCTCTTATTTTTTAATGCACAAAATGAAATTTTGCCAATGCAATAATTATTGTTGTTTATAACTTTCATACGTCAGAAGAAATTTCATAGTATTAAAGCCATATGAAAAAGATGTTCTGAACTATCTTTTTAATTATGTATTGCTGCATAAAGATGATGTATTTCCTCAAATTCTGTTTTTATATTATTATTCTCTGCTGCAAAATGAAGGTCAGTATAACCTGTTCTATATATACTAAGGGTATAAGCACATTGAAAGAGAAAATGTTCATAAGAGAAATGATTTTTGATACGCAATAATATCATATTTTTGATTTAAATTAACAAAATATTGCATGTATAATAATTCATTGAATACAAAATTGAATTCTCTGCAATGTTCATTCTCTGATAATGTCACAAAATCCATATGATGCGAAACAAGCTCATCTTTCAAACTCTCATTTAAGAATTACATTGAAAGGTAGAATTAGTCATAATTTTCAGAATTGTCACTTTTTGGTAATTCTAATTTTTTTTTATGTCAGGAGAAAAAGAGAACAGTAAGCAATGGAAAACAATACCATTAGACTCCATATCAGAAGAAAAATTACAAGATCGTTACAATTTGATATTATCAATTAAAGAATACGCAAAAAAGGATGAATTTATAAAAACTTTCCTACAAAAAATATCAGCTGCGAAAGACGCAGAAGCAAAAATATTGAAAGCTTTATACTTGTTATCAATCCCACCTTCATATTCATACAAACATACTTACGAATATGCATTATCAATTTTAGAAGAAACCAATAAATTCCATGATAAAATTAAATTCAACTTTGCATTCCAACTTGTTGAGGCTGCATCACATTTGAATAAAGCTGAAGAATTATATGAAAATCCAAAACTTAAAACAATTCTTAATGAAAAGGAACCACATATGTACGCTGTACTACACTTAGCATTATGCATCGCATCTAATCATCCTACTAGAGATACATATACTCTTCCAAAAGATTTAAGAATTTCAGCTTTAATACTCTTCTACATGGGCAAAAACGGACTCTATCTTTCAGAATTCGATGTGGCTGCCCAATATTTCATGCAAACAATTCACTATGCCCGCGATTCTTATGATATCAAAAAATCTGCGAATAATTACTTATCTCTTTCCTTATTCTTAGCAGGAGATTCTAAGAGATCATTTGACACCCTCTGTGCCAAAGATGTTGCAACAGATCAAGAATTTTTACAATTTTGGGAATTCGACCACAATGTTGCCAGTTTGAAAATTCCAAAAGAAGCTTCCTTTTTAGCTGAACCTATCAGACACCAATACTCTATTAGAGTTCTTCGTGATTTTGCTCAAACATGTAAATCTGTTCAAATCGTATATATTTCTGATGTTCTTGGTAAATACACCGACAGTGCAATTCATGCCCTTACAAATTCCGGTGAATTTGAAATTATAACTGATGAAGATGGAAATATCGACTTCATCGAGTTGGACATTTCACAAATAGTAGAAGAAAGGAAGAAGGAAGTTATTGAATTGTCAAAGAAAGCTCCTGATATGTTCGTTTCTAAATAAATTTAAACTTATTTTTATTTAATAAATCTTTTTAATCAACCAATATTTTTCCCCATTTAATTAATATAGAATTAAGAAAATTGTTAAATAATACTGAAAGATGAAGAATAATTTTTTTCCAATGTTCAAAATTCCAAACTTTTTGTCTTATATTCAATTATGACTATTTATGGATTTCATATTATTCTATCCAAATGGACGATCTAAGTTAATTATTTTTGATGGAAGAAAAAAATTGGAAAAAATTCAGATTGAATATTTCATGTGTTTGAATAAGAGACAAATTATCAATTCTTTTGAATCTAATTTTCATTATTTTGGAATGATTCAAAAACCATGTTACGCCCCTATATTTAACTTTTCTGAATTCCTTGATAATTCGATAATTTCTGACTGTGAAATTATCTTGGATGATGGCGAGCCTCCAATTAAAGCGCACAAATTAATTCTTGCAAATTCTTCATCATTTTTCCTCAATATATTTACAGCACAAATGGAAGAATCTGCAACAGGCAAAGTACCTATTACAAAAAATCCAGGAAAGCTCCTTAGAAGAGTTATCAACTGGATGTACGACGGCAAAATTCAATATAACGATGATAACAAAGACCTTTTACGACTGTACGAGATATCCTTATATTATGGAGTTTTAGTATTAAACGAAAGCTTACAAAAATTAATTCGTGAAAAAATCAAAACAGAAGATATTCTTGACTACTGTGATTTTTGCTTTAACGAAGAACTCTCTCGTACTCTTGAGTTTTTGGCCGAATTAATTGGAGAAAATATTGGCGAATTTACAGACTTAGAAAAATTATCACAAATATTAGATGTTAAAACATTTTCTTTAGCATTGAAATCATCCAAACTCAATACACGTGAAAAACTTCAAAAAATTAGTAAATTCATAGGAGACTATACAATGGAGGGTAATGATATCTCAGACCTCAAAGACGCCTTAAATAAGTCTTCTGATAAAGGTACTATTAATAAAGATCAATTAAAGAAGGAATTCCCAGAACTTTCAGTTTTATTAGATGACTGACTTGGTTAGAATGTTATTAATAAATATTTGATATCTTATTTCTATGAAAATTTAAAATTTAAATAAGAATGAAAATTTTATTACAAAATATGTCCTAATAGTTAATAATAAGAGCATCAAGTACTGAGTGTATGACTACTTGTATGGTGTATTTCAATAAAAGTAGAAATATATTTTGAAAATATTATATTATTCATTTTTGATTGATATTCTTTGTAAATTCATCAAGAAATGCACGAACGTCAGCTAAGTTTTGCAATTTTTCTGGCTTAAAGGACAAAATGAATACTATTGAATCAAATTTCAATCCTTTCGTCAATTCAATGCATAATAATTCGAACATTTGATTTTCTAAGCCAATCATAACATCTGTATCAACATATCCGTCTGTTTTTTCAGTTTTGATAATTGTTCCAACTCCTGGAATTCCGTTGTGAATGATAACGACAGCATCTGTATCATACACTGATATCGCAATTTCAAATTCGCCGTTTTGAAATTGCTTAATAGTTTTTAGTTGGCTCATTTTGATTTTGAAAAGTGACAAAATTATTTGAGTTCTTCAAAAGTCATGCATTATTTCTTCTCATTAGAACCATTTAAGATGTTTGTGAGTACCTCTGACATGAATACGGTAGAATACATATAATTTAGGCTTTATATACATCATCTCTAACTTTTGTGAAATCACTCATTTTTGAGGGTGCTTAGATTGGATGTATCTTTTCATTGAATGAGCATAATAAGAAAATACTTAGAGATATATTCATATACATGAAGTAGGGTGTATTGCTTGTGTATTGACCCTGAATGCAATTAGATTTATATCCTCAAAAAATAGATTTTATTGCCCTCAATTCAAGTAGATTTAATTCGTAGTTTTTGATTGATAGAACACCATTGACAAAAATCTAGCAGTCCCAATATCTATGTATTGGCAAAATATTATTTGGTTATCATTTCAATATGCTTTATTTTATATTCATGGTAATTGGATTGGAATTCAATAAAACATGATTCTAAATCGACCAATTTTGCTTTATTTCAGTGATTTCATGTTATAAAGTACTATTACTTGCAATAAAACACATAAGGTGATTTAGAAATTTCAAATTTTGGTGTAAAATATAAACAATTCATTAATTGAGATTCTTTTATTGTATTAGAAAGAAATGCATATAAATATGAAAAGAAACGAGATGTTTTATTTTGAGCAAAACGGTCAATAAAAAAAAATAAATAAATGACACAGGATTATACACCAAACGCTTCTTTTGTTGATTTCGCTGGTGAAGATGATATAAATATTGAAATAGATCACGCCATATCAGAATTGAATTTTGAAGAAGCTGGAAAACTCCAAGCTTCATTAAACAATGATAATTCGGAAGAAATACAGCGTCAAGTTGATGGAGCCTTGGCAAGAAATCAATCCTTGATCGAAGGATATCATCAAGATGCCGAGAAAAGCATTATTCAGATCGAATTGGAGATTGATACCAAGCTTTCGAAATTAGTTAAAGATTACAAAAATCGTTTTCTCCAGATGAAGGCTGCTCAGTTGGAAGAAATAGAACAGCTCAGAAGTGAATGGATTTCTTCTCATGATCGTGCAGAACAGCTTGGAAATCAAAAGGTTGAAAGCCTTCTTTATACATCTAAGGTATTGGCTAATTGCAAGTGTTTTGATGAAGCCAAAACCTTAAGAAACAACGTACAAGAAAATACAGACAATATTCTCAAGAACGAGTGCAAAGAAATAGATAACCATTACAAACAACACATGATCAATATGATTGCAAGACATGAATCCATGCTTGATGGCCTCTACAACCAATTACTCAACGATATTAAAATTATTGAAGGACAAGGCAAGATTGATCGTTCTGTTGTTAAATCACAAGAAAAGATCGGAATTGCTATGTCTCCTTCTAAATCAATTCAAAATGTTGCTACATCTCGTGATATTTCAATGAATGATAAAAAACTTATTATTTCTCAGCTTTCTCCAAGAAAATCACCTAGTCCAAGCTCAAAATCACCACGTTCTCCTAGATCACCAAGATCTCCTGTAGCTCCTGGCGCTTATATGTCACCACTTAGCCCAAGATATTAAATTGCATTTGTCTAATTTGTAAATGATTTAATTTCAATATATTGTACTACTTTTTTCAAAAAATTAATAATTTTATCGAATGAAATTTCATAAATGAAGCTGTTTATACAGTGTATTTGTCATTTTGCCTATGCTTTAGGCGTTCGATCATTCCTAACCCACAGTTTAAATGAGCTTGATTTCTTGATATAAAATTTTATTGGAATCTGAGCAAAACGAATTAAAATATTTTTATTTTATAACAATGTTAGTTTAAATTGCAACCAATTTTACATCCGAAACGCAATTTTGTAAACTTCAGAAGATGTCGTCCTTGAACACAGTAGTTTTTGCGACATTTATTGTTGGGACAGTCTTCACTCTATTATTTAAAGTTGCAAGGATCATATCTATGCCAAAAGGAAAAGGCCCTGATCAATGGAAAGCGATAGTCAGATATTGTTTCCTTTATTATGCCCTTAATGTCGGCATAATGATAACAGAACCATATATTTTCCAACGTATGTTAGATTCCAATTTGACTCCTGAAGAAATGACATCAATTTTTGCAGCTCCATTAATTATCAAAGCAATAGTTAAATTTATTCCATTACGTGTTATCAAAATGACAGGTGTAGCACCTCTTCTTATTGGTGCTGGTGCACTTGCATCAATAGCTACATTATTAAGAACAAAAAAGCATTTTGATACACTTTGTGTTGCTCAAGTTGCAATAGCAATGGCAAGAGAAGCATTCTCATACGCAATGAGTGATTGGAAGCTCGGTGAAGGTTCTCATGAAAAAACATCAGATGCATTTTTCAACGCTGTTGTTTCAGCTGTACATGTTTTAATGACAACAGTATTAGCATTTGTTAGCAAGTATCTCAAAACATACTACGAAGACAAGCAAATCTTTTTCATTGGAACCATTATTTGTTTAGTAATAATTCCTTCTTCTCTGATTACAATTAAGAAGAAACCATATCCATTCAGACATCAGCAATCGAAACCAGGCGTTTCTGGTGTAGCAATTATCTTATTCTTTACAATTTTAGAAACTTACTTCACACCACGAATTCAGCAATATATTACACGCTCAGAATGCGTAATTCCACTCGAATACTTATTTGCTATCACTCTTATTATGACATACCTCGCAGAAACAGTAGTTTCATTCTTTGATATTAATAATAAAGCAGTTTACATTTTAATTGGTTCAATGCTACTGCTTACCATTATATCCCTTGTAATACATATTTCCTTTGATTCAAAACCATTAGTTTTCATTTTATTAATGGTCGGAACAATTTTGACAAAAATTGGCCGTTTGGCATTGGATCATATCGGAAATACACCCATAGAGAATACAGTAATCGCTGTTGCGTTCACATATCTTTCATACAAACTTTTCAGTTTTGATGTTAAGACAAATGTGAAAATTTGCATTGGATCTGCACTTTTAACATTGATTTCGTCGATCGCGCACTTGTATAAAGGTAATGATCCAGCCGTCGACGAATTACAGCAAAATCTTCTTTAATATCATGTTTTATCGGAAATATTATTAATAATAAACTATACTTAGAATTGTTTTTTATAACTAAACATGTTTTCTTTTGAAAATGAACAAATTTCAATCCAAAATCCATCATTTTACACCAAATAGCCATCTAAAGCAAATGAACAACAATTAAAAGTGAAAACAAGCCATTGTAATGCATATTTGTTCTCATAAAACTTGATAATTAATGTGATGAAAATAATTTACTTTGATAGATCAAAAATTCTATATTTTATATATAGAATTTTCGTAGTTTATGATTTTGCTTCTTTAAAACTCTATTTTGTCATATTTTTTTATAATTTTATAATTTCATAATGGAACAAAATAACAATTTCGTTCCTGTTTCATTTGGAAAAAATGGGGCCAGTGGTCTAACAAATGATAACACCAAGCCAAAAAATGCATTGTTTAGAGAAAATAGAGACGAAATTTGTGTTCCTTACGAAGGAACGAAAAGAATTTTAAAAGAAATAGGTCCAATGCCACCTAAAAGGGCTACACCACCTCCTTTTCCTGTTACTCAAGAATTTCAAGTTGGTCAAAATGAAAAACCAATTACTTCTCTCAAAGTTAATGATACTGGCTTTAAGTTTTATACAGGAGGAGAAAATAGTACCATTTTTTACTTTGATTTATCATCAATGAAAGCAAATGGAGTAAGATGTCAAATTAGAATCGAATTAGACGAAAATTACAGTATATCCGACATCGATACAAACGTAGATCAAACACTTATAGCAGCAGCATCCGGATCTCCTATTATTCGTATCTTTGATCCAAAAGGACTTAAAAAATATGAATCTCGACGAGGAGACATGTATATTTACGACACAACTCATACTTACGGACATACAGCCGCAGTTACTGGGCTCCAATTTCGTCCTGGATCTACCGATGAGCTTGCAACTTGTTCTCAAGATGGCACATTACGTTTTTGGAAGGTCGACCACATGGAAGAGCAAGTTATGATATACAGATTAGGAAAACAAGGCGGCATAAGGTTCCCTGGCTACGCAATGCGCTGGACCAATGATGGAAATGCCGTATTTGTTTCATCCAACGACCAAACTCTTTCATTATATGACAATTCAGGTAATTCACGTCAAGCATCGATGCAGATACCTCTTCCCAATGTCTGCGGCTCGATTGCTATTAGTCCTGATGGAAATCACGTTTGTACTCGTGAATTAACTAACAAAGGTGTCCAATTATGGGATATCAGGAACATAAATGAACCATTATGGAATATCCTTAGTGATTCACGCGGCCAATCCATATGTTTCTCACCAAATGGCGAAAATCTTTTAGTTGGCGAATCAGTTCTAAAAACTTCGAAAAAAGGTGGATCAATTAAAATTGTTTCCACTTTATCTGGCGATCTAAAGGATGAAGTTTTGATGCCATCAAATGTTGGTGTTAATGCTTTGCAATGGCATGAATCAACAAACCAAATTTACGCTGGTTGTAGCGATGGAATTTGTCGAATTTTGTTTGATAAAGATTTATCAAAGAAAGGAGCATTGAGAGCACTAGAAAACGGTGTTGTATTCAAGAAAGACACCGATGATGCAGTCATAGGTGCTTTGATACCGAAATTCGTCGATCCAGAAACAGAAAGAGTCATTCACGGTTTCTGGTTCCCATTTGCTCCAGTCGAGAAAAGAGAAAAGAGAGCAAAACAACTCCCTGTTGCTCCTCTTTGGGGAGAAGGTTTCAAAGGAAGAATTGCAACTCATCCTTTGCAGAAAGAACTCGAAGAACTCGGTGCTGTTGATAAACCTGAAGATGATGACATCGTGGAATCACTCAAGAAACACGCAGATAAGGATAAAATTGGTTACTTCACAAAATATAGAGATCCAAACGACGACCAAAATTAATTCGTTAAATATTTTGTTTGTTTGTATATAAAATAGAACATTTTCACCATATTTTATATAATGAATATGTAGTGCTAAAATTTCAGGCTGATGTCATCTAAATTGGAGGAGCTATGAGATGATCAAATCTCAGAGTTGCTAGGAAGTTGTCCATTTATTATCTCCTAACTACGCTCTTAGATGTTCTGCTATTCCAAATTGCCTAACATCCTTTTGCTATAACTTGGAAAAAATTTTAATCAAGACTTATATCTACGATGATGGGTTCAATAGAATAAGCTATCTATGACTTACAAAGTATATTATCATAAATTCTGGCTGATATTTATTAATATTAAGAGTTAGATTTGAATTTTCTTTAAACTTTTTCATATTTTCCGTGTGTAGATATTCTAATTCTCTGAGTATTTGAGATTCAGGTGCAATTTGTGCATAGTATTATCCAATCAGATGAATAATTTGTTCTAAGTGATTTGAACAAGTTTCTCAGACTTAGATTCTTTTATCAATCTTAATTTTGCCTTAGTATATTGATACAATCCCCACAATTTTCATTATTTCATAATATAAATTTTTATAAAATTATTTAGATAAATATAGAGAAACTAGCAATGATTAAAATAAACATTATTTAGATATTCTTATAAACGTTGAGGAAGCCTTCAATCTTGCTATTAAGCTCATAATAAATATAATTTAATGCGCAAGGAGGGAGTGCTTGCCATGTTTCGATAGGTGCTTGGATAAATTGCATTTGACCAAGGTAAACTTGCCAATAGCTGTGCTGAAGCTTTGCAGAAACAAAAGCCTTACGACAATTAATGTAATAGACGCCATTAACTTTTGTAATTTTAATAATGGTGCCACCCAAAGAAGCAGCTCTATATCCATTAATTGGCTGATTCATATCAATTCTGTTGAAGAGCTGTTTGGAAAGCGAAGACCATTTGGCACGATTGAAATAATCTTGAACTCTATTTCGTTCAAGATTGAACTCGTTTGCAATTTGATCAACAAGTGAATTAAGATCACTAGTTGAATAATCTCTTTCAAGTTTATTAACGTTGGCATCGTAAACTGAACAAAGTGTTGCTCCAAATGGTTGACCGCCAGAGCATTCAATAAGATGTTGCCATAGATAAGGAGGAATTTCATCGTTTGAAATTGGATTAAGATATGGTTTGACAATTCTGCCTAGACACTTATCTTTTTTCATACGAATTTTATCATAGCTATTGACTTGAGCTGAAAGAAGAAAAATCAAAATCATTGAAAATTGTGTCATTTGACAACACTGACATGTCAAAAACTTTTGAATCCATTATTTATGCAAAACTATTAACACTATGTTATTCTTTATAAAATCAACCAATTTTTAGTTGAAAATTTATAATTTGGAATTAGATTTGAATTTTTTTGAGATTTCCTGAGTTATGGTTACCTACAAACATCATGAACTATTAACGTGTTACATATTTTATAATCCAAAATAGCAAAATTGATTTTTTACTATAATATTATATATCTAAACTATTTTTAGATTTTTTTTTATTTTGTTTAGATTGACATGACTCTGAATTTCGAAGACATTGCTGCTCATATAAGCAATTATATTAAGAATGAAAACTTCTTCGATACATTCAAGATCGGAGACATCAAGACAATCATGAAATACTCACGTTTAACCGCTGATCAGTACGTTACTCTTCTCAAACAATCTCATTCAACTATTAATGCCAAAGAATTATATGTGTGTACACGAAATACAAAAGTTACTATCCAAAATCTCGATGAAGTTGTTTTAATTCTGAATTCTCTCAAAAAATACATGAAATTCAATATATTTGATGGGATCATTGATGTTTTAAAACAAAATGAGAAAGAAATGAGTGATTTTACACAGGAAATTAAAAAACTTCAAGATAAATTAAAAGCGTTTCCAAATGAAACTGGAAATGTAACCAAAGATTTGACGGCCGATGTAACTAATGAAAATTATAATCATTCACAAGATATTTTAACTAAAATCACAGAACTTAAGGAATCTAGTGATTTTGAAACCGTTTACAAATTCCTTGATGAACTTTCTTGGAAAGGAAACAATGAAATGATTTCAAAATCAATCGAAGCAGGACTTTGGCAAAAGATTGCTCCTATAGAATATGATTGGAATTTTGAGAGGAATGTCCTTCATTTTGCAAGTGAAAACGGAAATCTTGATGTTGTTCAATATCTTATCTCAGTCGGAGCTAATAAAGAAGCAAAGGATAATGATGGATATACTCCACTTATTTGGGCATCACAAAATGGTAAACTTGACGTTGTTCAATATCTTATCTCAGTTGGAGCTAATAAAGAAGCAAAGGATAATTCTGGATATACTCCACTCATTCATGCATCATTTCAAGGTCATCTTAAAATTGTTCAATATCTTATCTCAGTTGTAGCTAATAAAGAAACAAAGTCTAATGGTGGATGGACTCCACTCATTTATGCATTAATTAATGGTCAACTTGATGTTGTTCAATATCTTATCTCTATTGGAACTGATAAAGAAGCAAAGGATAATGATGGATATACTCCACTTATTTGGGCATCACAAAATGGCCGACTTAACATTGTTCAATATCTTATCTCAGTTGGAGCTAATAAAGAAGCAAAGGATAATTCTGGATATACTCCACTCATTTGGGCATCAATTATTGGTCAACTTGAAGTTGTTAAATATCTTATCTCAGTTGGGGCTGATAAGGAAGCAAAGAATTATAATGGAAAATCTGCCCTCGATGTTGCTTCAGTCTCTGTGAGAAAATATTTATCATCAATTTGAATTATTATTTTCTTTACATAATAAAAAGTAAAACAAACTAGAGACCATTAGCATACGTAGAAAAAGCATGTTTAGGACAGATTATTGGGATAAAATAGTTTATAATACGTTAACTGCGATTTCCCAATCTAAAAGTCAAATCGAATAAATTTCAATGTTTCCTTAAGACAAAAGTGACATTTTTTATGAGTAAAATTAAACATTTTAAGGGTGCACCCGTATGTACGTTTATTTGAGAGGAGGATTACCCTCTCAATTTTGAGGGATTCGTTAGTTTATTTTCTCGATGAATATGCAATAAAATTTGATTTTTACCTTATCAATATACTTCATATAATATACACATGTTCATGTAAAAACTTTTTTCCAAAATCCTCAGGAATTAAGGGATTTTTGAATTTTAAGAATTTTTTTCGAATTTTTTCGAAAAAAAATATTTTCAGAACAGCCTTAACGGCTAAGATTTAGGAACAATGTTAAGTATCAAAAAGAAAGGAGGTCTGATATAGATATGGCAGTCCCAACGGGAACCGCGGTAATTTACCGAGGTTTCCGCACACCGGTTCCTTTTTTTAGGAATTTTTTAGATTAAAAAATATGCTTTGTAAATCATTTTTTGTAAATCGGCAAAAATTTGGAAATATTCTGACGACAATAAATCTGGGAATAGTATTTTAAATACGAGAACAACCTATTTAAAAGTGTTTCGATAGATTTTGTATAATTTCAAATTTTCGCATATAGCTTTCCGTGAATTACCGTGATTTTACCGCCACATCAATAGTTTACGACACTTTTTCCGTAAATTAAGTAGTTTACTGCACTTTTTCCGTAAAATTGAGTTACGGGAATCCGTAAGATTACCGTACCTCACTTCTAGTTGAAAATAGCATTAGTATATAATAAATAGATATATTATTCATATTTTTGATTTTGAATTACGGAAAAAGTGAGTTCAGAACTTCCAATTATTATTTGATTAATTATGTTAAAAATACTATAAGGAATTAAAATACATAATGTTGAAATTTGAATTACGGAAAAAGTGAGGGTGAAAGTGAAGTGAAAAAGTAAGATATTTTTTGTTGAAATAATCATAGTTGTACAATTTTGAAACTATATGTAAAGCTATAAATTGAATAAATTCAAAAACAAAAATTGTTTATTCTTATTAATAAATTTATATTAATCAATATTTGAACAACCCGTAATTAAAATTGAATTCCTCTTAAAATTTAATCCATACGTTAATTTTTAATTTGCTCGGCGAATGCCGAGCTTCCCTACTTCTCTTGTCATTCCTTCAAAAACTCTAATCTCATCGCACTTACAAACATCATGATTTGATGTATTGTCGAGAAATCTTAGACTTGTTTGTCATTTGATTATAGCATTTGAAAGTCATCTCGAAAATCGATTAACAAGACAATTTCCCAAACATCTACATACAAGTAGATGATGGTAAACCCATTAGAGTTGTTTTGCTATGATTCCTCCAATCTTATGATGAGAAAAATCATATCAAAACAGCTCTAATCGAACATTCTACACAGCTTAGCATCCAGGTAGTTCCAAGTAATGCGATTACAACATCAACGGCCAAAGCCTTTCAGAGTCCTTTAATCATTTCTTCTCATCTCAATGTGAAGTGGCCCCAAACGAACTACAAGCTGACGTTACACCGCATTACAACCCGGTTAATACGAGCATATACATTAGAGCTGCTTTGTTATGATTTCCCTCATCAATTGATGAGAGATCTCATTATGAAGCAGCTCCAATCGAACTAAAAACCTACATACAAATGAGTGAAAACAAACTCATTAGAGTTGTGTTGCTTTGATTTCTCTCATCAGAAGATGAGAAATACCAGAACAAAACAAATCTAATCAAACTTTCTACACAACTCAGCACAGTATCAATGCAAAGTAATGCGTCTGTATCGTTAACAAGCAAAGTTGTTTCGGGTCCTTCCATTTTGGAAGAATTCGGAACAACTTTGCGAATTGATAGTGTAAACCCATATACATGAAAGCGTGCATGCATAAAGACAGGTATTGTCAGCAATGACTACCTGCCCAGCTATGAGTGATCAGAGAATTACCATCTCAGGCTTTTTGAGAACGTTTCAGCCAGGACCCTCGTATGTTGACTGTGAGAAAGGCATCCTTTATCTGAAATAGATGCTTTTCCAACAATCAAATTCGAAGATCTTCGACGTTGTTGTAAAAAGAGAAGGAGAAGGAAAGAAAAGGAAGGAGAGGAAGAAGGAAAGGAAAAGAAGAAGAAGAAAAAAGAAAAAAGAAAAAAAAGAAGGACATATTAAATATAATGCGCACTTAATAGTGCCGAGGCGGCGGAGCCGCCGAGGCGCGATTTTTTTGACCCTATATTACCGCACGGCAATGTTTTTCTCGATTTTGTACAGCCCTAGATATAGACAACATATATCGTTGAAGGTTGAAAAAATCTCTAATATTTGAGCCCAAAATTTCAAATTTTAATTTTTTGAAAAAAGAGGCCACCCGTATGTACGTTTATTTGAGAGGAGGAGGATTATATTTTTGAAAGGGTGAAACATTATGAATATGTTAATTATATAATAATATGTATTATTATAAAAAAGAAAAAATAAAGCACGTTAGATTTTTCTTTCTTGATTTTTTACAAAATCTACTTAGAATTATGCAAAATATGACTAAATAATTATAAATTTCAAGTTAAATTTTAATTTTGATAAATAATTTAAATTTCAAAATATCAAGTTCAGTTCGACTATGTATGTAGTAATTCCTCAATAAAGTGCCAAAAACCTATTAAAATATATGAACATTTTCAACATTTTAATGTTTTTATTTAAAAATTTGATGGAATATGAGCTTCAAACAATTATTATGTAAATAAAAATAATTAAATATATGTATTTATTCGTATTACAACCATAGTAAGTCGATTCTTCCTTTCTTCTACTGAGTTTTGAATTTGATTTCGAATTGTAAAGAGATTCAAAGGGAAAATACTAGCGGATAAAAACTACCTCAATGAAAGGGTCATAATGGAGTCAAGTTGTATTTTTTGATATTTTTTGCTTTTCGAGCCTAAATAGGTAGCCAAGATAATGCCTAAAAATAAGGTTCTAAATTCTGAAGTTTACATGATCCTCTCGTGTGCACCCTTAAGGATGCCCCATTTGTGGAGTGTGCTATTTCAACACATTTAAGGGTTTCGTTTTGCGAAAAAACGTACAATACGCAATTTCGCTAAAAAAACATTTAGCTAGCAATTTCGACCTTTGACTCCACTCAAGACGTCACTTTTTTAATTTTGCGGTATCATATTTTTGGAAAATCTTTATGAATATTATATAAAAAGTCTCTTTAATATCTATATTTCATATTTTTATCGATTTTTAAAGTTTTTGCGAAAAGTATTCAATTATTTTTGCTATTTGGTCGGGTAAATGTCAGATTTGCGACATTTTCTGATATGATATTCAGATTCTACGTTGATAATAATGCTTATAGAACCCTCTTGCTATTGTGTCAAAATTGCGAAACCGATAGCAAAAATATCTCGCAATATCAAAATTGAGATATTGAGTGAATTATGCATTATAGAGATTAAAAATCTGATTTGTGAAAACATCTCATCAGTTTCTAGCTAATTCAAAAATCTTTACTATCTTATTCGATTAAAATGAAAAGGGAATAGTTTCATTATGCTTTAAATGACAGCCTTATAATATAATCATAGTTTTCGCTCAATATGCAGCATTTTTTTTTCGAAATCTATGGTCAATGTCCTCAATACTGATTGCTTTGCATTCATATCTCTTACATTTTCTATACCCACATCACTATTCATTGCTATTCCTATCTTTTTCATTTTTGTTTGTTTCTCATAATTTCTCAAAAAACACGATAACTTGATATTTGTAAATATCATACTTTATAACGTAAATAAGAACTTGACCTATTAAGAAAAGCAGTAATGAAAAGAAAATCTGAAATTCATAAAAATTACAAGTTTCTGATGACAATTAGCTTAATTAAACCAGGTACAAGATTATATAATTGTATTTTCTATCCAATTATCCATATAATATCTTATCCAGAAAAAATAACTTGATCAATACCAAATGATTTTTTAACTAGTAAATAAAGTATTTTCTTTACACACACATTGTATATCATAGTTTTTTTTTGGTTTCGCAAAACATCCAAAAACAAATATGCTATAAAAGTGACAATTTTAGCAAAACGAAACCCTTAACACATTCTATAAGTCAAGCACGCCCTTCCAAAAATACAACAACGAGAAAGAAAGTTTCAAGACGACGATCCGAAAGTAAGCTTTATGATTCCGAAGATGAAGACACAGATGATTGTGATCCAGCAAAAATGTATCTTACTTATCAGGATGCGGTTTTGGCTACATTAAAAAATAATGTCAATGAAGAACCGGTTTTAGTTACTAATTTAGTTGAAAATCTGCAAGAGCTTATGTATTTTGATCAGCAAAAACAAGAATATGTCCACCCACAATCAATTACTGATCAACAATTCGTTTTCATGGTACAAAGAAACCCAGCAATTCGAAAATATTACTCAGTTAATAATGATTATGTTACGAAGGCAAAAAATTCATAATAACTTGCTAGATTTTGGAAAATATTTTCATTGATTTTAAGTTCTAACAATGAAAATAACTTTTTGGATTGCACAACCATACTTTACAAAGATTTTCATTACATTTTGATCATAGAAAAATAATTATTTTACAAATTTCTTATTTTGTTTTGTTTATGACTAACTTGCCTTAGCTTATGAACTCACAAGACACTATCATATTTGAGATAGACTTATGAAAAGTTATTTCAAATTATTGTTTTATTAAATTTATTTTTTTCATAAAAAATCATTAATTTCAAGGTGAAATAAAATTATCTGATGAGCATAAAATTACAATCATGTTTATTTCAATACACTTTGTTTGCTTCACAAATTTTAATGAAATCAGTAATATGCATCCAAGTAAAATTAACCATAATGATAAAGCTATCATAAGAGAATGTTCCCTTCCTATTGAGTATGAAATTGGCCGGCTGACTCTTAAATTCATTTGCGATTATTGTATATCTCTTATAAAGGCTTGGAGTTAAAGTACCTTGTTGTAAGTTTTCGAGTTGTAATATTAAATCAGCCTTAAATCCGAGTTTCTTTAAGTTGAGGTGATTGGCAATAACATTCAGCATAATTGAGTTAATCAATTTGATGCCGAGTGTGCTACCCGGGAAGTATTTCTCACAAACGCTATATACAAGGTGGAGAACCATTTTGCTTCGATCATTTAATGGCATAATTTCATAACCAAGGACAAAAGCTTCCTGTGGCTTGCGGGATTTCTCGCACGCCGTCTTGAAGATTGTTATGTTCTCATCTTCATCAATCATCATTAACAGAAGATGATATAAGAAAGAACCTTTTGGAAATTGAGAAATTTCGTATTCTAATGGTTTGATAAACTCATCGAGAAGGAGTTCAAGTAATGTATCGATGAATGGTTCAGAAGCACGAATATAATTATCAAGAGTTTCATCATTGTAGTATTCGTATGGATATTTTGATGCGAGGAAGAAGAAACGTTCGTTGTTGACGACTTTGTTGTAAAATGGGTTAGTAAGGAAAATTGGAGGAACCAAGTACCGATTTAACTGGCAACAAAGGAAAAACTGAAGGACTTCATCTGAGTTATTGTTCTTTGTAAGATCGTATAACTTTTTCGCATCTGATTTGATAGAGTATATACGTTCAACGTTATTAAATGAAACAATTATGTATCTTCCTTCAAAATAGAACTGCGCATCTTTAGGGATCATCTCTAACTCTTCATTGGCTTGATCTAATATGGCATACAATGGTGGTGAGTAAAGTAATATAAATCTTGTTCCATTTGGAGCGCCTTGTGGTTTTACGAGTGAAAAGAAGACTCTACATGTTACATCAACCGGTTTCCTCGTCCTGAATAAGTGCTTTCCTTTACTATTGTCGTTAAATTTTGGTTCCCAAATTTCTTTATCAAACATGGAAAAATCTCCGACAGAACCTTGGCTTGTAATCAAGACTCTCTCTTGCTTGGGCTTGGTAAATGAGTTATTAATTGGTTGCTTAAAATATTCTTCCAGTTCTCGGAATTTCTCATTCATTATTTTTTATGTACGAATTTTTGAAAGGTGCTTCAATTTAGTTTATTATGTATTGTTTATCTCCTTTAAAAATACATCTTTTTTAATTTTCAAGCTTTCAAAAGCCGAATTTGAATTGAATAGGGTAAACCAAATATAAACTGAAAAGATTTTGGACAATCAGTTCGACGCTAGTTAGGAGATATTTGTTAAAGCGATATGCATTTAAACTGATATATAAAGCAAACATGTCAAAAAAACATTAATTTATTGATAAATCTCTATATAACTTTATTCAACATTTAAAAATTCTTGTATTAACTCATACATATCACTTGATACCATGTCTGGGCTAATATTTTCAAATTCTTCGCGAATAGCTTCAGAATCTAATATTCGTGATGATATTTCCGTATTGGATGAATGAGCAAGGTACAACGTGCATTCCATCAATACTTGCGCTAATTGACGATCGTTAGAATCTATATTTTCTTCAATAATTTCAATAAATACATTATAATCAATAAAATCTGGATTGCAGCTCATAATAATAGTGCAAAGGGCTTTTATAGCCGAGCATTTGACTTTAAAAGAATAATTTCCCTTTCCAACTTCAAATAAAATATTAATTAAAATTTCTGACATTGCTGACTCCGCGAAGTCTTGATATCTATTACAGAATGATATGAAATCAAAAACTTCGACAATGCATCCGGTCTCATTCACAGTGTTAAACAAAAACTCTAAAATAATCTGGCTTTGTAGAATTGATGCAGATTTTGTGGATTCAACAATTTTTGTAAACAATGTAAATATATCAGATATCATTAAATCATCGAGATCAGATTTAATCAATTGAACAAATTTATCTGATTGTAAAACAAATTCAGTGGCCTCCTTGTTTTGTGAGCAAAATTGAGAAATGGTCTGAATAGAATCACTAACGAAATTACTGTCATCGCTCTGAAGAAATTGAATTAATTGTGTCAAAATATACTGGAAAAGATCTGCGTTCTCGTATAGATTAGGTATTTGTGTTAAAACAAGGCAACAGGCTTCAAAATGTGTTTTTATCAAAGAATTAATCTTATCGTATAATCCAATTTCAACTAACCTAGATATGACTCCTTTTGCCCTAAACATGATAGATGCTAAGCATCTAGCTGCTTCAATCATCGGAAACATCTGAAAAATGACATCAATCTTGTTAGGACCTGCATAAAACGTTATGTATTGATTAGCATCAGAAGATATTAACTCATTTATGAGTTTCAAATCAATTTTGTGTATAAATTCTGGAGCATGAAAATCGGGGTCTAAAATATTTAAAAGAATCTGAAGTACTTCGTTAGATAAATCAATTCTTTGTCGTGCGGAATAATCTAAAAGTTGGTTTAATCCTGCTTGTAATGTTTCTAGATTTTGAAGAAGGTCAACAGCCTGATCTATTTCATCTGTATCAACAAGGACTAATGTATTTGAATGAACAGTCCGTCCATAGTTGGTTTGAAGTGGTACATCAACATCCAAATTTTGGCTTTTAGAATCAACTTTATCTGGGATCATGAAAAAGAGGTCAAAAATTGAAAATTTCTCTTCAAAATATAAATTCATTTAGAAATATTATCAATTAAGCAAAAATTAGGATAATTAAGTATTTTTATTAATTTATCCGTTATCATTCAATTTTTGATAAGATTTGATAAAATACATGGAATATAAATTAAATTTTCTCAAATCATAGATTGATCAACCATTTTATATGAAAAACAACTTGACACACCTAGAAGGCCATATTACTATCTTAATTAAACTCTTTTAATAAAGAAGCTGTGTAAAAGTGACACAGTGAGTGTGAAATGGAATTCCGCAGACATGCAGGCCGCAATTCATTTCGCGAAATTCCAAAAGGCTCACAAACAAAACAATTTTTTTCTGATTCGAAAGAATCACGCAGTTATATGTATCGAAAAATATATCTTGACAAGTATCCGTTATTTTGGCAACAATTTAATGACATATTAGATTCTGAAATGAGTAACAGAATTACAACTCTTCGACATCCAGTTCCTGAATCAAATACAAGCCACCAGGCAAATCCATCTGATTCACTATATTCAACCACGCGAATTAACGATCCTGATGAGGAAAATGAAGGTTTTCCAATTTTTATTAAAAATTACGCTGCAATTGATTTTCATAGAGGTTTTACGTTAGAAGATCCACTTGATTTGGAAGATTTTGTTACACTTTGTGATGAAATTAAGGAAATTAACGCAAAAACTATTAAAACTGACGATCCTCGAGATGGATTTTTATTCCCAACTCAAGAATTAAATAATGTACCTATTGTAAATACAGATATAGCAGATACACACGACACACCGGAAGAACAGCCGCATAATGAAACCCGCGGCGGATATAGAGGTCGAGGTGGCCAAAGAGGAAGAGGCAGAGGTGGTGGCTCTACTAATAATAGAGGTAGAGGAAGAAGGTGATTTCATGCACTTATATTATATATTCCTAATTTTATGTTGTATGTTAATAAAAAGTGATTTCATTAGGTATAATGACTGTATTAATCTGTCCATTTGGATTCACATCATCTGTTAAATCAATTAACCAAAATCAAGATATTGAAAGAATCTTTGATTTACGAATTCTATGATAATGAGAGAGTAATTGATATGAAATATCTATTACATAGTATTTATGGCCTTTTTACAGGTAGAAATACCCATTCATTTATAAGATTTTGGATAATCACAACATATTTATGCAATAATGTAGGCTGGACGAAACCAGTGGAAAAGCTCGAGGAAATATCCCACATAGTAATAAAATTTGGGACCATAAGCAAGTGTTTTAAAATCTTAATCTATGGGCGCTGCGCGCCGATAAAATTAATTGAAAATTGTAAACTGTCGGCTTATTTTTTTAGGATGTCTGCTACAAATACGAATACAACTGGTGCTACACAGGAAGAACAACTCCCAACACAGCCAGAAGATCTTGCTAACTTCATGGATCAGATTTTTAGCCAAATGGAATCAAAATTCACTGACATGGCTCAACAAGTTCTCAAGCGTATTGATGAAATGTCTTCAAAGATCAACGAGCTCGAAAGTTCGATTGATACCCTTATGCAGCAAGCAGAACAGGACAAATAAACCTCAAATTTATTGTGTAAATATTAGAATTGAACTTTATCTTCTCAAATTTATCACAGATCTAATATTTGCACACATACCTTATCGAATTTTATAAATTTTCAAATTAAAATTTTTCATATATTTTACTACCATTGCTACATCATTCACTTAATTAGTGTTTGAGTAGCACAAATGAAATCAATTCTAATATACAATCAATTTTGCTGACATTTTACATTTTTATTAAAAAAATATATCGGAATGATTATTTTTTTCTTATCATATCCGAATGAAATACCTTTTTCTGAGCTTGAGTACATAAAGTCAGCAAAAATCTATATATAAAAAGGCTATTTGCCATAAAAAAATAAAACAATATTTAAACAAAAGCAAAACAAAGTCAAAGCTTGATTCTGAGGATTTCCTTCGAAAGGTGGAATCCTATAAAAGCAAATCGGAATACAGGATCATATCGATTTTTGTCCATTAATCTGATAATTTCGTGAGCATAAAGATCTACAGTTTTTCTTAAGTGTCTGAACCTGTCTTCCTCAAGATACTTTGAGTAATATGCCAGACAAAAATCTATTGCTCGTATCGTCAATTTTTCGATATCTTGGGCCGCAATGTTAATTTGAGTACCGCAGAATAACAAAATAAGTAATTTATAATATAATTCGACCATTTTCGTATCAACACATGGAGTATTTTGAAATTCTGCCTGAAGCTCGTTATTTACGTTTGCTACGTATTTCTTAGCTTCAGCTGTAAGATTGGATCCATCTCCTCGCTCTGCTAACTCGCAAACTGTTTTGAAAAAGTCAGTTGGCGATGAATTAGAATAGCTTTGGTTATTATTCATATCTGCTGTTGAATTAACAACAATACGTAATGCGTAGTCGTATCCATTCTTTTGTTTTGGATCAAATTGAGCAGCTTTCTTAATTCCATTAGCCCATTCGATACAAAAGTGCAATTTTAGCTCTTTAAGTATTTGCTTGCAGTTATCTTGGAAATCCGGCAATGATTTTTGAGAAAATCTGAATCGGTAAAGGCACATAAGTAAATCTGGGAACATTACAATGGGTAATCTATCAACCATGAATGGTCCATAGAATGCTGATACAATTCCAGCAAAGTTATTCATTAGTTTATCGATTTGTGCTTGATCAAATTTGAAAGTTGGTGCCAATTTTGCTGTGGATAAAAATGGCGGAGGAAGTGGCTTTTCGGGTGTTTCTGGTAAAATTGCCATTATCAGCTTACTACTTTTAGCTGTCTTTAAAACAACTGTAGTATCTTTGTTATCTGATCTATAAGTAAGCTTGACACCAATATCAACAATTTGAGCATTCTTAACTTGATCTGATGTTACACGGGCAACTTGATTTTTCCAGTCTCGAGATAAAATTAAAAATGCATCTCTATTTGTGATTAATATTGAAGGAGTAAACTCATCTGGCTTTTTTTCGTTCTTAATAAAATCGATTTTGAATATTGTACCGAAAAAACAACC
Organism: Trichomonas vaginalis G3; assembly: GCF_026262505.1. Classification (NCBI taxonomy): domain Eukaryota; phylum Parabasalia; order Trichomonadida; family Trichomonadidae; genus Trichomonas; species Trichomonas vaginalis. The sequence goes on along the minus strand of NC_067206.1, from coordinate 24,890,628 downwards.
AGGAAGCATCTGTTTTCCGGCCATTTTATTTTTTGCGTTAGATTTTCGTTAGTCACTTTTTTTATAAATCTACGAAAAGTGACACTACTCTTCTTTTTTCCTAGAATTACTGATCGCTTTCTTTCTACTCGACATGCCAGAATAGAAAGAAATGAATTCTGCAGCCTAATTTTTTATTATTATCTTTTGGAAAAACTGCACTTCATATGGCAACACGTGAAAATTATACAGAAGTCGCGAAAGTTCTCATTTCACATGGCGCCGATATCAATGAAAAATATGAAAATGGAAGAATTGCACTTCATATTGCAGCACATGAAAATAATGCAGAAACTGCTGATGTTCTCATTTCACATGATGAAAATAATGTTCTTACATAAGATGCTATTCTATTTCTGGTATTTTCGAAGATGAATTTCATTAGTAAATACACCTCATGCAAAGCTCAAAAAATTTGGAGTGTATTTCTAATATCCAAAAAACTTCCCTAAGCAGAAAAAGACAAAGGAACGTTGATAACTTTCTTAAAAAGGAATTTTCTCATTTTGTTTGTAATGACGGACCAAGTAGAAAGAGAAAAGACAATATAGAAAAGCAATTCTTTTGATGTACTTGATATTCATGATCTATATAGCACGAAGGAGTGTACTGCATGCTTTTTCATCTGTTTTTGAAACATTCCGATTGCGCTCACCATAATATGAAACTGCAGATGTTATTATGGATTATTTGATTGTTTCACAATGCATCTCGAGTGAAGTTGCTAGAATTGAAGAAGAATATCTTAGCCATAAACAATTTTTCGTGTTTCTTTTGCCATATAGCGTTAGTAGTTTTGATGAAGTGATCTTTTTCGAAACAAAAGAACTTAAAAGCTGGAAAATAATATTCATCAATTAATTTTTACGTTTTATTCATTCAAAAATTAGATCTAAGACATTAAATCTTAACAGTTACAAATTTTTATTAACATAGAAGAAAATTATCAGTTATCCAAGAGGTTATGATCTACAGCTTCCATATTTTTATCGCAAGAAATGAATAACTGGATTATTTCTATTGGTGGAACAGAGAAATGCGTTCTTAATAAAATCAATAAGTTGTGTTTCTCAAGATTAGTCAAATCATCAAGAAGTTCGGAGAATTCTTGGAAATTGTATTTAGCCAAGTCAGAAACATCATATTCTTTCTCTGGCGGCTTCTCTTCAGGCTCCACGCCTTTGATTAATATGTCTAGACACTTAGGAACATTATAGTTGTGTTTTCTAAGAAGTTCAACAACTTTATCTTGTTCAAAGCCCATTTCAACAAGTTGTTGAACATATAAACGAAAGTTACTTGGATCTTCAGGTTGAATATCGATTCCTTTTCTCGAAGATTGAATATCTTCAATAGTTTCAGCGTGTTCTTTAACAATTGAGTAATGATCAGCAAATCTTTCCGGATTACCCACTGTTTGTCTTGGATAAGATTTAAGTTTGCTTTCACTATTTAGGGATTTTGAATAAGAATTTGATTGATGAATCATAATAAAGTCCGATCTAGATAGTTCGATTTCGGAAACGAGTTTCTTGTCTGGTAAAACTTCAACACCGAATAAAAATTTTATATCATCTTTAGGAATAAAGTATTTGGATTGAAGAACTTCTTTGACATCTCCAAGTGCTTTGAATTTATTTGCAGGAAGAGTTATTGCTCGCCCTGACATAGTACGAAATTGTAGCATCGTCTAAAATTTTTATTAGTCAGAATTTTTTTTTTGGTGTTGGTAAAATATGAATAAAAATGAATTGATTTCTTTATTTGAGCAAACACAGCAAGTCTCAAATGAAGAAATCGAACAAGTTCATCAAAAGCTAAACGCGTTTTCGAATTCTATTCAGACATTGATATTGGTCAGAGAAATTTTCCAAGAAAATGTAAATAATGTTCATATTGCATACATGTGCCTTCTCATGGCTAAGGAAGTCCTTCATAAACGTGGTGCAATCCTTCAAAAAGACCAATTTGATACAGAAATTCTTGGATTTTATGAACTTTTTCAATCAAATTCCGAGGCAATGAAAGCAAATCAACTATTAATTACAAGTGCTTCAGATGTAATTGCTTCAATTTTCAGAATTCATCTTTCAATCTACCAGAACACAGGAATTTTCCAAATATTCCAGCGATATCCGGAAAATGAAGTTATTAGAGAGATTTCTATTAACTCATTATTAGAACTTTTCAATTATTTCCAAACAAAATTATATTTTGAAACTGATTCAAGCTTTAAAAATGCTAGAAGGAAACTTACCGAAGAAAGTTACAACCTACTGAGCCTTGTTGATCTCTCAACAAAGCTTGGTTTAGAACTTATTTTAACAATTTTTACTTTTGATATCGGAACAGATAACTATTGGTCGTTCAAACCGCCAATAAGTCGAAATTACTTACGTTCTTTCCAATCATTTGCCACTCTTGAGACAGCACAACAAATATTAAACGTTGTTTTAACAAACCAAGAACTTTCACGCTTAGCAGCCGAAGTTTTTCAATATCTTATCACTATGCTACCTCATCCAAGCATTAAATCCCAAGTTAAAGCTTTAATTCAAAATTCATTTCAAGCTTTAAAGGAAAGTATCACAGAAGATAATTCTGCAATGATTCTCTGTATAATACTCCGCACAGTTACAGAGTTAACATCATCAGATTACATTACAAATGAATTTATTGAATCTTTTCAAACTTTTACAGAATCTATCACGGATATTGACTCAGTTCATATTCTAATTAACATATGGGCTCAGTTATCTACTTATGCTCATCAACAATGCAAAGGAAATTTCGAAAAATATGAAATTTGCTCAATTTCAGGAAAGTTGTTTGGGCATTTTGTATTATTCTTATCCAGTCTTCCAGAAGAGTTAATATCAGATATAATCCTCGATCCTTTGTTCGATATTAAGTTTGGCCGCGTTTGGGAATTAACAATTTTCGATTTCATGGCCCAGATGCAGAATTTCATAGAAGTATTACAAAATAGTTCATTAGGACAACTTTCTATGATGCTTTCCTTAGTCGCATTGTTATTTACAGAAAATATTCGAGGAAAAATTTTAATTTACGTTGAAGAGCCAAAATTCTGCAAATCATATGCAGACATTATCATTAGCTCAGTCACCGCGATCAATGTCCTCTCAAAGACATTCATTCCCAAAGAAAATCTCCCTTTAATTTCCGAGGCCATCGATGTTTACGATCGTCACTTTTTGCCAAACGTTATCGGCGATTCACGTTCCTTACAAAAGAAGATTAATCGAATAATTGGTGATAAAACACACAAAGATGTTGATCATTTACAATATCTTATTTTGAAGAATCTTTTCCTTGGTTTACAAAGATTTCCAAATGATTTCGACATTATTTCGAACTACTTGCAAAGTATTGAATACCTAATATCATCATACCAAATAAGATACAATGCGGAAAAGTCTAAGGTCATTTTCAAGTATATTTCGGGCGAAATTGGATTAAATATTGAAACTCTTGATCCTTTCGACCAATCCTTCCTATATCAGAAGTACTTCGCAATAATCAACACAATGATTAAGCTGGGAAGCTATACAAACAATTCTGACTTGAATTTTAACTTATTAAATAGTTTTCACGAGGATTTGGTGTCAATTGACGTAAATGATCATATCAACTGTCTTATACTACTAAGGAGAATCTATGGATTCATTAGTTCTCCTAAGAAAATCCAAGAAATTGCATTTAAATTTGTTATTTCGGAAGATCATAATCAGAAGTTCTGCGAAATAGCCAAGTCATGTGGAGAACATGTTCTCCTAGCTCAAATTATATGCGAAATCTATACATCTGTTTCAAAATTTTTAATTGATACAAAAACTTGTAATGAAGACTCTTTAATCTTAGTGCATATGTGCAAGAACTTACTAGATCTCATAAGCGATTTAGAAAACTCAACTGAAAAGATAAACAGTGCGATAATTTTATTAGAAAACATGATTACAGGAAAATACGTAAATTATGCGGCCATGAGATTCTTCGGTGATAACATGATTGACCAACTCGCAGAAATCTTCTTTACAATCATTAAAAGCGTTGATGAAAACTCTTGGATGAAAGAATTCGTTCTAATAATGAACGAGTTGTGGGAAATTGATCAATCCTTCTTCCATAATGAAGAAAACCTTGTTGTTGCCTTGAAATGGATATCAAGGACTTTCTTGACAGATGATAAAGTTTTAGAAGAAAAAAGTGCCAAAATTTTGGAAAATCTTGTCACTTTTTGTGGTGAAGAATTAGGACCATTTATTCAGCCCCTTGTTCTTATATTTGATTCAACTATGAACCACCAGAATCCTCCATTAGTAAATTACGCTTATGTTGTTAGAAAATTGCTCCAGACAGCAACATCAGAAATAATTCAGTTCATGCAGGTTGCTTTAACATGTTTCGATGATTTCATACAAGAGGAAGTCCATGGAATCTTCCAAAAGTTAATAGATTCCAAGCCAGACGAATTTCCAAGTAATTTCAAGGTTTTTGCCACAGAAATCAAAAGATACAAGGTTGTATTATCAGATCTACCTCAATTTACAAATATATTTAGAGAATCATACTAAAATTTGTTTGAATTTTTATAATATTTTCTAATTTTATTTTTTCATATGAACATTCACTATAAATATACCGATAAACGTCAGAATAAGTAGCTGGATTTGCAAATTGTGATCTATAACCTTCTTTTTAAATATAATTCTGCGTAATATAAGAAAATAGTGTAGTTTAGTAGTACAAGTAGTAAATAGATATTTTTGGTGATTACTATTTGACTCATTCAGAGCATACCCTATCATTTCGATAAAGAAAACTGAAAAATTAATATATATATTGGCCTTTTGGAACGCAGCTTACAATTCGATCTTGAAGTTTCGCTATTGTATGCTATTTACATGTGAACCTACAACTTATTATAAAGTTTATAAAAAATCAATCACAAATTAAAGATTTGCAATAGGATATTTTAAAGATGGACGAAAGCTGATTTAAATCATAATTTTTATAAATAACAAAAACAAAAACACGTTGATAAATGCTATAAATTCCAAACATTTTCAGGTGAAATTTTAAAAATTCTAAACAGCATGAATATGGAAGGTATTTTGGAAAGCTTCAATATTTCTAGAGAGTCCTGTAATAGAAAATGTAATGTACTGGAAATGACTTTTGAGATTTTGGTCGATTAAATATTTTCTAAAAGTTTCTGATATAACTGCCGGATCATTTCTGTATGCTCCACACCCATAAGCTCCAAGAACAAGGTTTTTAACTCCGTTTTCAATTGCACAAAGTAAAATTGATTTAATTCTTTCGTCGTTCATTTCGTTGAGCTTTTCATCGTCTTCTGGCTTTGACCCCCAACGATCTACAGGAGAGGACGATATATAAGAAACCAAAAATGGTTCATTGAGAACTTTGTAATTTCCAACTTTCCAAGTTGGACAATCTTGACTATATATTATGTAATTCGAAGCTGCTTTTGAGCCTTTCATCATATTGTAATCATAATACTCTGGTTTTTGAATAAGCGAATAATATAATGCAGAACTTCTGCAAAGCGTCTCTTCTGGAGCTCGTGCTTCCGTACGGAAACTTCCACCTGGGTAAAAGGCATTAGCGGCATTTAGTGCACAGACATTTTGACGTCCTTCTGTAATTACTAATCTATATACAGCATCTAATATAGATTCGTTTCTAATTTCTATCTTACAGTCTTCTCCACCAACAGGTATTACATGAAATTGATAATCTGGAGCATATGCTTTCGTATTTGCTAAGCAATTATTTAATAAATTATTAATATTGATTTCTTTTCCTTCTCCATTGATGAAAAAGCCTTTGACACATGCATCGAGACAACTTTTCGCTTCTTTATTCTTCGTCTCTAAAGCAGATGGGTGAATTTGATTAAATTGAGTTGCCATAAATGTTTAAAAAAATATCTAAGGGGGAATGTAACAAAATAAATGGAGATTTCCGTTTTTTAATTGAATTTTTATTTATTACAAAAAAATGGGAGAACACTCAAAAGAAATGAGTGTTCGACCTTTTTATATAATGATAGATGTTGTAAACAACTGTATTGATATCAATGGATTCTTTGATTACTTAAAAAACACATACAAGAAAGAAATTATCATAATAAATGCGGCAGCTTTTGCAGAAAAAGAAACATCTCGCCCAGCTAAAACAGATGCAAAATTATCTAATCGATCCAAACATGATCCCAACGAAACTATCATAAAAGGACTTAAAAATAAGCTTGACTCTGAACTACAAAAGGTAAATGAACAAATAAAAAAGCAAGTTGCAGCAGAATCCAAAGGAAAAGATCCAAAACATTCACGATCGAAGTCAAGGTCTAAGTCATCCTTAGGCAATACAGATACTCCGCAAACTTTTCAAGGTCAAATTGACGTTTTAATAATAATTTTGAACTATCCGTATTTTAAAGATCAACTTCAATTAATGATGAAATCACACATGTCTCATTGCGCATTTATTGCACTTATACCAGAAAATGAGAAACCACAACCAAAATCATACGAATATCATCAACTAGAAAAGGCATCTAAGAGTGATAAAACAAAGAAAGTAACCATACCAGGTCTAGAACTCGATTATACTAACAATCCTGACTGTTATCCACCAGCACGCTGGCAATCACTTGAATTGACAGCAAATGACGTTGTTCCTTTTACGGAAGTCAAGGTTGGTGCTGATTTTGAGTCAACATTTAAGAATCTTGAATCAGAAATTGTATTAATTTCAAAATCAAGACATCATTATGTAGAAGATGTAAAAAACAAATTAAAAGAAATACCGTTAGCAACAAATAGAGTTGATATTGAAGATTTCAAGACATATACATTTGCAAATCAAGGACAATACTTAAATGGATTGTATTACGAATTATCTTTACACAATTTCAACGTAATCGAGCCAATGCCACCGTTATCTCAAGGAGATCTCATGGCACAGTTATTTAAAAAGAACAGAGCAGAGGTTTCAAGAGCTGTTGCTTACAATCAAACTCCACCACCTGATGATATCTTCTTTGAAAACAAAAATAGTCCTTATATTTGCACTGTATTTGGCGATTTAATGAAATGGAAGCCAACCGAAGAAGTTACAGTCGCTACAAGTGCAATTATGCCGTTCCTTATAAAACCATCAAATTTCCATGCATATGCTGGTCAAAAATTTGACCAAATGGTATCAAATATGAACAAGAAATATGTTCTTAACCTTCCTGCTGCATATTTTGACTGGTCTCAGTGGACTTTATATGCTGATTATCCTTCAATTACAGAATTTATTGAGGAACACCTCAAATCCGTATTATTAATCGAAAGAGATATGGAAAAAGAGACCGGAATGATGTGGGTTATGGCATTAGAACCAATTGCAAGAACAATTGGTACTGTAATTAGACAAGATTACATGCCACCAATGATGAAAGGCATGACTGACTACATGAAAGAGATCTATGATAAAGAGAGTCAAGAAAACGAACAGAAAAAGAAACCATTATCCACTAAAAAACAAACACCAGCTCAAATTCTTAAAAATGGTGGAAATCCGAAAGATTTATTAAAGACATTCTATGAACAAATCAAAGATAAAGATACAATCTATAGGTTGCCAATAAATCTTATGAATAATACTAAATTCTCAACTCCTTATTTCTTCAAGAATGGAATGAGAGTAAGAATCGACAGAGATGTAACAGAAGAAAAAACAAAAATATCTGCAACTGTTTATTATAAAGACGAATTTAAGATTTATATAACAGAAGACAGTGTTACATTAAATACTGTTGAAGATGTAAGATTGACAATTGATTCGAAAGGTTCTATTTCTCTTATTTTCCTTGAAGAATCAATTTTATATGACGGAAAAGATGTTTTATCTAAAGGAACGAATGAAAAAACAATTGCAATTGCAGGTGATGGCTCTTTGATTGTTGATCAAGGAAAAGTTAAAAGAATCGTGATGCCAAACGGAACAATCGCAACATATAATGGTGTTAATTGGTTATATGTTGATAACAAAGGTGAAGCATTTACAAAACAAAATGGAGTTGAAACCCCTTTGAATTTACCTCATTCTTATGTAATTGATGCCGATAAGAAGGTAACAAAACAGATAAGACCAGATAACATTGAATACTATGTTGATGGAAATGGTTTCAGAAGAATTCTGATTAACATGGAATTGGATGTCGGACAAAATGAGGAAGAGATTTATTATGAAATTCCTAATTTACCAGTCATCAAATACTCCAAGACTGGTGGATTTATCATTGTTATTGATAGATATACAATCACTTTTAATGGTGCTCAATCTTCATTTACAAGTGATAGTTATTCTTTCAATATCAACAAAGAAATAGTTTCTGTAACAATTCCTGGAGGCGAAATGGAATTATCTTCTAAAAAGATGCAATTTAAATGCGATAACAATGTCCTTATTGCAACTGATGATGGAATAGAAAGTGTTTGTGAGATAGCAACTGAAATTAAGAAGAAGGCAACCTTCTATGAAACAAAATGGGGAAATGCTGTCCCTATCAAAGAGAATTTACTCGAACCAAATCATATTGAATTACACAATTTGTACAGGCCAAAGTTTTTCGTTGTTTATAATGATTTATCTGTAACAGAGTTCTTTAGAGAAGATGCTGTTTTGAATGACAAGGATTTCACAATCAAGAAAGAAAGTTCGAGTCATCCATCAGGAGAAAGCATTAATGTTATAACTTTGCATTCTTTAGTTGATAATCCACAAGTTTATGTGCAAGTTGAATCAGTTAACAAAATGCAAAGATCGGCAATCATGAAAGGACTTGTTTTACCTAAAAAGAATCAAAAGCAATCAAATAAGAAGAAGAAAGAAGAAGAAAACCAGGGAACAGATTTAGAATTAGCAGAAGGCACTACTTACGAGTTCGCTTATAATAAGAAAATTTTTATTGATTCACTTCAATCAATACTTACTAGAGCACATAGAATATTTGAAATGGAGAATACTCATGAAGAAGAGGAAGAAATGAGACTTGAAGTACAGCCGGTTTGCACTCCTCCTCCAAGGGTTTTGAAAGCTCAGCAATTAGTCAACGAACCTCGTCTTGGAGCTCAAGAATTGAATTTCTGGAAAACTCACGAAAGTGATTTTGCTTTCCCTGCTGAATTCAAATATCCACCACCAAAACCAGTATCACCAAGAGTCAAGTTGAATGATCCACCAAGGTTCTTTGATGGAAAAGCAACTGATGTTCCAAAAGTTTAAATTGTTTTTGTCCTCCTTTTCAATGTAATTGAAAGAACATTTGGAGGACTGTATATTTATAAATGTTTAATATATACAGTATTCTTATTTATACTCTCAAGCGTGAAGCATTTGTCCAGATTACACTTCCGCATCACTGTCTTGTTTTTATTTTAAAAATATAAAATTGCGATTACTTCAACAATAATTTTTCTCACTCAATTTCATGAGTATATTCCAGGATGAAGCATTCATATGACAAGTATAGCTATAAACTCATTCTAGACAATGAAATGAAAGATTCTAAAACAATAAAAAAGCATAAAATCATTGAATTATTAATAACTAATTATTTAACTTAACTCAGTTTTAAAAAATTGTATTTACTAACGAAAATACTAGTTTCTTTTTGAATCTCTACCCAATCAACATAATAATATAATTTGAAATCTTTATTTTTGAATTTAGGATATTTCTAAAGACGAAACAAACAGTGTATGAAAATTTAAATGACATATTATATTTAATCCTGTAAAACAATTAAATTAAAATCATAAAAAACAATTCTATATTAAAAAAAGCAGTTAATGTTTCTGCTTTTGTTTGTAGAAGCACTTCATATCTTGAATGAAAGATAAGGCTTTTGATGTTCTTGGTATAACTGAATCGGGACGATCCAGCATTCCGGCAGCCATAATTGCTGCTCCCTCAGCGATAGCTGCAGGGCGGTGTACAAGGCAGCACGGTATCAAGAAAGAGTCAGAAATAATTATTTCTGCTAATCTCATTTCATCTTGGGTAAAATTAGCATTAATGAACTGGCAGATATAATCTAATGGGTGATGAATACGAATATTGTAATCGAGAGAAGTTACAAGCGCGAAGTGAAGTCCAAACTCGGAACTTTTATTTTTGTTTTCAATTTGACCTGAAGCCGCCAAATCCTGAGCAATTAATTGCTTTGGAGATTCTACTTCTAGAATCTGTGCAGCACAGTCAAAAGCAAGCGGTAAAATCAAGTTTGGATGATAATCAGATAATTTTTCTTTGTTATAAAAGCGCCAGATTAAAAGTTGAGCGTAATGAATTAGTCTTGGTTTGCACTGATGCTTATTGCCTAATGTTCGAGCTTTCATGACTGTATTAAGTACCGGTTGAAGATGATCTTTATCTTGTTCAAGGGAAGAATATCTCCAGTGAGTACCCCATTGAGATACTTGAGAAAACGTCCAGAACTCTTCATGTGAACCTGTTATAGAAAGGTCTTTTACCAGGTTTGTTTGTGGATATTGAAAGTTCATTTTTTCTTGTATTATTATTATTTTTTTCTTACAGCATTCAAAAAACCGTTTTTGTAGAATTCTAATTTAATACATAAATATAGATTAGGATATGCTATCATGAACAATTATAAGTTTTCCTTCTCAAAATAAATTATAAATGACTCAGCAACCTGCGAATATTCTCGAACTTATGAAGCAACTTCTTGCTTCTATGGACATCAATGACTATGATCCAGCTGTTCCACATATGCTTGTTGAGTTATTCTACCGCCATGTTGGAGATGTTTTGAAGCAAGCTCGTATTTCATCACAGAAGAGAGGAAAGGGCTCAGAAATTGATGAAGATGATTTAAAGCGTGGCATTTCAATGACCCTTTCTCAGTCTTTATATCAACAGCCATCTTTAGCAACATTACAAAGCAATGCGGCCAAAATCAATTCACAGAAAATGCCTCCTATTCCAGATGTTCCAGAGGTAGTTCTTCCTCCAGAAGGTGTTTCTCTTCTCAACGAAAATTACCAAGTTGGTGTTCCAAAATAAATACCAAGTCAATTTGTTATATGAATACATTATTGTTTCTAGTTAAAACTAGAATTCATTACTAAAAATAAAATATGCTGTTTTAGCAAATTTATAAATTTGATATCGCTTTGCTATTATGGCCATCAAATAAGAGTATAATTGTTTCATCCGAAATTATAGTTGTCATATCTTTTTATAACATTTTTATTGAATATTTTAATATAATTTTTTATATAACCCAATCAATGAAATAATAGCTTTACATATTGTTAAAAATGTTTTGAATTATCAAACGAATATGATTTACAAACAATAAAATAAAAAAATAAAAATAAAATTCTTATATACACCGGAATTTAAATCAAATAAATTCCGGTGCTTAGCACTATCTCCAACCACTTCTCTTTGGTAGTTGTTTCTTAGGTTTTGGTTTCGGTTTGCTTTCTTTCAAAGGCTGCAAAGGTTTTTCGTCGTCATTTTGTGGTTCTTCTTCTTTTTCGTCTTTCTCTTCTTTGACTTTCTCGATCCATGGTTTGTATTGGAATGGAGATCTGCAGCAAGGACATGAAAGTGGTTTCTTTTCGCCTTCGCAGAAAGAAACCCATGATTGCAAGCAAGTTGTATGGAAAATATGGCCACAAGAAGTAACAGAAGAATCTCCTGGCTTCAATTGTCTCAAACAGACAGGGCAATCTCCGAATCCACCATGATTCATTGCAGTTTCTTTGACAACGTCCCAATCAATTTGCCTGCCTTGTTCTTCGGCTGCTTTCATGACATTACGTGCCCATTCAAGGTCGTGATCAATAGATCCAAGAACGGCATCAATTGCGTCAGATTGTCTATCAACAGCACTGACAAGCATATCACTAGCAAGATGAGCCTTGTTAAGTACCCATTTGCGATGTAGTTCTGTTCCTTCTGGAGCTAGTTCACCTAGTTTATTACGAACTAAAAATCCTCGAAAAACTCGCTGAATTGTAGTTGCACAGCGTTCATTATAAGCTGATTCAGCTTTAACGCGAACAAATTCGTATGGCTGACGACAAACTGGACATCTATTTTCCTGACCTCGAGAAAATTTTCTAAAATTCATCAAACATGTTGCATGAAGAAGATGTGAACATGAAAGTAATACCATATTGTCAGGACCAAATTTTTCAAGACAAATTGGACAAACTTCATTGAAAAATCCACGTTTTTCTGCTTCAATTTTAACAGTTTCGAATTGTTCATCTGTTAGTGGAGCTGGTGGTGGTTCTACAAGTCCAAGTTTTTCTGCAAGAGTAAGATTTTTATTATAATTTTTTTGTTTTGACTGTACAGTTTCTGATTCAAATATCGAATTTGTAGGTATTGGGTTAAAATGTTGATGATGACATGAACATTTATGTTGTTTTGGGGCGGCAGGTTTCGTAATCTTTTTCGGAGTTTTTGGCTTTATAATTGGATCGAAATTTTCACCCATTCGTATTTCCATATGCTGTTGTATTGCGGCCGCGCGTAGAGCCAAACTTATTTTGGGCTTTTTCTGCCCAAATCCGCGCATTTTTGAAAAAAATTACGTTATAAAATTCTAAAAAAAAAAAACTAATCCTTATGATATGCTAATAGTCGCAGAATTACTATAAACTTTGTCTCTGAGTTTTGGGATAAAAGGGCTCCTCCGAAGGAGATGTTAGAAATTTCAAACTTGAAAAGTGAGATTCAGAATGAATTCCTTAATGTTTCTCTGTATATAGGCAAATTCGAATTGTGCATAAAAAGAATGTAATCGGAATTCTCGTTAATTTTGTTCAGATTTGTAAAGTTAAGATTTTTTTGGCGGAGGTTTTTGTGATATGGAAAAATGTTCCTTGCTCAATTATCTCACTATTGGATGGACTTTTATCGAGCGAAATTTTGGCTGTAAAGACAATTCTGATATTGGTAACATGGTGATAAGAACAAATAGTCAGTTTGCATGGTTTATGATGAGATAATTTCGATTTAAAAAAAAACATAAAAATTGATTTTAATGAGCAATTATATTTGAATATGCTCTCCTAATTTGAAGGAACTGGTTAAATCATGAATTGATCATGAATAATTTTTTTTCAAAATAACAATTATAATTTCATATTCATTATAAGTTGAAAATATATCATAAAGACTTTATGAATGATAAATTCCTAAAAAACAAGTTAGTTTGTTTCTGAAAATAATAATAATAAAAACCAATTTAGACCCAATAATTTTTGGCGGGATAATTGAGATGTTACGATTGAATTAAAAAAAAGCGGTAATACATTTTTACAATGATGAAGAGGCTGGCAACCTCTGAGTCAAAGCACTTGTTAATGCAATGATGAAGAGGCTGGCAACCTCTGAGTCAAAGCACTTGTTAATGCAATGATGAAGAGGCTGGCAACCTCTAAGTCAAAGCACTTGTTAATGCAATGATGAAGAGGTTGGCAACATCTGAGTTAAAATACTTTTCCCAGTGTGGGAGTAATTTGAAAAAAAAAAAAATTAGTTCATATATTGAAAAAAACAAAAGTAAAAATTAAAGTTTATAGGTTGTGTTTTGATGAGCTAATTGTTAAGATATTGTAGTTCTAAAGAAAAATTTGAGTTTCGAGGAAGTTTCTCGACAGAGGAAACTTTCATATCGAATGTTGCCTCTGTCGAGATGTATGTGACAGGCAAAGTGCAATCACCTATCAATATTGCACTTTGCCTGTCAAAAGTTCCTCGCATCTCTTGAGGTGTGAGGAAGTTTCTCGACAGAGGAAACTTTCATATCGAATGTTGCCTCTGTCGAGATGTATGTGACAGGCAAAGTGCAATCACCTATCAATATTGCACTTTGCCTGTCAAAAGTTATATTGAATGTCTTATAGATTTAATTATATATTTCTTAGTAATGACATATTACTATCAAATGAATAACAATGATCAATCAAGAGATTAATAACTTATTAGTGTTAAATTCAAACATATCTTATGGATTTAATTATACATTTCTTAATAATGACATATTACTATCATTGAAGGCTATTGCCAGAAAATATATTCAATCAGTTATATATACAAATTGAGAATGGATTTTCATGAATCACATGGCTAGTTTTGATGTGTGATATACTAATTTATGATGATTATGTTCATTTTCTATGAATGGAAAATCTTTTAGCTTCTCTCGGTAATTGCACAGATGAAGAGAGGAGACATATCGAAGAATTCTTCCAGGAAAAGTATTCAGATCCATGCTTTGGCCCCGATCTGTATGAAATTTTACTTCATAATATTGACAATGATTCAATTCAATATTATGGAATCGCTGCACTAAAAAATTGGAAGAAAAATGCATGGAAGGCCCTAAATGTTGACACAAAAGTATCATTCATTCAACAAATTAATATTATTGACTTTATTTCAAGAAAAATCTTCAATATATTCATAGAATTTTACTATTCACTACTTTCGGACATTAACTCCGTTGATTTTATAAATGAAAGACTTGAATTTTTTGTAAATTCTTTTGATCTGAAATCAATTCAAGAAGAAACAGAAATAACTAGTGTACTAATAGCATTCAAATGCTTTGCAGAAGCTATTATTAACTTAAAATCGTACAATGAACAAATACTTTCAATTGCAGAACAAATTTTGTCTCAAATTGATAGAATAAACACACCGCAAGGATGTGTTATACTTGAACTAGCATTAACAATTGTATGCGATACAATTTTTTCTCAACAAACGATTCCTGATGAAATTTCCCAAATCAAAGATTTATTCATAGCTTTATTCGATTCATTCCTTCAAATACAGATACACTCAGACAAATTATCGCATTTAATGTCGAAAATTACCTCTTATATCAAGAAAATAGCTGAAGACACAGAAAAATATAAATATGACGAAGAATGGGGTAATTCTATTGCAGAAAGACTCTGGAATTCGATAATTAAGGCATATCAAGAGATGGGACCGGCCCATATCACTTGTAAATTCGTGAGATGTTTGACGAAATTTTCAGATTTAGTTGAATTTCCACTGAATATCTTTGAAGAAATCCTTCAAATGTCAGCTATATCTCAATCTTTTATTGCAGAGACCGTAAATAACCCGCAATTATTTGCTTCTGCCGTATATTCCACGCATAATTACTCAAATCATGGACTTAGACCTGCCCTTTTAGAATTTGTGTACGCATGGACATCTTCTATGTCTGATGAGGATTTGATCTGTGTACTCGATGGCCTGCCAATATCAGAAGAAGGCATAACTTTGGCAGCCGTAATTTCAGCTTCAATCAAGAACGATAGAAAATTTAATTTACAACAAAATTTAATGTCACTTTTCTTGAAAATTACGAAAGGTCTTCAAGAAGCAAAAATACCTTTTATTATGTCATCTTATCTGTTTTTGATGACGAAAATCATTCCTTTTTGTAATTTAGACACAATTCAGATCTTATTCCGTTTTATTCCATTCCCTTTATGCGGCAAGATGTATTTTATGGACGAATTGATTTCAAAGTTCTTCAAAAACATCTTGAAATACTATCCTGACTACGATTTGTCGAATTTCTTAGAATTTATTCTTCAATCTACACTTTCCATAAATACAAGATCAGGATGGAAAGTTTTAATGATGCTAGTTGAAAGAAAAGATGAAAATACTTTGAATTTGATATCAGAACACTTTCATTTGATAATCGAAAAATTAATTGGATTTCTTGACTATCCAATTGATTACTCAGATTCAGTATCGGTTTCCATATCATTTCTGATTGAATTTTTGGAGAATTTAGGAGAGATTGATGAAAATTCTGCAGAATTAATTTTCGGATTGATCCAAAACTTAGCAAAGTGCGATATTTCTGATACTTTACTGCTATCATCGGCACTTATGACCCTATATCCCTCTTCAATTGAAAATATTTTGAGTTTAATTTTTGAAATATTCAATGAAAATCCAGAAAGCATTAATTATGTAGATGACTTAGCAATCTGTATATCAGAAAGTGTATCTGATATAATTTCACAAGGATTTTCCCAAGAAATATTCAATTTTATCCTTAATTTAATCAACATTGATCAAATTGATGAAATATCTCTTTGTTATGCAATATGGATTGTATGCATACTATTTAGAAATGATAATTCAATAGATATAGAGAATTGTCAAATAATATTTGAAAAATTATCATTGTATCAAAATAATAAGTCTATAATAGAAGTTACATTTGTTGAATTCTTAGTCTCTTTAATTCTATTTAGAGATTTTACAGAAATTGATAATTATTTGCAAAGATGGATTTCAGCGATCGAACAAAGATCATTTTGTCATCTATCTATTTTGGAAATGTGTATCGAAGCATTTAATAAGCTAGGAATCTCACAAAACGATGAAATTCAGAAAATAATTTCTGAAATCCAATCAAATCCTTCCGATTTCATTAACAAAAAGAAATTTGGAAACAACTATGTATCGGACTACTTGAAAATTCATCATGTTAACATAGAAGAAAATTCATAATTTTGTTTTGTTTTTTTAATAAAGATATTATAGAGTTTATATAGCAATTACTTTCTTTTTGTATTACATCTCTCATGTACCAACACAGGGAGCCGTGAGTCACCTTTTTGCACAGATGAATTTTTTGTTTCGCTCAAATGTAATATTTATATTTGTTTCATCTCAGTGTTTTCTATTCAGAAACATGGGTTGACAATAATAAAAGTATTAAAAGACATCACATAGATGAGATAGCATCCGCATCGAGTAAATATCGTCATTCATTTTTAATTTAAATAATAAGTTTTATATTTCAAAAAAATGAACAAATAAAAAAAATAAAATATACAAAAATTACTTTGTAGGTGTTGCGTACAAACCACTACCAGACTGAAGAGAGTTCCTGAGTGGCGATGGCGTCAATTCCGGCGGCGAACCCTGTAACTTCTCTTCTGTTTTTCTCTTTTCTTCTGCCAAATTCCATATTCTATTTCTTTCTCCATTTTCCAAAGCAGCTTCTTCAATCATATCTCTCAACTCTGCTACGTCATTTCCGTAATAATTCTTTCCTGTCAACAACTTGAACAAACTCGACGACCACTTCAACCATCTTCCATTGCCAACTTCGATTCTTAATCTTGCAATTTCAGTTGATTGTGCAGTGAGTAATCCTCTGTTGTGTGTGTTCAATTCGTCGAGAGATTGCATTCTCTTTGCGAGATCATCGATCAAAGATGAAATCGACATATTTGGAACGTTGTAAGATTTCCTTGCAACAACACAATCCTGAGCCAATTTCTTTGTATCATTGACGAACTTGTAAGCGCTGTATGTCTTGTAAGAAAGACCAAGAGCTTGGCGAACAACTTTGTGGACATCTTCCAATTGTTTTTCATCAAATCCGGAGATTCCAAGAGAAAGTTTGACTTCATTTGCGATTTGTTGAGCGAATTTTCCATTGGAAGTGAACGCGTAAGAATCAGTTTGTCTTGTTTCATTTGTGACTTCTGATTCGTATTGTTGTCTAACTTTGTTTGTGATTTCTCTTTCCATCTTCTTTCTGATGATTTTGTTTTCTTCTTCGAGATCTTTTCTCACTTCACTCTCTATTTCGCTTCTTAGTTTCATTGTTATCTCTCTTTCCATCTTCTTCTTTGATAAGTCTGATGAATTCTGCATTTCTTCTTCGATAATTGGACGGAGTTCTTGTTCGATTTGTTTTCTCATCTTTTGGGAAATTTCTCTTTCGAGTTTCTTTCTGTTCAAAGAGTTCTCTTGTTCATATTGTTGTCTGAGCTCTTCTTCAACTTGTGTTCTAAGTTTTTCTGAGAAATCTCTCTTGTAAGTTGCAAATTTCGCTTCATAACTTTGTTTAATTTCGGATTCAACTTGGGACTTAATTTGATCTTCAATTTGTGATCTTGCCAAAGTCTGTTTCTTCTTCATTTGTTCAAGAGCTAATTTGTTCTGTTGTTCGTATTCTTCTCTTACTTCATTTTCGATCTGCAACTTCAATTTGTTGAGTTTGATTTGGTTTTCTTTTTCAACATTTTCTCTGATTTCGTCTTCAATTGTTTCTCTTAAATCTGCTTCAAATTGTTGTCTAATTCTGTTTGAAACGTCTTTTTCTAATTGTGACTTATTGATTGAATATTCTTCTTCTATCTTTGGTCTTAGTTCTGTTTCGATTTGTTGTCTAAGTTTCTTAGACAAATCTTTCTCAAACTGTGCTTTGGAAAGTGAATTTTCTAATTCGATTTCCTCTCTTACTTGTTCTTCAATTTGTGGTCTAAGTTCTGCTTCGATTTGTGGCCTCAACATATTGGAAAGATCCTTTTCTATCTGAGAATGATTCAATGAATTTTCTTTCTCAATTTGTTCTCTTAATTCTGCTTCAATTTGTGGTCTTAATTTCTTTGTCAAATCTTTCTCGATTTGAGATTTATTGAAGGAATTCTCGAGTTCTAGTTCGATCTTTGGTCTGAGCTCTATTTCTATTTGTTGTCTCATCTTCTTTTCGAGTTGTGTCTTGTTGAAATCGTTTTCATTTTCGAGTTCTTCTCTGATTTCATCTTCAAATTTTTGTCTGAGTTCTGACTCGATTTGTGGCCTTAATTTCTTTGTTAAGTCTCTCTCGAGTTGTGACTTGTTAAGAGCGTTTTCGTTCTCGAGTTCTTCTCTGATTTCTTCTTCAATTTTCGGTCTTAATTCGTTTTCAATTTGTGGTCTTAACTTCTTGGTCAAATCTCTTTCAAGTTGGGACTTGTTGAGTTCGAAATCTTTCTTAAGCTCTTCTTCAAGTTTTTGTCTGAGTTCTGACTCGATTTGTGGCCTTAATTTCTTTGTCAAATCTCTTTCAAGTTGGGACTTGTTGAGTTCGAAATCTTTCTTAAGCTCTTCTTCTATCTTTGGTCTGAGCTCGGATTCGATTTGTGGCCTTAATTTCTTTGTCAAATCTCTTTCAAGTTGGGATTTGTTAAGAGAGTTTTCATTTTCTAATTGTTCTCTGATTTCATCCTCGAGTTCTTCTCTTATTTCTTCTTCAATCTTTGGTCTGAGATCTGATTCGATTTGAGGTCTTAATTTCTTGGTCAAATCCTTCTCAAGTTGAGACTTGTTGAGCTCATTTTCGTTCTCAAGCTCTTCTCTAATCTCTTCTTCGATCTTTGGTCTGATTTCGGATTCAATTTGTGGTCTTAACTTCTTTGTGAGCTCTTTTTCGATTGAAGGACGAAGAGATGCTTCCATTGACTTACTGAGGTCTTCTTCGAGCTGAGGTTTAAGCTTCTGTGTAACTTCTCTTTCGAGTTTCTTTCTCATTGCATCGTTGTTTTGCTGATTTTCGGCTCTGACTTCCTCCTCGATCTTTGGTCTGAGTTCTTCTTCAATTTGTGGTCTAAGCTTCTGAGCAATTTCGCGTTCAAGCTGTCTTCTCTTTGGAGATGATTCTGCTCTTACTTCACTTTCAATTTGTGGTCTGAGTTTCTGTGTGACTTCAGCTTCTATTTGTGGTCTGAGTGTTAAAATCAAGTCTTTTTGGATTTGTGGTCTGATTTGATCTGCAATTTCATCATGAAGAGAATTTTCGAGCTCCTTTCTTATTTTTGGACGAAGAGATTTCTCAATCTGCGGTGTAAGCTTAATTGTAAGCTCTCTTTCAAGATTTTCCCTTGCATCGTCTTCCTCTTCTTCCATTTGGGATCTAATTTCGGATTCAATTTGCGATCTGAGTTTACTTGATAACTCACTCTCAATTTGTGGACGAAGAGAAGATTCAAGCTCTTTTTGAATTGAATCTCGAAGTTCATCAGCAATTTGATTGCGAAGTTGGGCTTCCTTTGAAGGACTCAATTTTCTTGAGAGTTCCTTTTCGATCTTTGGCCTGAGCTTCTTTTCAATTTCAGATGCAAGAGAATCTCTGAGTTCTTCTTTAATTTGTGGACGTAAGCGCCTTTCAACTTCAGCCTCAATATCCTTTTTGCTTTGAGGTGATTTCCTCGGAGATTTGGAGTTTTCGTCGATGCTTTGTCTCAAAACATCAACAAGTACATATTCTTGGAAAAGCATCGATTTAAGCTCTTGTTCAGAGAATTTTCCATTATTAAGGAAAGAATTAATTTGATCAAGTCTGTTTTTCGGATTAAAATTCAAATCAAGAGCATCATTAACAGTATAAAGGGGACTTGTTGTATCAAGCATCATATTCTGCAAAGATTCTGTAGTTTTAGCTGCAATTGTTCTGAGTGAATCCTTATCACTTTCTGTAATTTTTTCCTGGAAATTGATAGGTGTATTTTTGCCGTCGCAGATGTTTTGAATGAGGCAGGAGTATCCATAGATTTGAGCAACTAATCTCTCAATTGAGCTTGTATCGCCACCCTGATTGTTTTCGAGCAAATAGTGGTATAGTTTCATAGATTTTTCATAACCACTCTTATTGTTTTGAATTTTCTTAAGCTTCTTTTCGTTTTGGCTCTGTAAATCAGAAGCGCTAAGGAGATCTAGAATTATTTTGTCGACCTTTGCTATAAAACTCTTTTGTTCTGATTTTAATAATTCTATTAACTTTTGCTTTTCTTCAAGTTGACGTTTGAAGCTTTCTTTTGTTTCTTCGAGATTTTTGATTCGACTTTCTCTCATAAACTCAAATGTTGTTTGTCCATCTTCCATAACATCTCCAATAAGCTCGTCGAGGACTTCGATTGAACGAGTCATTGGAGTCCTCGGTGTTTGAGGAGTCCGCGGGGTCTTCGACATTTAATTTAATAAACGGTCTCTTTATCTTCAAAATATATGATTTCGAGTTTTATCATTGTAGATACATCAAGGATCATAAATTCAAACATAATGTTAGTATCAATAATTGATGAAATGCAGATATTTAATTGAAACATTTTATACAACGTGATTTTGAATGGTAGTGTTAAGCTATTTAACATATATTTCTTATAAACTCAAAAGTACTTTAATTACAACGCATAATCTAATTTTAATTAATTTTTTTTAAAAAATTGGTTATTTTGAAAAGATTAGTTGCTACAAATGCAAAGATACATGCAAACAATATAAATAAAAAAAAGGTAGTGGGGCTTCCAGGCGCGTTGCGCCCTCTAGCCCATAAAAAATTTCTGAGGACGAGCCAGCCGTTGACTTTTTTGTAGAGCACTCAAAATAGTATAACTTTGTCCGGACAAGTAAGGGTCTATCATCGCTACAGGAAAAGTTACAGGCGTTCCAAGGAAGTATACTTTGAGAAGCCTTTTCCCCCTTATAGAATGAGATAAGACGGTTATTTTACAAAACTGATAACACTTTGACCGAGTAGTTTTTTGTGCTGAACAAAAAGTGTCATATAAACATCTGTCAAAAACCGCTTTTTAACTTCACTTAAAATGCCACGTAAGCTACGTAAGAATATACATAAGAGGAAGGGAGCATTGAAACATCCAATAGTAAAACTGACACCACAACAACAGTTGCAACAACAAATGATGAATGACCCCACTATGTTGCAACAAATGTCAAGCAACCCTATGCTTTTAAACCGAGTTATTGGTGCACAGAGTGGAGGTTTAAGAGCGGCACTTTTAGCGAAAATGGCAGGCTATGGTGGAGCTGCAGACGGAACAGCTTATAACCCTCAAAGTCAAATGAATTTGAGTTCACTCAAAAATCAAATAACAGATGTCAAAAAGTCAAACATAGACATACAGAAACAAATAAGTGAAAACGAAAAGAAACTAGAATATGACAGACAGACAAAGAAACTAAATGAGTTAAACGTAGAGAAAAATAAGAAAGAAGAACAACTGAAAGAACTAAGTACAGAGGAATATGCGAAAAAAGTGTCAGAAAAAGCAGCAGAAGTAGCAAAAATGGAACAAGATGTTATAAATTTGAAAAACCATACTACTCAATATAAAGTACTGAAAGATGAAGAGATAAAACAAAAAGCCATGAAGACATATATGGATAGCGATGAGTATAAAAAAGAAGTTGAAGCAAATGTAATGGCAGAAAAAATTTTACAGTTGCAAAACCAAACCGTACAGTATGAAAACTTAGCACAAGAAAGTAAAAATAACGACGCAGCCATGCAAAAGGCAATGAAAAGCGCAGAATATATAAAAGCTAATAATGACTGGTTAGATGCCCAAGCCAACGCTAAAGCAGCCCAACTTATAGGGTCAATAAGGACAAAAATACAAGCGGATGAAGACAGTTCAAATGAAGCTTTAATGAATGATGACTTTAAGAATGCCTTCGAAGCTCTTCATAGTAAGGTGAAACTAGTGAACGACTTCTCATCTGGAAAGAAACTGAAGTCTGAAGGTTTCGACAAAGAGTTAAGAGAAGTAGCACAAAATATGACGAAAATAACAGATGCAGCAACGAGACAGGCAGTTCAAAGTGCCTATGACGCCGTTAGAGCAACTGTTGTGGAAAGTCAAGAAAAAGAGTTACAACAGACCAAAACAGACCTAGTAAATGCTTTCTTAAGAACGAAAAGTCAGGTAGGACATTATGCTGCAGATGGAACATATGTGCCAGCTGGTGGAACTTATATACCACCAAACCCTCCAAGAGAAGCACCTGCACCAGGACTACCTAAAACATTTACATCGTCACATGGACACAGACACAGGCATGCACCAAAACCAACACAACAACCAACAGTTCAAAATCCAGCACCACAACAACAACCAAAACCAACAGTTCAAAATCCAGCACAGCAACCAACAGTTCAAAACCCTGCACAGCAACCAACAGTTCAAAATCCAGCACCACAACCAAAACCAGCACAACAACCACCTCCACAACCAGCACAGCAACCAACAGTTCAAAACCCTGCACAACAACAACCACAAACAGAGCAAGGACATAAAAGAAGTAGAGAAAAAGGAAACCAAGAATTCTTAAAAATGCTTAAGGAAGATTATGGTTACCCAGATACTCTTGACTTTAGTGACAGATATAAAGAAGCTATTAGAAAGTTCAAGGAAGGAAATACTGACCCGAACCTATTTAGCTTTATGGCTCAGCATCAAATCGGATATAATCTCAAACCTGGAAAATACAAGCTCGCTAAGGGATATGATTTAATAGCATATCATCCAAATGACATGAATGAATTTACTCCGAGATATTTGATGTCAGAGCTAAATGATAATTCAACTCTCTTCATGAAACGCGTAAAAAATAGAGACGGAACGAAAGAAGAAAGGTTTATGAGTCCGGATGACTTAGATAGGGAACTTGTTAAAAACGGTCTCGGAATATATGAAATGCCACCAGATGAGGTACAAGAAACTCCACAGGAAGAAGTTCAGATACAACCAGACATGGAAGAAATAGTTCAGCAACAACAGCTAGAAAAGCCTGAAGGAAACGAACAAATCCCTCCTTTGGAAACTAACTTCACAGAACTAGATGAAGATTTGGAACAGCCGAAAAATCTTGACCCTCAACAAGAGTATGAGGAGAATATGGAATCTTTCCAAGAGTCTAAGAAAAATTCGGCTGACATAGTAGAAGGATATCGAAAAATGTTCACCGACATACAAAAGACTCCAACATCAGATGAAAATATTCAGCATAGAATGGAAGTACTGAAAGAAAATGTACGCAAATACAATAATCCTTTTTACTTACGACCATATAACGTTCAAGCTTTGGCTGAACTCGGTGAAAATAAAAGGTTAAATTTCAACAAAACATATAGAAATGAAACATTGTTTAAAGTTCATTCAGAACCTAACCAATATGGAAACAAACCTACTTTTGTTTCTGCAGACTATGGAACTACAATGAAATGGGGTCATAAAGCTAATCCGGATAGGTGGTTCATAAACTTACAACCTCAATTCCAAGAAGTTGTAGACGCAATGGAATTGAATGGTGAACCAGATATAACTGGTATTTTCAGCGCGGCTTTAATGCCATTGAAAGATATGAAAGATGCAGATATTTTGGACCGGTATGAAATGAACATGGCTGAGGGAAATATAACACCTGACGTTCTAGAACATTTATCTCAAAGAACTACACAGAACCATAGAGATGGTATATTTGGTGAAGAGTTTAGAAAGAAAGTTAGGGAGAGAGAAGGAAGAGAACCTATTGTACATGACCTTGCAAACGAAAGTTTGCAAAATGTCATAAAAACTTACTTTGCAGACAATGAACCGAGAAGGGATGAATATTTAAGAAAACTCAAATGGACAGTACCAAATGAAATGTTAGTATTGAAAAACATGTTCCATGATAAAATAAAACCAACTACAGAAATAAATGACGCAAGACTGAAACGTTGGGTAAAAGCTTTCCCATTCACAAAAGATATTATTGGTTACATGGAAAGAAAACCAGAATGGCTACAAAAACATATATTTGGAAACGAGCTTATTCCATATGGACAAGCTCTGTTTGAAGAGCTTGAACCGGAAACTCAGGAAAGAGTCATGCAAACAATACGCGAAGACTCAAATACAAACTATGACAAAATCTTTCTAGGATATAGGTTACCTGAGATGGGCGACCAGAGCCCAAAGGCAAAAAGGACATGGGAAATTTACAACATACTAGGTGAACATGAGGCAAAGATGCTACAACTTGAAGCAGAGGGCAAGTTACCAAAAGCGACACCAAAGAAGAAGAGAAGAGTAGAACAAAGTGAAAGTAGTGAAGAAGTAACTTCATCTAGTGAAAGTAGTGGCAATGAAGGAAAAAGAAGAGTTAAAGATTCAGTTAAAAACTCAGTCAGGAAGAAAGTAAAGCTTGGTCCGAGTGGGTTCTATTATGACATATAAATCCAACTATTCTATATTTTTACCCATATGAAATGTACGCCGCTCAGAATATAACGCCAACAGTTTTGGATGCCATGAACGGAAATGTTTCCGAATGGTATAACGAATGCGACAATGCCATTAGAAGGTCAGAAATAGTTCATGGAACTTACGAATATACAACTGCTGTTTCTTATGGAAACGTAGGTGAGTTTGGAGAAGGTTCTTCAACAACAGTAGATATTGCTTGCGACAGGTTTCATATTATTTCTATTGACAACTCATTCTTATACGTGGAACAAGACATTGAAATAAAACCTTCTGCCAAGTTGTCTGACAAGAAAGGTTGCAATGGAATTTTCTATGTCGGATACCAATATGCTCCAGAAGTTTTCATGGGATATAAGATATATTCTAACTCTGACTTAGTTCAAACAGTAACATGGGCAAACTATGAATGGTTCGCTTTGAGAAACTCAGTACAACCACAAGCTAGAGAACAAACAGACCAGTATGCCACCATTGAGAAAATAAGAAGACTTGACCCTAACGTTCCAGGAGTTTATGTTAACCTTTCTGGACAAACTGCAGCAGCAGTAACCAAAGTAAAACTGAAACTTAGAGTTCCTTTGTCATCTTTCCTCATCTTCAGGTTTTTAAGATACTTACCAAACTGGGCAGGAAAAATTTCTATTGAACTTACTCCAAGCAAAAATAACTTAGTCATTGCACCAACACAAGACCCATTCACTATTGAAGCCAAAGCAACAGCTCAGGAAACATTCACTGCCTTTTGCAAAAACAAAGTTGACTTAGACTTTGGTTTCTCAAACTTCAACAATGAAGTAAACTACTATATGAAGGATAATGGTGGTGCAAACGTATGGGACTCAGTTAAGTTCACATGCGAACAGTTTGAATACAAGAGAATAGAAAGCAGACTTGCAGTCTATATGTTGGACCCAGATATTTCAAATGCTTTAGCTGCCAAATATATTGCAGTTCCACTTATGTTCCCTATACACCAAATATCTGTCAAAGACTTTGCAGGTGAAGTTGGAAACCAAAATCCAGGAGCCGCAGGTGCAAGAACAGATATTGCTTTAACAACTGCAATGAAACATGCAGATACTATGTTTGTACTGTTCAGACGAACTATAAATGACTATTCTTGTTTCTACAACCCTGGTATTAAATATCATATAAACATAGATGGCAAATATTATCCAAGAGAAGAATATTCTACAGTTGAGG
Source organism: Trichomonas vaginalis G3 (assembly GCF_026262505.1). NCBI lineage: Eukaryota > Parabasalia > Trichomonadida > Trichomonadidae > Trichomonas > Trichomonas vaginalis. The sequence continues at coordinate 24,864,430 of NC_067206.1, read as the reverse complement.
ATATGAGGTCATACAACTTGACATTAGATGCTATGAACTTTAACAACAACTTCACAACAACTATTAACCCTGAAATGCAAAGTTCTATTATGCCATATGTGAAAGTATGGACTCATACAGGAGGTCAAAAAACTCAATATACAAATGGAGACTGTTCAAACTTTTGGCTTGGCATTCCATTTGCTGACTCAGAAGACTTTATGGGTGGTATTTCAACTGTTGGTACAGTACAAATACAATATACTGGTGACAGAGACGGTCCAGATGAATTGAGAGCAAAGAAGTTTACAAAACCAATAGCACTTTTCACGGAAGATGCTCTTTTGAAGATTCGTTCGATGAAACCTGCTGGGGCTCCTCAGATTGGCATAACGACAGCTTCCATCGAGCAGATTTTGGCAGCAGGTCAGTAAGTTGTTCTTGAACTGACTTCTCTCCGTCAAATATTGACAGTACGCCAGTTTTGACATAATATTGTATTATAAACTTTCCTTTAGTAATATCTGTAAGTTTTGAAGTTATATTTTTGTCTGCTTCAAGAACTTTCACCATTTCAGTTATACCAACTTTCTTTGCTTTATGAAAATATTTAGGTTCAGCAAAGACTGCTATTCTATAACATTTTCCATTGTTTGTGTAAAGAACTATTCTGTCAATGTATTTGTATTGTTTGTGAGTATAAACTTTGTTCTGCTTCAATTCAATAAGATATCCGAATACGTCCATCTTTTATTCTAAGTAAAATGTCATTTCCGAAAAATAGAAGCGTAAGTGTTTCAAAAGGTTTAATGGCGGTGGCAGATGTGAAGTTAAATTCACCAACTCAAACAAACAGTCAAAGTGTTGTTGTCAATGTCAAAGACAGAGATGTTGAAGTGGGGAAACCATACGAAGACGAAGATGGTATAACAATTGTTCCTGTAAAAGAACCAACATATCCTGAAGTTAACAGAGACTTAAGTTCTGTTGCAGATATTCGAAACGACTACCAACAACTGAAAGACAAACTTCAAACTCAGGAGAAGATTTGTCAAGCTTTAAGTATAATGTTAAACTTGGTCGAACACAACCCTGTAAAAGTGAACTCATATGTCATTGCACCTCATGAAGTTTTGAAAGAACTATTGAAACTTTTGACAGAGGCAGACGATATAAACATCAAAGAAATAGAACCCGACATTGCTTGCTGTGGTGTTTCATATAATGTCATTGACAAGATATACGTTATGAAAGGAGGTGAAACGTTGAACTTAAAATATAGTTTCCCAGACGTTATAAAAATATTTGACGACCACAACATTTCATTAAAGTTTATTTGCTAAGTAAATGGCAGAAGACATAATGGTTTATACTATTACGACTAAAAACCCTGAGTCATATAATTCTATAACAACAAACTTACAAAGTCCTCAAGGACGATATTGTAAACTAACCTTAAACACAATGACGACTAAAGCCTGTTTTGCTCTTTTGACACCAGAAGACTTTATTGTTGTGAATGGTAAAAAATACTCCTTTGAAGATACTTACTCAGATATACCACCAACAGGTTTTGTTGACTTATTTAATACTTTAAGTACGGGTGTAACATGTGCTGCAACTAGAGCAGGTTTCATTATGTTTGGATGTCCGACTGAGTTTACTATAAACGATATGAGCTATAATACAAAACTTATATCTGGTTTTTACTACCAACAGTTTCCTATAACAGGAAAAGGTGTCATACAAGGAATGTCTATTCCATTGACATTAAGCACACCAATCTTATATATTGTTTCAAACTTAGGTTCAAAGTGTTATTCGAATGTCGACAGAAACTATTATGACCAAAAGATACTTATGCGTATAAACAATACTTTCTCTGCTGGTTTGCCTATTGTTCATTCGAATGCAGAATTTTCAACCTTAGTGAACTCAAACACTTTGGCAAGTATAACGTTGACATTAGTTGACGCAAACTTTGTTCCTGTAAAACTTTTATGTCCTATGTATTTGTCAATGACGGCAGAAAGTTTCGAATTGGAAGATGCAACTGGTGAAAGTATTGTATTACAAGAACAACTTCAACAACAAATAGCTCAAGAACAACAAATGCAACAAATGGAACAACAAAGTCAAGAATAAAAAAATATTATTTTTTTATTTTTATAAAAATGTACAGAATAGATGTTTCAGATTTTTATGACTTCCAAGCATTCAGAAATATGTGTCCATTTAGAGACTATAACAAAGCAGTCGAGAATTTGAAACGTTTAGTCATTTATGTTGACTCTGCCCCAGAATGTTATGTCATGAAAGAATGGGATGTTGTCTTTAACAAACCAAGAGCAACAATAGTGTCTGAACAAGAATGTAGACAGAAACTTAAGAAAATAAAAGTTGTACAAGTTGGAATGAAGATGTTAGATGCTTGGGATATCTTATTGTCAAAGTTAGAAGATTTTTCAGTTCGAGGTATAAAGTTCTATACACCTTCTCCAAACTTCTATTCTATCTTCACTGGATATAAATATGAACAAGTAGAATGGAAAGAAAATATTATAGAAGCTTGGTTAGACCATGTCAAAGAAATTATATGCAATGGAAACGAAAAGGTTTATGAGTATATCTTATGTTGGTTTGCAAACATCTTACAACATCCAAGTGCTAAAAATGAAACTGCTCTCATTATAATTGGAAAACAAGGAACAGGTAAGAACACATTCTTTACAGATATCTTATGCAAACTGTTAGAAGGTTATTCGAACCCTAATATGACAAACTTAGAAAACATCTGTGGCAAGTTTAACTCCTCAATAGAGAATATGAAACTTATAGTTTGCAATGAACTTCAAAGTATAGATACAACAAAAGTTTTGAACTCAGATGCTTTGAAGAGTCTTATAACAGACAAAGTTGGAGTTGTTGAAAGAAAGTATAAAGACCAAAGAGTTTGTGAAAATGTTGCAAACTTCATTATGGTTTCAAACAATGCTGTTCCGATGAAGTTAGAAAGTTCTGACAGAAGATATGTAGTTGTCAGAACGTCAGATTCTCATATGCAAGATACAGAATATTTTGACGACTTAGCAGAAACTTTGACATCTGACTTTTACAACCACTTGTTCTCATATTTCATGACATTAGATATTTCTAAGTTCAATCCAAGACAAATTCCACATACCGAAGAGAGACAAACATTGTTAGAAGCAAACAAGAGTGTATATGAACTGTTCATAGAAGAAAGCGACTTTGAGTGTTTAGATGAAAAGTCTTTATATGATGAATATAAACAATATTGTCAAGAATATGGTTATATGGCAGCTTCTAAACGTACATTCTTGGCAAATGTCAAAAGTCTTTTAGACGTACAGAATGGTGTATATACAAAGAAAAATTTTTCTGAGTAAATTTTAAAAAAAATATTTTTTTATCCGATAGAAAAGATGACGAAATTCATCTCAGTAAACAAGTACATGTCAGGACTTAAAGAAGAACTAGACCCATTCACATATTTGAATGTTTACTTCTACCATTTTGAAAAGTCTTCATTCAGCAAAGTTTGGAACATCGAACCAGTTAAGTTTGCTATTGTGACTAAAAATGGTGCGAAATTTGAAGACTTAGACATAGAAGGTTTGTTAACAGTCAAAGAAAGTTTTGACAGAAGGTTCTCAAACCTTAAAGAAGGCAAAGCATACAAACTTGTTATACCTTATGAACCAAAGAAGACAGACGACTATGAATATTATGAGTCTAAAGTTGTAGAAGTTCAAGGTAAATTGGGTAAAAAGATTTTAGAGTCTAAGCCAGTGTTTACTCCTAAAGAGGAAGAGAACATTGACATTGACCCAGAAATGTTCTAAAAATAAAATTTTATTTTTACATGTCAAATTTCTTTTTCTCTGGAACTGGTTCAGGTTCTTTCTTCTCTTCTACTTTTTTCTCTTTCTTTTCTTTCTTCTTCTTCTCTGGTGGAGATATGTCAAATTTCTCAGAACCATATTTCTGTAAAAGTTCTTTGTCCTTTAATAGCTCATCTATTCTGTTTTCTATTTCATCTTCAAGAACACCGCATGTGTCTTCTTTGCATTCTAAGAACTTTTGTTGGACTTCATCTTTCCAATCGGCGTCATCTCTGTCAACAAGTCTGTCATTGACAAATTTTAAGACTGCTCTTTGTAATGTTTTATGGTTCTTGTCATATTCCCAGAAACAGAACTTTAGAACAAATTCACCTTTCTTGTTTACACTATGTAAGATTTTATGGTCGACAGATGTTTTGCTGTCAAAAAGTTTGTCTCGAATATAGATAGCGAAATCGCTAGACATTTTCTAAAAGATAAAAATTTTAATTTTTCTAAAAATATGTTAGAAAAAAGTTTGCTGACATTGACAAGAAATTTGAGAATGTTTTAAACAAGAACAAGAGGAAGTTAGAAAATGCTCAGATAAAGCCTATACATGAAAGTTCTTATTTGCTCAGAATGGTATAACAGGTCTAATTGCACCACCTGGGTCGGGTAAGACTTTCACTTATCTTAAAATGGCTGCACAACAACAAGAACTAGATGAGAAGAACCCATTCTATGAGTTAGTTGTTATTTGTTCGACTTCTGGTCAATTTGACCAAACCGTCAATTCGTTCAAAGATATTATAAAGAAGTCTAAGTTAGTATGTATAAAGGATACTGAGTTGTTAGATTGGATAAAGAAGTACCAAAGAAGAGTTTTGAAGTATAATGCTATAAATGAGTATATAAATTCTAAGTTAAAGACCCTAATGAGGAAATGCAGAGAATATTAGAGAAGAAACACTTCAGAAACAAACAGAAAGAGATAGAATACATTTCGAAGAAATTGCAATCTTACGATTGGAAGACTTACCCTCATAGATGTCTTCTTATCTTAGATGATTTCGCCTCTCATCCTTTGTTAAAGAACAGAGAACAAGATATGTGTCGAATTCTTAAGAAGCTCAGACACTTTAACATCTCAGTTGTCATTTGTGTACAGACAGCAAAGAGTTTAAGTAAGGATGTTAAAAGAATACTTACTGACATAATACTTTTCCCCGGATTGTCCGAAGACGATTTCATGGAACTTATGAAAGAGTCCATGGCAGGTAAGTTTGACAGACATGAACTATGGGAGAAGTACAAAGTCATACAAGACCCTCATACTTCTTTCAGAATTCATATCTACGCAAACAAAGTTCAAATTGTAAAAAGTCAAGCTTGAAAAATCTAAGTGTTTAGTCTTAGTAAGATGGTAGCTTCTTAAAGCAAATACCATTGCTGAGTTTTATGTACGTGAAGAGAAGTACAATGAATTCAATTACGAGTACAATTGCAATGACAACTAAGGCAACTATTTTTGTCTTTTGCCAGCAAGGGTACTTCTTCTCTTCCAATGGTTCGGCAGAACTATACTCACTCATGAGAAATGCCAAAACGGTTTAATAGAAAAAGTGTCATTTTTTCATGTCCGAAGACTCGAAGGTGCAACACTTCCAAAATACCGACGAACTCAGAAGAGCAGCATGGCAGTATGTTCTTGACAACTTCTTTGAGTTCTCCAGGTACACCTTGGAAAATGCTGAAGAACTCCGACACAGAGAATTTGGAGAAATTGCACTCCAATACTACCTTGACAAACAAAGGGTAAATTAAGACTAAAAACTTAACGTTTAAAAAGTGACATTTTTATGAGCTCCGAGTCACCGAGAAAACTTGGTCAGATGTTAGCAGCTTACTTCCCTGAGGAGGATGGAAGCGTTACATACATCAGGTTCAAAAACAACGAACCTGGAATTGCGTACCAAATTCGCAATTACATGACCATGGAAGAGTACGAAAGGTTTCTACAAGAGAAACCAGCTCTAAACAACTCAGAAAAGAAAGAGTAAAAGTTTAATTCGTAATTGTTTATTTTTTTACTTGTAAGGGCAAGCTGCAAGTATGAAGTCGACTATCTCCGTCTTTGTTTTGACGAGCTGGACGGCTCTTGCGAGTACGTCTGTTTTGCGGTCTCCAGCTGGTGTCTGACCTTCGTAATTGCGCATGTTCTTGAGAGCTCCAACTGTAAATGGTTGTAGGATGAAGAGTCTCTCAGACTGCTTGAGGTAGTCTTCACGGTCACGAACCGAATCTGTGGTACGAGTCGAATCGGTCGATTTGAGGGAAGAGACTGAAAGCCTGTCGTCTTCCATTGGAGCTGTAGCATACTCTTTGCGTAAGCGTTTCAGACCTTCTTCGAAGTCTTGGTCTCTCTTCGATTGAGATTGGAATTGTGGGCAGGGTTTGCTAAACATCCAAGGTTGGGGAAGTAAGGCATAGGCTGAGGAGGGTAGTTCGGGAAGCCTTGTGGTGGGTAGTAACCTTGAGGTGGAAATTGGTAGTAATTCGGAGGTACTTGCTGGAACTGAGGTTGCTGAGGAGACTGTTGTGGTTCTGCAGCTTTCGGTTCTTCTGGCTTTGGAAGGCATTCAGGAAGAGGAACGTCAGTCATCCGTTTGTGTCCTGTCGGAAGGAAAAATTTTTCCTGTCGGAAGGAAAACTTTTTCTGTCGGAAGGAAAAACTTTTTCTGAAGTTCGACCAAAAAGTTCTCAATTTTCGAAAATTTGAATGGTTTACGGACGGACAACTGGAAGAGTTCTTCCTGTCGGAAGGAAAAATTTTTCCTGTCGGGAAAATATTTTCCTGTCGGATGGAAGAACTTGGAATGCAAGAAAGACTTGACGAGGCAATTTACCTCATTGAACTTAACGACTGCGTAAAAGACTACTTGCGCAAGGTAATGAAGCCCAAGGTCAAGTTCATCACTATTTCTGGAAGGTCTACACTTCAGCTCGAGACTTCGACTGGAATTCCAATTCAAATACCAGACGGGACAGCCTACGATGGCATAAAGGACGCCAAAAGAGAAGCTCTTGTTAAGTTCCTAAACAAACGTCCTTGGATAAAAATACCAAACAAGGAGAACCCCCTACCCCATATGAAATTGGCAATTCAGTCTCTCCTTCACTTCTCTGGTCAGCCGTTCTACATAACCTGTGAAGGCGACATTCAGCCAGTTCAGTAAACATCTCATTTTAACTCACTTTTTTTATGTTTTTACTCACACTCGTACTCACCAAGTATGAGTACAACTATTTCAACTGTGAACCTTGTAGTGACTGGTCTTCCTGCAAATGCAAGTTCGGTCAATACACAGTTTATGGTGGCAAGAAAGACAGTGGGGAATGTTATTCTGACATCTGTTGTTGCGCTCGAGAGAGAATTGAAATTCCAGACCCAACTCCAACAAGAACTCTCAAGTTGCCAAAGACTCATGTGAAGAAGAAGCCTTCTGGTAAGTTTCTTATAGCCATATACATGGCACATTTAGAGTAAAAACATTTTTTTTCATTTTTTGAATGAAGCAAGTTAAATTCGTCCCACACCAAACTCAATGGACCGATGAAGAGTTTCAAGCTATGGTTGAAGGTGTTGAGAACGACATAGACGGCGAACTTGAAGGAGCTCAAACCACAATTGCAACCAAAATTGCACAAGTCAAGGAACAGATAGCTCCACTTAAAGCTACCAAAGCTACTCTTGACCTCATGGATACTTACCGTTTAGAAGTAAAGAGTGGAATAAGACAATTAAAATTGAAACTTCTAAACTACGAAGCTATACTCCAAAAGTTAGCAGAAATGAGAAGACTTTACCAGAGCTACTTACATGTAAGGGACTTACCTTCAAGCAGTCCGACCAAAGATGAATTTTCTGACATTGTCCCAATTTTGTCCGAAAGTCAGCTCAGATGTTTTGAACTGCTCCCAACATATCCAGAATATGAAAATTTGCCTGAACTCTTTCGGTTCCTCAAAAAACGTTTTTTGGTTCTCATGTTCGAAACTTTTATCGGAAGAGACAACAAACGTTCAGAAGAAGAGCAAGATATTATTTTAAACTTGTTGTATGACTTAACTGTCATAACCAGCTTTTTGAAGTAAAACCGTCATTCTCAAACCACTTCATTTTTTCGATGTCCGAACAAGCACCGAAGCCGAACACAATGGCAGATGTCCTTTCAAGGTTGCCAGACAAGCGCCCAATTCAAATTCAAATTGCCCAATTGAAAGCTCATCTGACAAACACCATTAAGACTCTCCAAAGTAGTCTTATGACAGAGATGACCAATCTCAAAGCCGATGTCCTCATGAACCAAGCTTCCAATGAGAAATGCCTGAACGATTTCGCGGAAACCTTGCGCAATTACGAGAGAGAGAACCGAGACCTTGCCAGACTCATCTACCGTTTCTTCGAAGAGATAGACGCCATCTGGAAGGTACTCGGAAAGGACAGAACATGCAACACCGTACTTCGTGAGTACCAAATTGAAGAAGGAATTGTCGAGGAAGAAGAAGAGAAACACGAAGAAGAAGAGGAAGAAGAGAAACACGAAGAAAGTTTGGGCAACCCTTGTTGCCGATGACGGTTACGAAATTTCCCAACCCTACCCATACCAAATCCGCAACAAGGAGACAGGCAAGGTTCTTACCCCAGTTCTCAACAACTTGGGACACTTGAACCTTAACCTTCGGAATCGCGGTTCAATCTCCATGGGCAAGCTTGTCGCAATTCAATGGGTTCCAAATCCAGACAAGAAGACGAAGGTCAGACACATTGACGGTGACAAGCTCAACAACCGTAAGGAGAACCTCGAGTGGTTCTAAGAGTAAAAAAATTATTTTAGGGGGAAACCCAAGTAAATTTAAGTTTTTATTTTTGGTATTCGTACCAATTTTGGAATGTGAAGACCACATCCCAACCTCTGTACGTGAGTCTTGGGTCCACGTCTAAGACCCTTCTGTAGCAATTCCAAGCCCGAGCAAATTCAATTGTCAACCACTCGTCTCCTCTGTAGTCTTCAATCCATTCTTTGAAGAGACGGTCGAGTTCGGGCTTGGAATATCTCTTGCCTGGTCCGAGACCAACATTTGGTTGAACTGGACGAAGCGCTCAGGGATGTACGCCATTAAAAAAATGTCACTTTTTTAAAAAATAAATTTTTTATTTCATGCAATGTTTAACTATTTCACCATCTTCTTTAACACCCCAGTACTTACGCTTGGAGAGGACATGAACTTCGGTGAAAATTTTGTCCAATTTGAATTGACCCATCTTTTCACCGACCATTCCCATTTCAATGAGTTTGTTGTTATCCTTCTTCGTTCGTCATGAGTGCGTCAATGTTCTCATAGTAAACCTTGACTTTGGATTTGACTTCGGAGAAGAATTTGTTGTACTCGTCAAGGACTGCTTTGCGAACTGAGGTAAGACCAATGTTCGACAATAGGTTTTAATGTGGTTACTAAGCCACTTTGACCTTGAGTGAATTCGTACTTCAAAACAAAAGGAGAAAACCTTTCAACAAAGTTGTCGACCTTCTCATAATGTTTACTCTTCATCTCTTGAGGTTTCTTAATGGAATATCCCCATGTCGAATTCATAAGCAATTTGAGTGTCATTGCAAGTTTGGGGTTTGAAGCTTTCCTAATATCATACAGTTGTTGTATGACTTTTCCAACTGTATAGTTCCTTCCCGGGAACTCACCATCTTCGTTTGGAATTCCAGTCGGAATATATTGGACAAACCTCATGTATGCAGCGTTAAGGTCGACATAGTATATCTTTTCATCTGAGTCGAACTTGTCGCAACCAATTGGTCCAGTTTGTGGAAATTCAAGTGAGTCTCTTATCTTCTGAGAAACTTCTCCTGTTATCTCATAAACATCGTCGAAGCAACCTGTTTCATATAAAACCTTCTGACCTAACTCAGATGCTCTCCAATACAATTTGACGTCAATTGGATGTCTCAATGGAAGTTTGTTTATAGCATCTTGAAGTTCTTGCAACCTCATTGGAAGTTCTTCTGGTTCAGGTTGGTATCCGAACATACCAACCCCTTGTGGAACTGTGTACTTCTTTTGTACTAGAACTTTGTCTGGAACAACTTTTGGTCTTGCTAACAATGAAAAGTTTGTTTCGTCTTTTGGTACAAAAGTTTCTGTCAGCTTGTCATCTGGAATTGGTTCCAACAAACCTTTCTCGAAAAGAATGTTTACAGCTCTGACAATGTTGCACTTACTTTTACCAAAGAATGGGTTTGTAAGACTTTCGTTCAACATGAAGTGGTTGTGGACAATTACAATCTTCAACCATGGTAAGTCTTTGTCAACAACATAGTCGTCATGTGAAGAACCTTTAGCTGTAGGTATGTTGACTCGGATATTGACATTTGCCAACGGTGCAATTTTTGCCAATTGACCTCTGAGAATGTACCTTGTCTTCACACATGACTCAAGATACTTCATCTTCTCATCTGTAACAAGACCAGAGTTCCTGAGACATGTAAGAATGCAAGGTTCGTTGACAATTGTTTCAATTGAATTGTAAATTCCATACCTTGTCAAGTCAATGTCAGACTTATTTATGAACGGGAAGTATCCAGCATGTTGTCTGACTGCTTGAGGGTTAGGTTGGTACCATTCGAACTTGACACTTGCAATTCCTTCAATTGCATTCAAAATGTCTGAGTCGGAGTCAACCATTTGTTCTCTCTTTGTAGTCTTGAAAGCGTCAAGAAGTTTTGCGGCTGTTTGTTCATTGCCATGTGCATAGTAAATGTGACCATCCAAATCTGTTATGGTCAATCTGAGATTGTGTCCTTTCTTATTTCCGTCTTGAATTGCAGCAAGTACTCCCATGAAGCCTTCTTTGTTCTTTCCTTCGTCAAAGTTTACTGTAAAGGTTCGACCAGATGTAATTTGACTTCTAACTTCACGATACTTTTCATATGCATATCTTGTTCTTTCCATGGGAGCATGTGCGTCTTCACCTTTTCCTTTTTCCTTCTCAAAGATGCAATTGTTCGTCATGTTTCCAGTAGAATCTGGCAAAGCCGTCGTGTCCTTCAACTTGAGGTTCACTAACATCGAAAGGCATGTCCATAAGACGTTCTTCTTCTAACCTCTCTAGTCTGTTTGGATAATTGGCACGTGCTGTTTCCAAATCTAATTTCGTAGCGAAGACCAGACAATTTGTCATAGACTTTTATGGGTCTTCCCTTCCTATATTTAAACTTCTTCGAAACTCTCCAACCATATCTTTGTAACTCTGCTTTTATTCTAGCAGACTTTCTATCCATTCTATATGGGGGCATTTTTATAAAAATAAAAAAATATTTTTTTCTTTACTTTACATAACCGCCTGCTGCCATAAGTCTTTGACGCCAACCCATACCAGCTAATGAAGGTTGACTTGGTTTAGTTTGGAAACTAAACTTTGGTTTTGGTTTATCTTCAGTTTTTGGTTTTTCTTCTTCTATCGTTTTTCGTCACTTTTCGGTTCCTCTGACTTTACTTCACTTGCAGGAACAGTTGTGTCGTCAACATCTTCATAAATATCATATGCCATTTGTTTTTGTTTTCCTTTCAACTTTTTGTGTTTGTTGTAAAGTTTAGAATATTTCGACTCTAAGTCAATGAGATGTTCTATAATGAACTGTTGGTCAGTGAAGTAAACTTTTCCATCTGTTGTCTCGAAAGCTCCTTCAGACTTCAATATTTTATTTGTGAGAGTCTGTTTCTTTTTTGAGATACTAGCCGTTCCATTTCTATGAAAAGTGACTTTATAGTTAGGGTTTGTATTTCAGACCTGGCACTTTCTATTATTGAATTTTTCTCTTCATCTGTAAGTTCTTTGACAGGTTTTGACAATGGTTCTGAACTTTTTGTTTGTGGTGTCAAATCTACCGTTTCAACTTCTTCGGTCATTTCATCTCAGTAAAAAATTTTAGTTTGGTTTGTTTTCAACTGGTTGTTGTTGTGGAGGTGGGATGGTTCCTTTAATAATATCATTCAGTTTCACATGCTGAGCCTGACTATATGGTATCGGTTTAAATGCTGGAAGCCGACAAATCCATCTTGAACTCATTTGTCTCAATGCTGCATTGTTCATTTCATCTCAATAAAAAACTTTACATTCCCCACGTTTGAGGCGGTTGAGGTTGGTTATTGTTTACCCACTGTTGTGCATGGTTATATCCTCTGTTAAAGAATCTTTCACCTTGGTCCATATAGTGTCCTGCTTGGTTATAGTAGTCATTTGCTTTGTTATAATAGTTTCCTGCTTGTCTTCCTACATTGTCCATCCATCCTTGAACTTTTCCTCTTGTTTCAGGATTTGGAATAAGATTTGTTGCATCTCGTGCTACATCCCAACCTTTCTGTACAGTTTGTATAATAGGTTGTGCTTTCTCTTTCAGTATACCTAATGTACTCAAAATCTTCCTTCCAATTCCAAATGCACCTCTGGCTATTGTTCCCACTGCGGGTAAAAATCTAGATGCGACTCCTGCTAATGCGCCAAATAAACCCATTTCTTATAGGGTAAAAAATGACGAATCCGAACAAGGACCCCTATGTTTCTAAAGCGACAAAGAAAGCACTCATGATAAAAATCTTTAGTTCAACACCAAATGCTTGGTTTATGGATATCTTGGAAAACATTCCGAGGTATAGAGAAGATGGACCACCATACTGGTTAATATTTGTTGGTCAAAACACAAGATACTGTGAAGCCATACCATTACAGTCCAAAGCTATTTTAGATATCTTAGCAGCTTTGACAATATTCGTTGACAAATACCATCCAACAAAACTGACATCTGACTGTGAAAGTTCTTTCAAATCAGATGATGTAAAAAACTATCTGCGTTCAAAAAATGTAAACCAATATTTCATTGTCGACCAAAACCATTCTGCTCTTGGTGTCATTGACGGTGTATAAAAATGTTAAGAGACTTAAACCAACCACAAGGTGGTGAAGCAAATGAAATGTCATATGACGACAAGTATAGACACTTCTCCATGGCAAAGATGAGACAAGTTTTAAATATTTACAATAACCGTAAACAAAAAGGTTTGGGAAACCACTCCCCCGAAGAAATGAAAAACAACCCTGACTTAGAGAAAGACTATATATTTAATAATTTAGTCAAAAGAGACAAACAAGAAAGAATGCCGGGCTTCAAACTTCAGAAAGGTGACAAAGTAAAAATAGAAATACCTAAACGCGACCCATATGAAAATACTATTGACTATGACAACAATGGGAACTCGACAGGTACTCACATTCGTGTTCGTAAAAATAGAAGAAAGTATACAAGAGAATATTATGAAGTTTTAGGCAAACATGGCAAAATGTACAGACTGCAAGCAGAAGATAAAACTACTATTGTCAGACCTCGTTTCAAACTTGTCAAAGTTCAAGGTGGTATACTTTCAAAGACAGTTCCTAACAAATATAAGACAACTCCTGACGAATATGCTAAAGAAGTTGAAAATGACGACTAAGCAATTCTATACCATGCGTAAACTGTCATGTAAGGTGGCATGTATTCTTTACTTTGTCCCGTTGTTTGCGTATATCCTGAAACGAAATGTGTATGGTTTCCTTCTCCCTGCGTGTCATCCCAGTAACAATTTATAGCAAACTTAACGTCGTCTTTAACATCATATCCTTTACCTTTTGTCATTCCTGACCAATCCCAATATCTATGCTTATGCCAACCTGCTTGAGATGTACTTAAATCTATGTAATGACTGTGTGCAGGTAAATTTTCACCTGAAATCGTTTTACTTCCACCTGTTTCCTTTGAAGAGTTTGCACAATACAAAAACCTGTCGACTATTTGTTCCCATGCACCAACACCAAACATTACTTGAGGACCTCTTGCATCCATAGATGTATAAATAAACCTACTGGGTTCATTAAATCAAACATATGAGATATTATAAGAGATTGTCTCTTTTGAACTTAAAATATAGTGCAACTATTTCAGGTTTCTTCTGGTTTGTGTCAGAATATTTTTTATAATATAATCTTATGTTTTCAGGGTAGGTAAAATCTTGACTATAATATTTATTTCTGTCATCTGTATAATAATATACTATTCTCGTTTTTTCTATTGCATTATATCTTTTATATCTATAATAATCTAAATATAATGTTAGCTTTTGTTCATCTACATGTGGTGTTCTGTCGTCATCTCCATAGTCATAATAATGTGGTGCCGGAGCTGGGTCAGGCAATGTCATATCCACCATTTCATAAACTCTTAAATATTTCTTTTGTTCGTCTCCATATAAGTTTAAGTAGCAGTTGTTGTCTAATGGAACTTTAACTTGTGTACCATCATTCTTTTTATAGCTTACATACATTTCATTGTTATTTTTCGGAATGAGTTTACACCGTGTACCATTTTTAAGGACTGTACAACTGCCATCTAAAATATTTATTTTCTTCATTGACAGAAAAGTCACCAACAATAGTTTCAATATTTTTTGTTCCTATCAAACTTTGGTATATTTCATTGACATATGTTTTATCTGCTTTATTTTCAAGGCTAACGTTTAAGTCTGTTATTTCAGAAGATGTATGTGTATGTCCAACGTCACTTTTCCTGTTTAAGGTTTCTTGTAAGTTTGTAATATTTGCAATGGTATGTGTATGTCCAACGTCACTTTTCCTGTTTAAGGTTTCTTGTAAGTTTGTAATATTTGCAATGGTATGTGTATGTCCAACGTCACTTTTCCTGTTTAAGGTTTCTTGTAAGTTTGTAATATTTGCAATGGTATGTGTATGTCCAACATCACTTTTCCTGTTTAAGGTTTCTTGTAAGTTTGTAATATTTGCAATGGTATGTGTATGTCCAACGTCACTTTTCCTGTTTAAGGTTTCTTGTAAGTTTGTAATATTTGCAATGGTATGTGTATGTCCAACGTCACTTTTCCTGTTTAAGGTTTCTTGTAAGTTTGTAATATTTGCAATGGTATGTGTATGTCCAACGTCACTTTTCCTGTTTAAGGTTTCTTGTAAGTTTGTAATATTTGCAATGGTATGTGTATGTCCAACGTCACTTTTCCTGTTTAAGGTTTCTTGTAAGTTTGTAATATTTGCAATGGTATGTGTATGTCCAACGTCACTTTTCCTGTTTAAGGTTTCTTGTAAGTTTGTAATATTTGCAATGGTATGTGTATGTCCAACGTCACTTTTCCTGTTTAAGGTTTCTTGTAAGTTTGTAATATTTGCAATGGTATGTGTATGTCCAACGTCACTTTTCCTGTTTAAGGTTTCTTGTAAGTTTGTAATATTTGCAATGGTATGTGTATGTCCAACGTCACTTTTCCTGTTTAAGGTTTCTTGTAAGTTTGTAATATTTGCAATGGTATGTGTATGTCCAACGTCACTTTTCCTGTTTAAGGTTTCTTGTAAGTTTGTAATATCAGATATAGAATGTGTATGAGTCTTATCTGCTTTTGTCTCTAATGTTTCCTTAAGACTTGGTATTTGGTTAATATAATGTATATGAGTCTTTTTAGAATATTCGTTTTCAGCTCTTGTCACTTCACTTGACATTTTATTGTCAACATATGTTTTGTCTGCTAGTTCAGGATGAGTATGTTCTTTTGTTGCATAAGCATTGTTAGCTCTTTCTTCTTCTTTTGCTATTGCATCGTCTACATATTCTTTGTCAGCTTTGTTGTCAACATCTGCTTTCAAAAGAAGTTCATTTATAGGTTTCTCGTTTAAAGTTCCTTTTGTTGGATTTATACAGACAGTATTGTTCTTATTGTCTTGAAATAGAAACTCATCTGTCATTGGGTTTATTGTCAGTTTTAAGTTTCCTTCTTTCAATGACTCAGATATCTTAGAATAGTTTGAAAAGTTTGTTGTGTTCTTATTTAGAGCTTGCATAATGAGTTGTCGGTTGTGTTGTATTTCTCTCATAGACGCTGTTTCATTTGACATTTTTATTATAGATAAAATATGCTTCCAATAGAAAAAGAAAATTCTAGAGTTGCTACAACTAAACCATTAGATGAACTTTTTACTAATGTCGGTCAAAAGTTTGAGATAGATACCGTAAAGCATGAAGGCTATCGTTTTGACTACCCATTAAGATGGTTAAGAGACCCATCTGTCACAAAAGCTATTGGCTTTCGTAGAATGAAGTTCATTTCAGAAGCCATACATGGTTTCCCATTTATTGTAAGGTTTCATATAGATTATACATCTGAAGGGCAACGAAAAATGTGGGAAGAAATTGAGCTAATACAAGTTGACCTCTCATCTTCTCTACAGACTGCATTAAAAAATATAGAAGATAAAATAAATTCATGTTATGCAAAATATGCTGATGAATATGCGAATACCGATAGCACACTTTATGTGAGAATTGTATATGACAAACAAAATTCACAAGTGTCATTTCAAATCTACGAAGACAATCCAAATAAAGACGAACAAATATATACAGAATTCACTGCAATGTCATGGTATTATTTGCAAAGAATGTTAAATCAGAAAGTTGAACCTCCTTTAGCAAATATCTACAGTCGATATGCAAGAGATGAACCATATTTATTTAAAGATGTTTTCGACCAAGATGCTATTATTGTTCATGCTTCATTTTCTGGCGCCCAAAACTCTTTTTATGCTTGGCAAATGACTTTTACGAAAAACATACAAAGTTATACGAACCACCAAGTGGAAGTATTTCAGACTTTCAAGTATGGTTTACTACAGATGGAAGAAAAAGAATAATTCCATTATACCATGCGTTTTACTTAGAACTTAGTTTCATATACAACTACTATCGAACGATAAAAATATAACTTTTTAATATACCGGTTGTGGTTGCCAACTTGACTGTGGTGCAGGTTCAGGCTGTTGTATTACAGGAGCTTGTTCTTCTGGTTCAGGGTCTTTAGGTATAATACCAACAAACTGACCTACTCTTTTACCAATATTTTTGACACTGTTCCATACTCCTCTTCCGACAGATTTTATTCCATTCCATATACCTCTTCCAACATTTCGAAAGAAGTTTCCTATCTTACTGAAGAAACCCATTTTACTATATGTAAAAATCTAATGTCCGCCTAGTCTCTTACGTTTCCTGTTGAGTTCCATAGCATTCTTTAACTGGAGCTCATACATTCTGTTTCTCCTCTGGTAGAAAACATATTCTGGGTCAACTCCTGTGTTCGCGTCATCTGCATAAAGTTGTTTATATCCCACTTCAGGGTTTGTATAAAACTCTTTCCATCTCATATTTGCATACCATGGTGGCAAACCTAACGCAGCGTCATTTGACATGGCAGTTTGCATTTGTACATCTGTTGGCACTTGACCATAGTTTGCCATTGCAGTTTGTATTCTAACTTCATTTGGAATATTCTCTGGGTTTGGTTGTCCAGGTTGCTGTGCATTCGCTAAGTTCTGTGCGTCCATTTAATATTAGATAAAAATATCTCTTACGAGTACATATGCTGAACATTTGCAGGCATTGGTTCATCTTCATATTCTCTGTACTTTTCTGCCACGTCAAATAAATAAATGACACAATGGAAAAAACCTAAAACAAGTAGTCCTATTTCAAACCACATTTACTTACTAATAAAATTTCTTTATTGTGACACTTTCTCCGGTTTATAGGACCTCTCTCATATTCTATCTTGTCATATATAAACTCATAGTCATGTATGTCCTCTAACCATCTCATAACGGTTTCCAAACCACTTTTATCGGATGTAAAGTAAAAGCATGGATGGTTATGTATAACGTCTAAAGTTTCTAAAGAGTCTCTCAAAGTCCAGTCTACTTGGTATTGAAAATCCCATGTGTTATAGAACGGCGGGTCCACTATAAAGAAAACATTTTCCTTGTCTTTATATTTTTCATACAACTCTGTCCAATGACATCTCACAAACTCTATACCCTCAATATATTTTTCTATGTCCTCTTTGAAAACATTTGTATAGTTAAGATATAAAACTTTTGACATAAGTGTTTCAATGTCATGAACTCTTATAGCACCACTATATAATAGTCTAGCAGATATACTATCCCAGTCTATATATTCTGCTTTTTTCAAAACCTCTCTCACAATATTTTTCTTATCTAATGGTATACGTTCCATCTTACCTATAGGTATCTTTTCTTTTAACTCTTTCAATATATTATTTGTGTCTGGAATATGTTTGAGACGGTCCATATAGTTGTCGAAGTCATTGCATATAATCTTTGAGTCAGGAAATACGGTATGACATAAATGGGATATATAGAAACTTCCGCCGAACAAATCTACAAATGTTAGACCATTCGGTAGTTTCTTAAGTTCTCTCAATATAATATCTTTACATCTACTCTTATTTCCAAAGAACGGTAACAGCGGTTTTGTAAAATTCATTTATATATAATAATAAAACTGTTTTTACCCGAAAAGTGATAGAAAAGTGACAAAACATGAAAACATATATAATTTGTGAAAAGTGACACAAAAGTGACATTTTAAAAAGTGACACCATTAATATGATGTAAATAACAACGGTTTTGGTTTTGTCACCGGCTGGTCGGCTGGGGTTCGGTCCTCCTCTTGGGTCTTGGGCAAAATTTCTTATGGGCTAGAGGGCGCAACGCGCCTGGAAGCCCCACTTACCTGACCTGAGTTCTATTGTTAAATAGCTAAAATATCACAAACTGATTAAAGCACTAAACTTTCAATGATTTTAAGGGTGCGCCCGGGAGGATCATGTAAACTTTAGAATTAAGAACCTTAATTTTTAAGCAATAACTTGGTACCTAAATAGGTAGGAAAACTCTAAAAATATCAAAAAATACAACTTGGCTCCATAATAATTCTGTCATGGTGGCTGTTTGTATCCCCTAGTATTTTCCTCTTGAATCTCTTTTTCTGTCGAAATTAAATTCAAATCTCAGAAGTAGAAGTGAATAATCGACTTATTACTGCTATTATACGAATAAATAAATTCATTATATTATTTTTATTTACATAATATCTGTTTGAAGTCCATAATTCTATAAATTTTTCTTCAAAAACATTACAATCTTGATAGTTTTGGTACTGTTTAATAGGTTTTTGGCACCTTATTTAGTATTTACTACGTATAGAGTCGATCTGAACTTAATTTTCGGAAATTTAAAATATTTATTATAAGTAAAATCTGATTTGAAATTTATGTTTAACTACTCATATCTTGCATTATCCTGAGTAGCTTTTGTAAAAATTCATCAAAAAAGATTTTAACGTGCTTTAATTTTTATTTTTTAAAATAATGCATATTATTATATAACTAGCATATTTACAAATTTTAGTGCTTTCAAAAATTTCATTCTCCCCCTCTCAAATAAACGTACATCCGGGTGGCCTGTTTTTTGCAAAAAATAAAATTTCATTTTTTATGCTTAAAAAGTCAGAATTTTTATTTTCTTCTGGGATATATGATGGCTATATCAGATGCCCATTCTTTTTGATACTCAACATTAAACATAAAACTTAGCCGTTAGGGCTCTTCTGAAAATATTTTTTTTTCGAAAAATTTTCGAAAAAAATCAAAAAATTTAAAAATCCCCGAATCTGCAGGGATTTTAAAAAATTCTTTTTAGTAAAACTTAAGGATATTGTATCAGATATATTGGTATGGGCAAATTCAATTTTAATCCAATATTCATCGAGATATTAAGTTAACGAAGCTTTCAAAATTGAGAGGGTAATCCTCCTCCTCTCAAATAAACGTACATGCGGGTGCACCCTTAAAAATCTTTGATATTGAAATAAAGTAAATCAAATGCATATAACATTTCAGCAGAGTGATCTTGTAACAGTAGATCTTGCTCGAAATATCTTGTAAATCTAAGATCCTTTGATAAACATCAATTATCTTGCAAAATTCATAATTTCGCTACGAGAAATAGGTAAATTTTATTGTCACAAATAAATAGATAAGTCTGAAAGCATGAAATATAATTTACGATGAAGGAATTGATCGTAAACTAATATTTGTTGTTGCGGAATGCACAAACGAATAAGGAATATATACAAATTGAATATTACGGAATATATCCCTCATAAAAACATATCGTTTTTGATATGATTAAGAAATTTTGAACATAAAACGAGTTTCGCTCTGAAACTTGATAAATTAGACGCAAATTAGTGATCTGAAACTATTAATAAAAGCATAAAACACAGGAAAAAAAATCTTAAATAAAAATACGCAATCTGTTCACTTTAAAAAGGTAAGTTATGTTACTAGATAGTAGCGAAGCAGAGAAGTTGTCCACTTTAATTGATTTAGTAACCGTAGAAGCGCTTAGAAACGTGATCGTTGTAAGCGACGGAGCCTACGTAAGCTGGATCGTATTCGATACCACCAGCCTTGTTGCCGACGACAAAGTGCATTGATGTTCTGGCATTCTGGCATTGGAGAATTTCCTTCTCATTGCCAGCAGCACCTGCACCACGGCCACCATAACGGTATGTTCTGGCACCTGTGAGTGGCTTGATGGCTTCCCAGCTGAGAATGTAGCAATCGCTTCTCATCCAGCCATTAGCAATGGCTCTGTTGTAGTTAGCGTTGCATCCGTCGATGCTGTTGACGCCACCGAGCCAGCAGAGTGACATGAAACCGCAGCCCCATCGTCTGATGTTGGCATTGAATCTTGGATCGCCTTGGCGGATAACTTGACCGGATGGTCCTGGAGCTGGGCCTGGAGCTGGTCCGGAAACTAAGTTGATGTAGTCTGCGCAAACCCAACCCTGGTCAATCTTGAACCAGTTGCTGGAAATTCCCTTGATCTTGATGCCGGCGCCATTGCCGAGGCCACCAACACGACCGTAGTTTGTGCCTGGACCAGCACGGATGTTGACACCGATGTTAGAATTGACTTGACCATTAACGATTAAGTAATCAGCAGAGCAATATCCTGTTCTGCCGTTGAAATTGACTTGCCACCAGTTGTTTGAGTATCCTGTAACTGATAATGTAGAGCCATCAGCTGCGGGGCCAATAACTGGGTTGTTTGTACCTGGTCCGCTTCTGATGTTAAGTCCGACGCCGCCTGCAGAGACGACACCTGTGCCAGCGCCATTAGCTTCAGCATAATGATATGGAGAATGAATCATGTGATGTCTGTAGGAGCGCCTAGAGACAGCACAGCCCAAAAGAAGAGCAAACATTTTTTTGATTCAGATCTGACGTCAAACCGAAATTTGTCAGTAAGATCAAGTGATAGTTTATAATTATATATTGTCATTAATTTATACGATGAATTATAGAGATCATTCAATAAAAATTGTGAATAGCGGTTAAAGTAAAATATTACGTATTTAACTCAGAGATTAGATATATGATTTTGAGAATTAATAACCGAAATTTTTCTAATTCGATTAATTGATTTGACAATCTGACGATCGAACCGATATTTAATATTATAGATCTATGATGGTTACTTAAGAATTGATATATCTGACAAATTCAAATTATATCTGATCAAAACAAAATTTTCCAATCATTCCACAATACGAAATTTTTCATAATCTCATAACGAAAATAAAATTGTAGGAATTGAAAATTACGGTTTTGCATTTGATTAAGGGTGCACCCGTATGTACGTTTATTTGAGAGGAGGAGGATTACCCTCTCAATTTTGAGGGATTCGTTAGTTTATTTTCTCGATGAATATGCAATAAAATTTGATTTTTACCTTATCAATATACTTCATATAATATACACATGTTCATGTAAAAACTTTTTTCCAAAATCCTCGGGAATTAAGGGATTTTTGAATTTTAAGAATTTTTTTCGAATTTTTTCGAAAAAAAATATTTTCAGAACAGCCTTAACGGCTAAATTTAGGAACAATGTTAAGTATCAAAAAGAAAGGAGGTCTGATATAGACAACATATATCGTTGAAGGTTGAAAAAATCTCTAATATTTGAGCCCAAAATTTCAAATTTTAATTTTTTGAAAAAAGAGGCCACCCGTATGTACGTTTATTTGAGAGGAGGAGGATTATATTTTTGAAAGGGTGAAACATTATGAATATGTTAATTATATAATAATATGTATTATTATAAAAAAGAAAAAATAAAGCACGTTAAAATTTTTCTTTCTTGATTTTTTACAAAATCTACTTAGAATTATGCAAAATATGACTAAATAATTATAAATTTCAAGTTAAATTTTAATTTTGATAAATAATTTAAATTTCAAAATATCAAGTTCAGTTCGACTATGTATGTAGTAATTCCTTAATAAAGTGCCAAAACCCTATTAAAATATATGAACATTTTCAACATTTTAATGTTTTTATTTAAAAATTTGATGGAATATGAGCTTCAAACAATTATTATGTAAATAAAAATAATTAAATATATGTATTTATTCGTATTACAACCGTAGTAAGTCGATTCTTCCTTTCTTCTACTGAGTTTTGAATTTGATTTCGAATTGTAAAGAGATTCAAAGGGAAAATACTAGCGGATAAAAACTACTCCATGAAAGGGTCATAATGGAGTCAAGTTGTATTTTTTGATATTTTTTGCTTTTCGAGCCTAAATAGGTAGCCAAGATAATGTCTAAAAATAAGGTTCTAAATTCTGAAGTTTACATGATTCTCTCGTGTGCACCCTTAAAGATCCGAGTTTTTACAAGACTTCGTGTAAATATTCTAATTATATATTTGTTAAAATTTTTGTTAAATCAAATTGATGTGTAATAAACAGAAATTCATCAAAAGTGACAGCTCTCAATTTTTTGACATTTGTAAATTCTAAATTGAATGAGAAAAATGAAATAATACTAAGCATAATACAATATTCTAGATTTAATTATAATTAGGAAAAGTTAGTTTTGAGAGTACTTTTCATAGGCATATAGAATGAAATCTTCTGAAAAATAATATCACATAAACTCATATTATTTTCTAATATATAACTATTTTATATAAAAATCAAATTCAATGATCTTAAAAGCGAAGGATAAACCTCAAATTTACGAATATAATGAGTGGGAATATAATGCTTATCTATCATAAAACCATATGAAATATCAATTT